>NC_092127.1:122095488-122695488 GCF_043159975.1 Macaca nemestrina | reverse complement strand
AAAGAGATAAGCAACAGAAAGAAAAAAGAAAGAGAGACAGATTTATTTCAGGGAACTGGCTCATGCAGTTGGCAAGTCGGCAAGTCCAAAATTTGCAGCATAGGTTGCAGGCTAGAGACCCAGGGAAGCAGTGATGTTGCAGCTCAACCCTGAAGCAGCATTCCCTTTTTCTCTGGGGACCTCAGTTTCTTTTATCTTATTGCCTTTAATTGACTCCATTAGGCTCAGTCATATTATGCAGGGTAACATGTTTTATCCAGAGTCTACTGATTTAAATATTAATCTTATCTAAAAATTACCTTTACATAGATATTTAGACTGGTGTTTGAACAATTAGGTACCATGGTCTAGCCAAGTTAGTATATACAATTAACCATCACATAGATCATGGTCACAGATTCAGGTCTGTCTCTCTGGTAATTCTCCAGTTTTTGTTTAGCTTGCTAGCAAACGAAACGTTCTGCATCTAGAGAAAGAGAAATATTATTGATTGGATGCATATCCTTCTCATTTTACATTGTATACTTTATTATTCTAAGCCTAATTAAAATCTCAATATGATATAACCATTTTGGTTTGCCTCTTGATATTTAATGAGAGTTAATTGCTACCAAGACTACCCAAGTCAAAGTGATTAAAATCAGTTCCAAAGTTGTGTTCTGATTGCAATAAATAGATCAAATGTTCATTAATATTGAAGTTACAGCACTGAATCTACTGTTCTTTCCTCATTTACTTTTATTAGCATTTAAAAATTTTCAAATAAGTCTTAATTAATTTAAACCATATTCAGAGAAACTGATTTTATGAGACTAAAAAAGAAGAAATCTTTTAATGCACACATTCAGGAAGAAAACAGTGTCTTGAGAGGGGAAGGCAGTGGCAGGAAAATAACAGTCATCCTGAGACTTTTATTTATTCACTCAGAAACATTTTGGCATAAGAAATTCTCCCTGGTCCCACATACCTCCCCAAGTATCTTCTTAAATGTTGCTGTCCCTGAAAGTTCCTTTATTTGATGTTCAACACTCAACATATGCCTGCGAACATATATCTGGAAGAATTTCATCTGAAGGACAACACTTACATGTTTGATAGTTAATTTAAATGTATCCAGATAAATTCTTCCTTTTTAATCCACTTTAGAATAATCAGTGTAGAAAAGAACAACAAAAAATATGGTTCAAGAAGAGTTATATCAAATAAATAAATTAAAAACATATTTGTTGAATTGTGCTTTTAGACATCATATTTACTTTACAATGTGGAACCTACTATATTTGAATTTGTGAGTTGTGGGTCTTTTTAGGATGAAACAAACTTAAGCTCTTTAACGTTTCCCTTTTGTTTTCTTTTATTCATATTTAAAAATATAATCATATCTGATGCCTCTAACATACAGTCAAGTTCATAATGCATTCATAATTCTTTTAATTCTCATATTCATATACATGCAAATGTTTATATATAATTTCTGGTTGAATGTTCCTTTGCTTCCAATTTAAATAATATCACTGATTAAAGATAAATCAATACTTACCATCAAATTTGAGTCCATTGTATGGCTTACTTTAGAATATTATCTTAAATATATAATATCTTAGCTAATAAACATTTTGAATATAAAAAATGAAAGAAACACTGTATTACATGCTATATGGGCTAAAGTTATTTTTAGAATGATTTAGTTATGAAATGTATAGAAAAATGTGTTTTCCCTTTCTTTAAAGACTTAAATAAAACTTCCAGAAATGTAACATCACACTTAAATAATTATAAATCCATTAGTAGTCAAGTCTGCCCTGGTCTACTGTGAAAGCACACATCTTCGTGCTGTGTGTTTTATCCTCAAGAGACCATTCTCTGCACTTGTCAGAAGGATCTTTTTGAAGTAGAAATCTGATCACTTATCTTCCCTGCTTAATCACCTCAACAGCAATCTACTGCTCTGACGATAAAAACAAAATCCTCAAAGGAGGTCTCAAGACTCCTAATACTGCTCTCTGCGTGGCTCTCCAGCTGCCTTCAAACCCGTCCTTCTGTGTTTTACCTTCATTCATCTCCCTCCTACTCTCCCAGCACAGTGCCGTGCACACTCCCACAGCAGGGCGTTGGAATCTGTTGTTTCCTATACCAGGAACATTCCATCTACCACCCACCTCACTTCACTTAGATCACCCCTACTTCTCCAGCACTTTCATCATTAGTTATTTAGGGAACCCTCCCCGTGACTCCTTGTTTGGATAAAACTCTCCTATCACGCATTGCACAGCACTCTTTACCTCCTTCACGTTACTTATAATTATCTATTTGAATTTTATATCTTCCCTACTGATCTGTAGGCTTCATGAGAAGAGAGATTGTGTGTAATTTTGAATACCGGTGTGTATTGGGAGTCTGCCATCAACTCAATGTATAATAAGTACCTAATAAACCTTTGCTGAAAAACATTAATAAATTAATAGAGGTAAAATCTGGGTTCATATAGTTTTATGTTGTGTGGAGGAATACACAAAAAAGGATAAATTTCTACAGTAAGACTTCTTAGACAAGTTGATAAATGTAGGTTAATCAAGAAAAGCATTCAGAATTCTTCAGCTAGAGAAGCATAGCATCTATATGACATACTGATATTCTATCTGCCATAATTGAAAAACAGGTGTTATTTTCGCTGCCAAGATAGGAAACAGAATAAGATGGTGATCACAGTATGTTTTTAAAATGCTCCTTGGCCTGGAGACTGTTAATTTTCCTTATTACCCATTCATCTTTTCTTTCTTTTAGCAACTTTGACCATATTCTCCTATCTGAGAGTTAGATGGGCTCATGACTTTCCAGCTAGTGTTTCATTTCTGAACCTCCCCTGCAGCTTGCTGTGACCATCTAGTTAGTTTTCACCATCAGTATTTGAACAGAAATGTAGTGTGTAACTTCTGTGTTTTGCCTTTAAAAGGTTTGGGTGTTGTTTCCCCCTTCTCTTTTTTTTAATGTACTATCTGTGAATATGGCCCTACTAAGTCTGTTCTGACTGTATGGGTGAGGGAAACAACCTAGGTAATGCTGACACAAAAAGAAGGAACCTGGGTCCTGAAAAACCTCAAAAAAAGAGTTGACTCACGGCCTTGAATAATTCCCTTTAAATTTTGTTATGCGGGAGTGCGGGGAGAGCAAATCAAAACCAAAACCAAAACCAAATAAATAAATAAATAAATAAATAGATAAATAAACCCACTTCTGTCTTTTTTTTAGGCACCGCATTTTAGCATCCCTTTATCACAGCAGTTAAGCTTATTTTCTAACTACTAAAACACCCGTTCAATTCTATTTACGTGAATTCATATGACTTTTAAGCTGTGCAGAAATCACACACGCGGTTTATAAATTGATACTCAATCCTTGAAGAAAACAAATGGACCTATAAATATGAGGAATGTTCTGGTAATCTCTTCTCTGGATTTACGCTATTTTACGTATTTTTTTTTTAAACATCTAGAACACAGAAATGGTTTAACAGATATTGTTATAGCTGGCAAGGTTAAAAACACATACCCTGAGCTGAAATTATGTATGAAGATGAGATTTTTCCTGAAAGAAGGGCAAGAGAAACTAGTAGTCATGGGACATAGACTCGGTGACTGTTTGTGTCTGTTTCATGTTTCAAAGCATTGCCAGAACCACAATTATTTGTTTTAATAGACTTTATTCTTTTTAGAGCAGTTTTAGGTTTATAGCAAAATTGAGGAGAATGTAACCATAATCATTTTTGTTATGAGTCACCATATTATTCCTTCAAAGGTCGGCAGTGATATCAAGATAATTAATATTAATAATATTAATTAATATAATAATAAAACAATACTGCACCTATGTGAGATGATGGGATTTTCCAAATAAATTGCTGGTTAACGTTTAATACAGCAAAATGACACCTCCTTAAAGAACACCTTCCCACTAGTCTTTCCTTTTGATTGAGGCCAGCTGAATGTCTCTTGCTTCATTCTTCTCTTAATCCATTTACATAGTTCTCCACTGTACCATTATATGGGCACAGTGGGGTATAGTTTCCCACTGTACCATTCATAACCTAGATCAGAAAATCTTATTTTATCTGGATCCTGCATACCTTCCTAATCTCATATTTTCCACATTTCTTTGAACATTACTATCTAAAAATATTGACTTTATTTTATAAATTTAAATAAAAAACAATGAGAATGGGAGAAGGGGGAGGTCAAATTATTTCCCACTTGAGAGGTTTATATTTGCTACTTCCTCCATGAAATGCTCTGCAAATCTTCACATCTGACTACTTCTCCATATGACTCCTTCAAATGTGTGCTAAAATACTACTTTCACAGAGAGACGATTTCCTCTAATCAAACACATCTCAATGGTACTAAACAAATTTTCCTATTATAGTTTCATTCATGTTCAGTTGTTTCATTGTCTATCTTCCCATTGACCTGTAAACATTTTGAAGCAGGCACCATGCCTCCATTATTCACAATTGAATATTTAGAACCTGATATAATATCTTAGGTACCCAGTAAAATGTAGGTACCCAATAAATTTCTAATGATACAAATAAATGACATAAACCAGAAAAGAATCAGAAACATGAAAACACTTAAACAAAATAAAAAGTAAAGGTTAGTAAGGTGTTGTAATGATTAATAGAGAAAGGACATGAAAATGACTGGAAATGTAGGTAAAAGACTTTTTTTTGGCATAGAAAATTTACTATATCTAGTGGTATGCAGGGCCAAACATCGCATACTGTAAATCTTACTAGTGAAAGGATGCTCCAGATTACCTATAAGAACAAAATGAAATTAACCTTTTCTAACATTGATTGATGGTAGCACATCCATAACCTTGAAGATACGAGAAAAATTCATATGCAGCAAGAATAGAAGCTAGAAATGTAAAAGATTAGCTATGTCTAGTATAAGAATGTGTATCAAATAAAACATCTCATACATAAAGGAGACAGCAAGAGAGACAGGAGGGGGTTAGAGACAGAGAGAGAGAGAGAGTTTTCCAATTTCCCTTCAATGTGCACAGTACTTTTGATAGACCAGACAATACAACTTTCTGGAACCGATCGGTAAATATGATAAAATCAAACATTTGAAATGTGCTTGTGTTGTGGAATTTTCCCTTTGTCTTCTGTTGTTGCTGTAAGAAGCACATGCTAAGGCTGGACAATTGTTTCAGAAGAAGGCATATTCCATTTCTCCATTTGTGCTATCTGGTTATATTCAACTCCTTACTACCTAATAAGGGCTAACTCACTCCAGAGGCCTTTCTTTTGAACTCTTACCCTAGAGCATTATGAACTGCCTTCATCTCTGTTTTCTATCTACTTAGTCTTTGAACTGTATCAGTTTCCCTATTTCCAGCACTGTAACACTTAGAGACATACACTCAGAATGCTTCTGAGGATCTGGCATCTCAATTTCTTTTGCCCTACAGTTCAGATTAAACTACTTATTATCATTTAATACATCTTCTATGCTGGCACACACATGCTTTTGTTTTATACACACACATATGCATTGCCTTTAAATAACATTTGTTTGGTTCTTAAAATTAGCTAGGAGCCATTCAAAATACTTTACAGATAGAAATTCAATTAGTTTTCAGACAAGTTCTCTGAGATAGATATTGTTTTGGTTCTTGTTTTGTGGTTAAGATAACTGAGGCACAGGAAGAGCTGGAATCTTTCCAAAATCACACAGTCAGCATGTGGCAGACCCCAGATTTGTTTTAGGCATGCTGTCTCCAGATCCTAGCTCTTAACCATGCTCCCTCATGGTGCCATTTGGTCTGTGATTAATACTTGAGTCCCATCTTTGGGTTCAATTGGAAGGAATTGGGTATGGCCAGAAATAAGTGATATTATACCACTTTTACAGATAAAATTAAAGCTGCCAGTTCTTATATAGGCCAATGACCTACATCTATGATGATCTAATTTACCAACAAAATATTGCATGATTAAAATTATGAACATTATGTTTTTTTTCTTCTACAACATAATTGCATATATTGCATACTTTCTTAATACGTTATCTAGAAATCGTAAGAAATAACATATGGCAGATATTATAATGACTTCCTTATATACTCCAGTTGACAAAGAAATAACCGATGACAAGGGTTAAAGTCCATTCTAAAACATCATTAAGGTTTAATCTGCAAAAATTGTTCAATTTATTTATTTATTTATTTATTTTTATACAGAGTCTTGTTCTTTCACCCAGGCTGGAGTGTAGTAACAAGATCTCGGCTCACTGAAACCTCTACCTCCTGGGTTCAAGTGAGTCTCATGCCTCAGCCTCCCTGTAGCTGAGATTCCAAGCGTCTACCAACACGCTCAGCTAATTTTTGTATTTTTGTGGAGATGGGGTTTCACCATGTTGGCCAGACTGATCTTGAATTCCTGGCTTCAAGTGATCAACCCGCCTTAGCCTTCCAAAGTGTTGGGATTACAAGCTTGAGCCACTGTGCCAAGCTGATTATCTGAATTTGTTTTAATTTGAACAGTGTGTACAGTTATACCTAGTTTGAATGATTATGCCTTCCCTTTCTTTATTTCTTTTCTTAAAAACAGATTGTTATACAAAACAGTCAACACAAAAACAGCTCAACCACCATATATCAAGTTCTTATTTTGCTGAGTGAATTTGCTTCCTGAAATCTAAATGTGTAAACTAGAGACCTGCTCCTAGTTCTGATTTTCAACTAACTGAAGAATCATGCCTGCTGATAGTGTATTTCATTTAGTAATAGAAACAAGTAAATGTAATGTCTCCTAGAGAAGTGGTTTAATGGTATTTACAGAGACATTCAAATATATCTCTAAAAACCTGCTGATTGATTCTTCTACATAAAAACATAGAGAAATCATTCAATATTATGAAATAATATTTTTGTAAGCCTTCTGTGTTCTGTAATTCTCTTTTCTCATCTTTCTGCCACTGTGGGGATATTTGCATGAAAATAGTTTCTCTGTTGCTAAGAGTTCATCTGTTCCTGCTGCTTATTTCTCACCTGAAGTCACAATTCTCTGAATGTACATCATAATCATCTCTACATAAGCCAATTTTGTAGTCACAAACAAAGGATTATATCTTCAACTGAGAAGTAAGCAGTAGGAGCAGGTAAAATCCAAAAACTATATACCCCATTTTATGGAAATGTCCCAATTAATAAAAATGCAGTTGAAGAGAAATACTTTAAGTTACATATCAGCAAAATTATTTCTTGACAGAAGTTTCTCAGTTTTTCATGATGTTTCAATGTGCTTTGTACTCAGGCTAGTTAAACCTGCTTTATTCACTGTTAATTATACCAGATGTCTTTTTATCCTTCTGTTTATGTTTAGCAGTCTGTCCCAATTCTATCATTTTTAATTATCTAAAGCCTTTTGTGCTAAGGTTCATATCGAAGTAGTAACTCCTCGTTGGCATCCATTGATAGCTATTGAATTAGTAAGAAGACAACAGATGGGACTGGGCTGCTTTGTGGACTCACATGGAGACTCGAATGGACCTTAAATATCTCAGTCTATTAAAAATCATGTTCCATATTTAATTGTATTTCCACTTACCTTCTTTGACCAGCCTTGTGCCATAAATTATAACACTTCAGAGATTATTTCATAACCTTGAACATATTTCAGTCCAATTTTTTGGATAGTTGCAGTACTAAGAAACAAACAAACAAGTAGATTTATTCCCTACCCTATCATTTCCATGAGGTCAAAACTTAGCATAATATAGCAGTTCAAATTTTTTCCATTAATTAGGTCAAATAGCATGTAATAAGTGCCTACTATTTGACTGACACTGTAGCAGGTAATAGAGACACCACAAAGAATGAGGTGATTTCTTTCTAATGAAAGATAAATGAGTACATGACTCAAGAAAGTGTAGTAGTTTTGAAACATTTATGCAGTTGGTGAGAAGGTCTGGAAAGGAAGAAGTACCTCATTTTTCCTAGGAACGACCACAAAAGCTCCCTAAAGGAGTAGAGCAGCATCTGCATCTTGAAAGAGGAGTAGACTTCAAACAAGGGGAGCTTTAGGAAGAATAAGCGAAGAAATAATTAGGAGAGAAAAAGGTAGGGAAGAAAACAAATGCCAATTAAACAAAGCACCCAGGTGAAACAGCATGAATATTAAGAGAAAAACAGATAATTATAGATAAATGCAATAGTTCTCTAACTGTAGTGTACATAAGAGTCACCTGGAAGGCTTTTTAAAACATAATTGCCAAGACCTCACACCCCTTGTTCTGATTCAGTAGGGCTAACCTACAAACTGAAAATTTGCCTCCCTCAAGCCCCCAAGAAGTGTTGATGCTGCTAGTCCATGAACCACTCTTTGGGACACACAAACAAAATAGCTGGAACTTAGTGAGACATCAACATATACGAGAGGAAGCACAAAGAATAGCCCACTAAGAAATCTAGGCCTCTTTAAACAACTAATAGGAAAAATAAATGGAAGCAAGAAACAAGTTAAGTGTTTAGCAAATAATTAACATGATGTCTCTTTATTTTCTCTCTCTCTCTTTTTTTTTTTTTTTTTTTTTTTTTACAATATTACTCTGTCAACTGTGTATATGAAATTCTCAGAGACAGAAGGTCAGCGGAAAGAACATTGAAGCAAAGCATTCCAGCGTTAGAAAGCACAATCAGACAAAGGCAGAATCCTAGAGGAAGGGGGTTAGGGTCTGGACAGAAGAGAAGTTGAGGGGATAAAAAGAATGATAATTGAAGGTGAATACTACAAAGAGTGAGGAAAATGAAACAAATTGACAATATTTCTGGGTTTCTGGTCTGTAGTTCTGAGTGGAGAAAGAAAGTTTGTGAGTTTATTTCTCTTGAATTTGGGGTATATTGTTTACACATGTATGTCTATAAAGAATGTTCTTTTTGCTTTTCCAGCAAAAAGATACTTTTGCTTTTCCAGCAAAAAGGTACTTATCACACACCTTATGTGTGATAAGGTCTACTTGTTTTTAGCCCATAAAGAATTGCTTCAATCTGAATAAATGAATGAATGTCTCTAAATGCCTCTAAAAAGAGAATAGGTAAATAGTCTATGGTACAGCTTTTTTAAAGACACCAACTAGTAATTTACTTGGCTCTTTTTAAAAAGACAATTTATTGAGCAATGCACATTGTCTTATTTATGTAAAACACACACAGATAAAACTTGCTAAACCTTTCTGTAGGGAAATATACACAAGAGCTACTATTTAAAACAAGAGCAAGAAGACTATATGTTTTTGAAGACATAATTGGATTTGGCCTTGGAGATGAAGCAGGGATTTAAATTTTATTAATTACTTGCATTTCTACAACAAGAATATGTTAAGTAAAACTGAATATTTAGCTTTTAGTTTAAAAAATTATAATTACTCCTTTTGCTATAACAAAAGGCAAATTATAGTAGATATTATAAAAACATAAATATAAAATATCTAGACATCTACTTTACAATAATTGTACAAGATCAATATCAAGAAGAAAAAGAACAATGACAACAAAGACTTGACTAAATGGAGTCATATGATGATTCAATATGGAAAGACTCAAAAATATACAGTTGATCAATTCACAAAATGGGATTGAACTTCATAAGTCCGCTTATATGCAGATGGTTTTCAGTAACAGGTACACCAAATGTGTCTGCATCCACTGCCTCCTCTTTTACCTCCTCTACCTCTTTGGCCTCTGCCACCCCTGAGACAGTAAGACCAACACCTCGTCTTCCTCCTTCTCCTTAGCCTAATCACCATGAAGACAACAAGAATAAAAGTCCTTGTGATGATCCATTTCTACTTAATAAATACTAAATATATTTTCTCTTTTTTATGATTTTCTTAATAGCATTTTCTTTTCTCTAGCTTACTTTGTTGTAAGAATATAGTATATAATATGTATAACATATAAAATACATGTTAATCAACTTTCTATATTATCGGTAAGGCTTCCAGTCAACAGTAGGCTATTAGTAGTTAAGTTTTCAGGGAGTAAATGGTAATGGGCAGATATTTTACTGTACCGGGGTTAGCACTCCAACTCTCATGTTGCTAAGAATCAATTTTGTATATAATAGCTCTCCAAACACTAATCTATCCAATTGAGATTTCATTAAAATCTCAATTGGTTCTTATTCTAATGCATGTGGAGTATTAAATGTCAAGTGTATCACATATCAAAATACTTTAGCTGTATATTAATTATGACAGTGTGGTGTCAGCACCTCAGTGTAGAATTGAGTTTCTGAATCAGACTGGGATTCATAACAGATATCTAAGAAATGTATGTTCTAGTGATCCAGTATCACTTGCAATGAAAGTAGTTGCTGTAAAATTTTCACCTGTTATAAATTTCATCCACCCTCACTGAAATAAATTTTTAAAAAAACTTTAGTTTCCTCTTCTGTAAAATGAATAAACTACATTTTAAGGATGTTGTATGAATACATTAGAAAATTCTTATAAAAGCTTCATTATAGTCTCTGGGACATATAAAAGTAATTTTCCTTAAATTATTTTATTAAATTATTAATTTTATTAATAATCATGTATTATTTAAATAATCATAATAATATAATTAATAATTATAGTAGAGTTATTAGTAACTTGTTATAATAATAATAATCAATGATTATATTAATATAACTCATGTATATTGATGAATATGTATGCATTATCAAACATTGAATTTAAATTAGACGTGATTCTGTATCAACGCATACACAATTACCCTGTTCTTTTGGATGGTTATTTGTTGTTTCACTGTATTTTAACAAATGCCTAGTGATTAATATCAAGTATGTTTTCAGGCTTTAGGCAATGTAAATGATGTTGCAATGTAAACTTTTCACAAGCTGCTTGTGCACATATGTAATTGATTATTTAAGGCAGCTGATAAAAAATAAAGTATTATGATGAATACTGCTCCAAATTAAATTATTAAAAATTGTTTTTCAAAATCTGTTCAGTTATTTTACTATCAGAAGTATAGGGGTGTATTCAATTTTCCCACATTTCCATACAACTTAAACAGCATTATGTATCAGCAACATTTTCATTTTTAAAACCATATTGGTGAACATGATTTCTTCCTGTTTTCATTTTCAATTCTTTAGTTAAACATAAATTGACCATGTGTTCATATGCTTATGGACAACCTTTTTTTTAAAAAAATTATATCTTCATATAGTGTGTGTATTGTTTTACTCGGTATTTTTTTTTTCCTGTTTGAATGAGTTGTTCTATTTCTAAAATTAAGAAAATTGGCAATTTGGTATATCCTTTCAAACAGTATTTTTTCTAGTTTGCTATTTGTCTTTGATTTTTTTACAATAGTATTTTCCTATTTACCATTCAGAAATTTTGTACTGAAGAAAAACTCCCTGGTTAGTACTTATACCACAAACCTTTAATTGCAGTGCAACGGGTAAGGTGAGAGATTTAGGCAATGCCAGAGATCAGTTTTATAAAGAATCTAAAATGTATTTATATATTTATTCTATAGCATTGGAGATTTAAAAAAAAAAAAAACTCTCTGACTTATACTCCTGAACTAGTTTTGGGAACAGGTCTTGCCAATGCTGTAGAGAGCAAAAGTTTTATGCTAATCTAATTTTCTCACTTGTTTTTTTAGATACAAGTTAAGTGTAAGACTGACAAATTTGTCTAGGAGACAATATTTTAGTACAATATGTCTATTTCAGCATATTTGTGGAAATACGATAGGAACGTCTATGGCATACATTCTTCTGTCTTTAAAGTACAGAATTCCTTATGCTCTCAATATTGTAATGAACTTGAACATGTTTAAAGTTTAAATTTAGGTAAAATAATCAGAGTGAAATAAGTATTATATAAAATGATAATTTCATATAATAAAAAATAGGAGATAAATTTAACAAAATACTTATCATGGCAAAAGCCAAAAATATTTGCTAAACCTTTTTTGTTAACAAAAAAATATTAAACACTGCTTGCAAGTGCTTTAGGAAGAAGGAAGAACACAGTTATTTAGGACCTGTTATATTTCAAAAATGTACACATTATCACACTTACTTCTCATAACTAAGAAAACGAATGACCCCAAACTGGCCATTATTCATCTTCTCTTAACAAATATGCATTAAGCAAATACTATATGAACTTTGTGTCAATAACTAAGATATGCAGTGACAAAACTAGAAAAAAAGCCTAAAACTTCCTGCCTTCTTGAAAACTACATGGGGTAAGAAAATGAAGGTTATAAATAATAAGTTATATAGATGGTTAGAAAGTTTAAGCCATCTCTAAGAGAAAAAGTATAGCAACTATTACATATAAAGACTGAAAGTTAATGTTAGGTTACCTCTATTCGAATGGCTAAGCCCTATTCTACTCTATCACATGATTGAGATGATCACATTGGGTTTCTATATATGAAGGAAGTCATCAAAGCTTTAAGGTCGGCCTTAAATTTCCAGAATACTCTTGAAAGAGAGAGAGCATTGAGAATTTCCTCCCAAGAATTCTCTTAGGGAGGAAACCAGAGGCCTTTGTAGTTTCAGGCTATGAAATAGGGATAGGAAAAATGAAAGACGGTCTTGTAAGTAGAGTGTCTAAATAATTATTTTCCATTCAACACAGAATGTGACAGTAAAAGAGGGTTATTAATAATAATACTTAGACAATAGGATAGAACTCTCGAGACTGTTCCAAATGAACTATCACTAATAGTCATTCTATTGATCATTGTGAGCATGATTTTGCTGACTTCTCATGTAGAGCCAGAATATACACAGCTGGAGCACACTGTCATCACTATTGCATCTTCAAGGAATTCACATTTTTTGCCCCATTTTATCATCTATCTGAAAACTTCAACTGAGGATCATTGTGAGGTAGTAAGGCTTCTTGGTAAGTGTCAGCAGAATTCACCGTGTAATCTTGTGCTGTGGAAAAAATAAACAAGTGAACAATCTTAGAAGCTTGTATATCACTTTGCACCAGACACTTCTGGTAGAGGTCACAGCAGTATCAGGTGGACTCTAGTTCACAATGCTTGAGTGGAAAATATCATCCTAAAATCTATAATGTTAATAACACCAGGACAGTGTCATTACATGGATGACTTCTTTTAAATTTCATGGAACTTTGACTGCCATAAGGTCTCCGTGTAACAGTAGTGACATGTAATCTTGAAATCTTGATTTGTGGGGATGCCACCAGGCATTGCAAGCATGATACTCTAACCAACATCATCCCTTACCATCTGCTCTCTCGGGTCATTCCAGGTCTGCCACTGTACATAGACAGAAGAGTTACAGAAAACTGAGACATTTATTTATTTTTTTTTTAGATAAAAAATGTAGTAATCAGCAATGTAATTCAGGAAATTATTTTATAAATATGTCATTACAATGTATGGATTCAAATACAAATACATAATTTGTGTCATATAGCACAACTGGTCTCTAAATTGAATTTAAAAGACACAAATAGACTATATGCAATCTTTTTGCTATCAGTCAACATTGTGTTCGTTTTTAGTCATTCTATTATTTAATTTTCTGTTATTTAATTCTGCTATTTAACATTCTGTTATTAATTTTTCCCAACTACTACTTTGATGTTATACTCATCTAAGTCCCACATGTAAAACAATCGATCAACTGTCCAGTATTTCTTTGGTGACATATTGTGTTCTTGCTTTTAACCTGGAAAAATGTGTCCATCTAAAATTAATTGATTTTTATTGCTTTCTTATTTTTGATTTATGCTGCAGCTTATTGTACGAATAAGCATAGCCAAATAGACAATTACTGAAATAAATTTTCAAAGAGCAAATATTAAATGCTTTTACATGAGGTTTTATATTTTAGTGTATAAAATCATTTTGAGGTATATAAATTGCTAATTGAGTGCCTTAATTGATTCAAAATAATCTATTAGGCAGTTGTAAATATAACAATGTATAAAGTCAGATAATTTTATTTTGTATGGATATTGACATTAAACATTATATAGCTTTGGGATCAAATATCATTTGAAATACTGCTTAACATATAACCAACAAAATAAACAAAACCCTGAATGAATCCAACTTTAGTTGTGATCCAATAATACAGTTACATAAGCAAGTACTAAAATGATTATATGAATAATATATCAAAAATATTTTGGTCAGAAACATTTGAAAAAATAGAATTTGTAGTTTGTTATCTGAATACTGACCTATAACATTTTATAGCCAAAAAATGGTATATAAAGGTAATCATAATATATTTAATGAAACATTCTTGTGTTGGAAGTCCTAGTGGACTAATATTTTTGTGTCTTGGTAAGCCAGTATGGAATTTTTGTTTTACTTATATTTTCTTCTGAAAAAAAAATACATTACTGTGCTCTAGTTTATGCCAAGCCCAAGAAAAATGTGATAGAATGAGGTATATATTTATGAAATTATATTATATGTAGGAAAGTAGCCATCAAGGGCAAAAAAAATCTCTTCTTGTACAGTTTTTTAAACCTTTTTAAATTGTATGCACATAGTAACTATTTCCTTTTCTCGGAATCTCTCTTAGGATATAAACTGATTCTTGCAAACAGATGAATGTCCCATCCAATCATGTTCAAAAAAGAAAATTTAGTGATGATTGAAAGTTAGGCCACAATAGCAATTAAATATTTTTCATTAATGTAATTATATAAATAAAACGCCAATCATATGGAGCCATTAAAATGATGATTGTGGACACAGTAGCAACATAGAAAACATTATATAAAATATAGCGGACCACCAAATAATATAGGCAGTATACGTTGAAAAATAACTTCTAACTTAAATTTTAAAATTAAAGATAGCCGTTTAAGACAACCTACCTGCAAATTGAACAATAAAACCAAGCCTTTTTAAAAAGAAGATAAATGTGTTAATCGTGTATAGTAGAAAAGAAAATGTTTACAACAACCCACTCACTTCTCCTACTCTTCATATCTCTCTGTATATCAGTGATTCTGCATGGAGTACAGAGATGTTGGATCACACTCAAAGCTCTGTCCACACGTTTGCAAAATAAAAAGCAGAGAATCATAGAAAAGATGTGCCTTGATGGACCTCAGTCCTTAGATGATGCTCTCTTTCCCCTACCATTTATAAGAGCATAGGCTACTGTTCACTTGTTGTTCCACTCAACATGAGCTCAGGAACTTTGTTTTCATTGGGTTATCTCCTCTGATTACCCATTCAGAAGACCTGGTGACTAATTATTACTGACTCAGCTGTTCTATTTTACTTAGGAAAATAAAATTTAGCACACATTAGAATTCAAAAGGTGTCTACAGTCTGTTCTCATAAAAAAAAATACCATCTCTGATAATTTACTGAAAAAAACATATTTCTAGTCAAAAGATGTTTAGAATGAATACTGCTCTTATTTCTTTAGCATAAGGTAATCACTTTTAAAAGTCTATACTTATTTTCCCACATGGAGGCTCACAATTTCTCTCGTTTTCTCCTATTCAAAGGGAAAAGTATTTTTTAAAACAAACTTTAAGAAATCTTTCATTCACAATGTAAAAAAATAGTTTTAATTACTCCAAAAATTACTTTATGGAAATACAAAAGTATCATAGCAATGGTTAGCCTGGAATGGAATTATAGTACAATTAAAATTTGGAGTTGGAAACTTCTGAATTTGGTTCTTGACTTTACCACTTACTAGCTATGTCGGCATCTAACCTTTTTTGAACCTCTATGTCTTCTCGCATAAAATTTGAAAAATACTATTTACCTTGAAAGGTTACTGTGAAAATTACAAATAACATACATAAAGCACCTTCTGGATACACAGTAAATGATCAACAAATGGTACCTATTTTATTTATTTTTAACTTTTCCAAAATGTGATATAATTATATATTTAAGAATAAGTCTAAGAGAACTTAAGTTTTTGCATTAATAATCCAAAAAAATTGCTCACTATATATTTTATTATATGTCTATTTAATTTCAAAAGCAACAGAAGTACAGCTGTTATAAACAAGTCCCATTTTTGTTAACACTAACAGCATCTGGAACCAACACACCAGGATGTTGTATATGGTAAGATTTCCCTGAAGTATTTCTATTGTAAGCATGAGCACCTGAATTAAGAAACTATGATTTATTCTTGGGATCAGATCTATTCCCTTCTCACAAAGCCTTGCAAGTATATCTTTCTATTTATGAGCTCACCTGCCAAATAAATAAGGAAAAATCTATCATGTTTAATTGAGGAAATAATAGTTACAACATGAATAATGTCTGCAACAAACAAAAGTACCGTCTAGATTGAGGGGGCCTGTTTGAATGTCATGGTCTTAATCAAAGACCTCACACACTCCACCACTTTGAGATGATATTGTGAACACAAAGGGCTAACTTTTTCAAATTGCTCATAATTTTTACAGAATTATTCAGCACAGCAAAAGGTTATAAGAGAATTGGACCTACATAAAGCAAACCTTCGTATGAATATATACCACACCCACATGGGATGGGGTGAAAAATCATAGTACCTTAATTAAGTCTAGGTGAATTTCTGCCATGGTGACCTGGTCACCTCTGGTATGAATGCTCTATTCCTAATAGCTGCATAGGATATTAATAGGTATTAGGTCTAACATGCTGGTTCTTGTCAGAGTAAGTTATAATGCCTTCAGCCACAGACTCCACCATCCAGGTTTTGCAGAGCAAAAAAGTACAATGCATCCCTCTATTGGTAGCAAATGGCATGAAATCATGAAAGCTAAGAGTAAAGTTTGTATCCTAAGTAAACCCTAACATGTGAGTCTCAGATATGACCAGTCTATATGTTGGCTCCACTATTCACTATCCATTAGGTTGAGGTTCTATGTGTATATAAATTTTGCAAAACGAATAAACTGATATGATTGCAGTAGATGTGACTGGTGCACATCTAACTGGGCTACCCTTAGCAATTTGGCCATAGGTCTTATAAGTATGCAAATTGAACAATACTCTCTTGTTGCTCATGAGAAAAGATAATTTGAGTTGTTGCCCTTAGCTACCTCTCATTGGTAGAAAATATTATGCAGAGCCATTCTTTATTCAATTAGAATCTTTGTTCTGAGTCTTGCTGAAGACTTTTCTTCTCTATTAACATAGACCAGTTCTGTAATACCTGTGTCTAATCTCCAGAGTGCACCAAAAAAGAAAATTCAGAATGTAATTCTTGGAGAAAATTGAAGCCCAAATCTACAGTCCCAACTTTCGCAGCTACTGTGTGTTTATCTGGATCAGTTTTAACATATTTGATAAGATGAAAGACAGACATTCAAAACAATACTATATATTTACGTCATTAGTCCTAGAAGGTAATCCAACTGTTTTAGCATCCATTGCAGGAAGCAAATAGACAGTGTTGAAGTCAGCTATAAACTGTATGTTAGGCACTAGGCAAAGTAGGAGATTAGCATTTAGGATAAAATTTCACTTTCAATATTGTTTTATATTGAATACCTACTATTTGCTAGACATGTTTGTAATAATTGATTATTTGGTTCCTCAAGCTAAAACAGACATAGAAAGTTAAAAATGAGGAAGCAGCCAAAAACTTAAGAGAGCACATGTTGCACAAAATTTCTTAACAAATGACCTAGATAATTATTTGCTCTGAAAATTAGAGCCATTGTTCACATTGCAAAGATAGGGCGAACATCCCATCCCACGAGTTTATAACTAGTTAGTGTCAATTTGGATACATGTTTGTGTATGTCTTTATCTATGTATGTTAGGCAATAATGGCACTATAAGAACATTTCTGAAATCATTTGCAATGTTAATATTCCATGTATTGACATTTGCTCTCTCATTTCCAATATACACATGCACTCCTCTATAGTAACATACGTAGGTACTTATATGTTTACTTATATACTTAAATATTTACTTAAATACAATATTAAACATATATTTATATTTACTTATGTATATTAGCACATATATATATTCAAAAGTATTTTTATCAGTTAAAGTCTTATTGAACTTAATCCTTTTACAAGTATATGTCTCTTTTGAAATAACATTTGCATATTGAGCTACTTTTAAAATTTGACTACAAATGGAGAGATATAATTGAGTTATACAAGACTTCAAGTATTCATCTCATATACACTTTAAAGCAAGTTTTAAAAACTTGTATAAACAGCTCTTTGTTTTTAGAAGACCTGAGCAATCTGACAATAATATGCTGTTTTCTTATTGATTTGTCATAATGGCCTGGTCTGAGAGAAGCAGAATTTCACTATGACAGATTCATCAGGAACAGGAGAAACTCCAAATTTCTGTTTTTGTTGTTGTTGTTGTTTTGTTTTTTGTTTTTGTTTTTGTTTTGCACATAGTGGCATTCTTTTCCAACTTGGAGGCATCAAAGTGAATTTTATGATGATACAAGAGGAATTAACTTGAATGGAAATGAAAATTTCTATTTAATACTTTCACAGTTTGATCTATTAGAAAGAACCAAGAGTTAAAATGATAGTGCAAACCTTTTTCATGGAAACCACTTCATTTATTCCACAAAGGTATGCACTAAACATCTGAAATAGGTTTCAAAATATTTAACAAGGGTTGATTCTTCTGCTAAAACATCAATGTTTCCTTGATGGTCATGTTCTATTGCAGTAAACACGTCTCTTATATGTTTGGGCTCAGGTGTACAATTGAGAAAAATTAGGCCATGTCAACAACCAAAATTCAGATATGTGCATGTATTGCTAACAGTCTGTGGATGACCTGATAGCGAATAGACTGTCAAACAGTAAAGAAGAACTTTTGAGGAAAAAAAAAAATCAACACAGTAGAATAATACATTTTGATGGGTAAACCTGATTCAACTCCAAACCCTGAGTGTTGCCGGAGAAAGCTGCAGTTTTGAACCCTCTGCTTTTCAGTGTCTCAGCTGCTTGTCCTGGAAAGAGAAAAAAAATATCTCTTTCAAAAACCTCTTTCAAAAACATCTCTACCTCTTTCAATGTGTCACCACACCGTCTTTTCTCTATCTGAGGTTCTTAGATACTAGATATTGAGACAAAGATAACATTTAACAGTTACTTAGGGTGAGCAATCCCAGAAAATCCAGAATGAGGGAAGAAGGAAACTAAAGCAGAGAAGAAGGAAAATTTAAGTTGTTGTCTTATTGAGCTTACCTGAAGAATCAGAAAAAACATACCTGCCTCCTCAATACCACCAAGTATCTTCTGAATGTGTGAAATAATTTTCTGCATCTTAAAACAGTCTATGTGAGCATACCAACTTACATGCTATCTTCTTCCTTTTTTTCCTTTCATTGGTCAAGGGTCACTCAAAAGCACATTTACTCAACCATACTTTTAGGGTGTGGCTTACACTGGGAAAAATAAGAGCCTCTGTTTTCTCATGAGATCTGACCTGGATGCTTAAGTTGGTGTGGTTCTTTCCATAATCTGTGTCATGGAACTCTGTCCTAAGCCACATTTTGACCCCTGAGGGAGCCTAAATATTAGAGAGATGGCCACTTAGGATTTTCTGTAAAACAAATTGGCTGAGCAAAACACTATGAAATATCACTGCTGCTATAGCTGGTCCAAAGGCAATAATTAATATTAATCATAAATATCCTTTACTGCCCATTCTATATTTTATTGGAGTGAAAAAGACCTTCATCATGAGATATATGAGCACTTATTTAACTTGCACATGTTGTT
Organism: Macaca nemestrina; assembly: GCF_043159975.1. Lineage (NCBI taxonomy): Eukaryota > Metazoa > Chordata > Mammalia > Primates > Cercopithecidae > Macaca > Macaca nemestrina. Next base: position 122,675,710 of record NC_092127.1, on the reverse strand, counting down.
GAAGTTGTCCATGAGTTATCACTGGACAGATAAATACTAGAGGATACTGTAATGAACTCCTGTGTTAAAAACATATCTCCCTTTCTCCATCATATATTTGCAATCCCAGCTTGTCATAGTAATCAGGATTGATTACCTCAACTGATAGAGAAATTTTTCTTCTGCCACCTGGTCCGTTGGCATGAGGAGTCCAAACTAGCGAGGTGACAAACACAGCCTCCAGTTCGGTAAAACCCTTACAGTGTACCCTCACAGAGATGTTAACCTTTTAGAAAACATAGACTTTAAATACAGCAGAGCAAAATTTGGCATAAATGGAAAGCAAAAACTCTACGAGTAGATGATGAGAGTGATATGGAGAAGGGTCCATCCTTATTCATACCTTAATTCCTAGACTTGTAGTTTCTCAGCAGGAGGAAGACACCACCCTGTACTGTCCATTTTGATATTACCTTAACCATTCAACGTGGCTTGTCCAAGCTGCAGATTTAGTTGAGCTAAGCTTTCAGTAGGTCCTTCCAATGTTCTATTAGTTATCTGCATCTGTGTGAAGAGGTACATGATATATTTGATATGATCCCATAGGTTTGAGCTCATTAATTCATTCCTGGGCTATAAATGTGTCTTTTAATTCAAGGTAATACTGTGTGGGGTACCATGCCATTGACTAAAGGCATTGATAAAGTCATTGTGAACAGACAAGATATTTCAACGTTAAAGTTACGGAATAGTTCTTTTAAGAATAATTCAATGCTCCTTGTAAATGGGAAATTATGATATTTCAACAAACTATCACCCAATGAATAGCTGGTCTTTCTGAAAGGTAGTGTAGTCTCAAAAGCTCAGCATCAACCTCTGCTACTAGCAGACTGATAATGTCAGAAGCTAGTCCAGATACGGTAAGGGTCTATATTGTTGGTGACAATTATCGCTCCATCCCTATCCACTCTACTTGTGAGTCTGTGTTTACTCTAGAGTAAGCTGAAGGCCATAGCTGAACACACCCACATGTTGACAAATCCTGTCTATCCAGCTTTTGAGAGGCTTTTCTGTGTTGAATGATCTCCAACTGGCATTATAAGTGAAACACGAAGATCTACATGTCCAGTTACATGGGTTCAATCACATAATTATTTTCCAAATCCCAGGTCTCTGGCCTGCAAGTCAAATTATTCTTCATTCCTCAGGCATCATAGCATAGCTATATCTCAGTTTTCTTCTTCCTTCATAGCATAACCATATCTCAGACTTCTTTTTCCTACATGTTATATGGAAAATTAAATGTTCTGCTAACCACTCTGTTCATGGTAATTATTTCCCTCATAACTGTACTCAGGGCCAACTTGTATAAGGACAGTAATGCAGCAGATATTATTTCAAGCTCATTCCCACATTTCATGCCATGTCCCTGTAACAGTTCACATCCTTTCTTCTTCTATCAGTTAATTTTGAGGATTTTCCCAGGAAGCTATATATGTGTCATTGTTGCTAAAGAGGTTGGTAATATGAAAGTATGGGACAATTATTTGTGATTATGAGGCAACTATTTACATATGTCTTCTGCAGCAGATCAGCCTAGTGTTTGACTGTATCACTCCCAACATGCAAGAGATTGTTGCTATGTCTGCTTATCCTCAAGCCTTTTGAAATTAGATGACATATGGCCAGCCACAATTGTCTAGTCAATTAGTGTGTTATCAGGGGATCACCATCTACATAGATACCAACAAGTTCTTTTTTTTTTTTTTTTTTTTTTTTTTTGAGACGGAGTCTCACGCTGTTGCCCAGGCTGGAGTGCAGTGGCGCGATCTCGGCTCACTGCAAGCTCCGCCTCCCGGGTTCACGCCATTCTCCTGCCTCAGCCTCCTGAGTAGCTGGGACTACAGGCGCCCGCCACCGCGCCCGGCTAATTTTTTGTATTTTTAGTAGAGACGGGGTTTCACTGTGGTCTCGATCTCCTGACCTTGTGATCCGCCCGCCTCGGCCTCCCAAAGTGCTGGGATTACAGGCTTGAGCCACCGCGCCCGGCCAACAAGTTCTTAGAGAAGAGAAAATAGTTCTTCTGAGATAGATATCACCTCATTTCAGGACCCAGGGGTCTATGCTGCAATGTTCCCGACTCCAGATGCCATCATTATCTATCACAGATATCACTAGCAAGATTGAATCTATTTGGTCTTAAGATGCAGGTGAGATAGCAGCATTCTCCAGAGTCTGAATATTCTTAAGAGTAGTATCTTTCAATGGTCCACACTTGACACTGACAATATTTGAAGTCACGCAATAAACGAGGTCGAAGAGTACAATAACATCTTAACTCTGTACCTCTTAGTGGGAGGAGATGCAAGGTGCAACTACTTGTCTTGGACCTTAAGAGAGATAGCATAACATATCGCAAACCAGACCACTAGCTTTCCAAGAAATTCACAGGACCTTGTTTTTTGGTATGAGATGTGTTTTTCTCTTACCCTCTGCCAGGTCTGTGTCTTCCTATGATGTCTAGAAAATTTGCCACTTTCTGCTCAGGTTCACTTAACATTATTCATTAATATAGTAGGCCAGGACAATATTCTGTTGAATGACAAGAAGTTCAGGACTACATAGTCACAGATAGCAGGAGAATTAGCATAGATTTTTTATACTATTTTTCTTGCCTTGTAATTGCATATTGCTGTTGATCGTTTCTAATAATGAGGACTGAATAAAAGCCTTCTATACAAAAACAGCTTCATACTGAGTACCAATGTTTGTATAGATCAGCTCTAATAGCTTAGATAATATGTTATAATATAGTAAAATGACTACAATTGGGGCTACCACCTGAATAAGTTTAGATGTTATTCATTAATTTTTCTATGTGTTTTTTTTTCTTTTTCTTTTTTCCTTGAAGAAGCCAGATGAGAAAATTAAATGAGGATATTGTGGTGATCACAACCATGCATGTTCAAGTATCTGTGACTATGAGTAGTCTTCGTATGCCTCTGGGGTTTCAGTATCACTCATTTTTTACAATGGCGAAGGAAAATATTATAGATATAATTGCTCCCATATCAAGAAAATGCCAAAGGCTCTTGACCTCCCAATACTTTGCCATTCACTTTAATATCATCCCAAGTAAATATAGGTAAAAACTTCAGTAAATGGGATGCCATGCATGTCAGGGATTTTTATCTTCACAATTAATGCAAGCTTCACAGCAAAATTGAGCCAGGTGCTCAGTAGGAAACATATTTTCATTCATAGCTGAATGTTAGTGTCCCATAAGTAAAACGTGTATGCTGATTTACTTTGTCTTAACAGAGAATCTTCTTCCACAAATGGAGGAGATAGAAATGGAAAGGGTAAGCATGTTTAAAACTTTTATAATTTTAAAAACACATTTGAAGCCAAAAGTTTTCATACTATTTTCTACAGATTTTCTTGAGATGCAGACTACTCCTCTGAGGCTATAGATGACAGTGCTGGCAGGAAGAATAAACAAGACTCCAAGGTGTCCAAACATATTTTGAAATTGACCAGTTTCAGTATACCTGCTTTAAACATACAGCATTCTTGTCATATTTTTCTAAAAGAAAGTTTGGGTTTTTTTTGTTAATGTTTTTTAAGCCATTGATCTGATGCAGCATTGTAGTGTTCACTTTGGGCAATGATAAGTTTACTGAAATCTAACTTTCAAAGTTTATACATCAGACAACTATAATATATCCAATATATTCATGTATTAAATTGTCTCTTTAAAAATACACAGTGTTAGGCCGGGCGCGGTGGCTCAAGCCTGTAATCCCAGCACTTTGGGAGGCCGAGGCGGGCGGATCACAAGGTCAGGAGATCGAGACCACAGTGAAACCCCGTCTCTACTAAAAATACAAAAAAAAATTAGCCGGGCGCGGTGGCGGGCGCCTGTAGTCCTAGCTACTCAGGAGGCTGAGGCAGGAGAATGGCGTGAACCCAGGAGGCGGAGCTTGCAGTGAGCCGAGATCGCGCCACTGCACTCCAGCCTGGGCAACAGAGTGAGACTCCGTCTCAAAAAAAAAAAAAAAAAAAATACACAGTGTTTTTCACTGCTTTTAAAGTCAGTATCTTGTGGAGAAAACTGGCTAGTTAAGCCAATAGTCCTGAACTCTGGGGAAGTTACTAATCTTTCTTGTGTTTCAGGTAATATCATATTAGTGAGGTGAAAGTTCTGGTCATGAGATTGCTATATTTTAGTACATCTCATAGCTCATTTTCTCCTCTTGTCATTTGAAAAAGTGTGGAACAAAGTTTCACAGTCTATAAAATCCTTATTCTATTTTCTAATGAAATTAATAATGTAGTTTTTTTCCTGGAAAATAGTTTTAAAGTCAAAATTGTAAATTACAAATATGCAAACATATGTTTCGTCATCTTATAGCCACTTACTTTGAAATTGACAGATGTAAATTTATGAAGAAAGCTATGGAAATAATGATTATGTTTATATGCTTGTCCATATATGACATACATTTTCACAAGTCAGAGAAATGTTCTCCTGTCAAAAATGTGAATAAGGGTCTCTACAAAACTAAGCAAAATATGAATAATATTGAATACAAATCTGTAAGACTGACAGATCAACTTAGAATTATGTGTCACTGAATTAGCAGTGGGACAAAAGAGAAAGTACATAATTTATACAGACAGTGAAGCAAGTAACCAACTCCAAAGCTAGAATAAAACTAAGTAGAATTGAAAGCTTTGCAGGAACAAAATCGCAATGGGCAGAAGAATAAATGGAATCTGACATTATGACTTTCTATGGCCTAGATCTCTGTGACTGGAGATATCAAAAGATATATACAAATTGTTAGTGAAAAAAATAATAGTAAGGTTGCTAAACTTGAATTGCTGCAAAGCAAATAATACTGAAGCAAAATCAGTTAATATGACTGAGTGTCACAGTGATTTGCCATTGTCTTTCAAAATATGCTCTTGGTGGAAATGTTGAAAGGAAAAGTAACAGAGATAAGATTCAAATGTCACTTAAAGTTTTAGTTTTAACTTTGTGGCAAATAGCCCTGCTATGTAACCTTGGGTAAGTAACATGATTTCTTTGATTTTAGAGATCTTTTTTTTTAACAAAATAAAGGTGTTGAGAAAAATAATGGAGGTCTGTCCTGTTTTTTTATATATTGCTTTTTAAAAAAATTAGTATTTTAAGTAATTTAAGAACCAGGCTGCTAGGCGTGATTCCAGGATCAACAATTTATTAAGAGTATTTTTAAAAATTTTCTCTGCCTCAGCATCCTTATTCATCAACTGTGGTTAATAAAAGTATCTATGTCTTATTATCATTATTAGAAAAATATGAAATAATGCATGACAAGTGTTTACAGGCTACTGGAGAAAGCATTCAATATATATTAGTACAGATTGATTTACCATGAAACTAATATAACCTAAGCTTCAGTATCTTTATTTGCTAAGTTCACTCCAACATCCCATAGTTGATTTTGAATTAAAATGTTGAACTATTTAAAAAGAAAAACACCCTTGAATAAGCTTCAAAGCCTCACAAAACTAAAATAAAGTAGCATTTGTTTTTATTACATATTTTAAAATTAATAACTAGAGTTGTTTAATATTTAAGAACATGTGATTTGTTCAGTTAGACATATAAAATAATGCTTTTAGGAAGCTTGATATAACTGGCAAGTAATAAAATTTTTCATCTATAATAGAAATGATATAAAATAATATATATTTATAGAGCTATTAATTCATGATAAAATTGACACTAATTACAAGGATGTCATTATGTATTTTAAATAAAATTGACTGGGTGTGGTAACTCACATCTGTAATCCCAGCACTTTGGGAGGAAAAGGCAGAAGGATTACTGGAGGCCAGGAGTTAGAGACCAGCCTCGGGAACATAGTGAGACTCGTCTCTACAAAAAAATATATAAATATGATCCAGGAATGGTGGTCTGTGCCTATAGTCCTAGCTATTCAGAATGCTGAGGAGGGAGAATCGCTTGAGACTAGAAGTTCCAGGCTAAAATGAGCTATGATGGTGTCACTGCACTCAAACCTAGGTAACAGAGCAAGACTCGTTTCCAAAAACAATTAACTTTAATTTTAAAAATTAATAAGAACTAAGTCAGCTAGTCAGCATGGCTATGTAAGTGCATTTTCTCTTTTCAGGCACTAGATTGTGGTTCCCACTGTGAAAATACAATACTAAGGAGGATGGTGTATTCATTTGTACTGGGCCGTGAAAAGGTCAAATTGTTCTAATTAGCTATATGTTTTTGAGGAGAAAGAAAAAATTGTATACATCCTTGAGTTTAAGGCTAACAATTCCTTCTCTCTCTTACTCTCAAATTGCTGTGATGAAAATTAAAAGTAAGCTTCTCTTCTTCTACCTGAAACCTTTTTAGAACAGATTTTGGAAAATTTAATTCTACAGATAAATTAAAGATCGTATTGTACAGATAATGAAACCGAGTGGAAAATACAGAGTGAAGGCAAATCCAGGAGATACCTAAGTAAGGCAGAACTGCTAGGACACAGATATTGACAGGAATGGTTCTGGGTCCATACTTGCTATTGTTGTAGGAACACACGAAAATAATATCTTCTCCCTGAGCCTCAGATTTTTTAAGAAAAATCTGTACAAAACTGGTATTTCCTACTCTGACTATCTTACATAACATACAGTCAATATCACATGAGATGAGGACAAGCACTGTTTTGCTTTCACGTGTTTTACAACTGAAAGTTTAGTTAATCCCTACAGAAGAGTTTAAAAGCTACATCTTGCTGGCCGTTATTCACAGAGGGTTAGTTTCTCGAAATATCACTAAAAAACACTCTCTTGTTTCAAATTATCCCTATAACATGATCTGAAGACTGGACATCATAGATAATTTTATAAAGGCCAAATGTGTTAATATAAAGATAGAGACTAAAACAGTGGTTATGGTGGTGGAGGTGACAGAAAATGGAAAGATATAGGTAAAAGTATAGAAAGTAGCAAATATGTAGGCTGAACAAGTGAGAGGGCTAATGTACAACATGAGGACTATAATTAATAATAATGTATTGGATTCCTAATTATTGCTAAATGAGTAGGCTATCGCTGTTCATGCTAGCGGAGTGGCGGTGGGGGGGAATAATGGGTAACTATGTAAGATTACAAATATTTTAACTTGTTCTACTATAGCAACCATCTTACTATATATATAAATATACTATATAAAATATATATGTGTATATATATGTGGTATTGTATGACATTCTTTACTTTAAATATACATAATAACATTTATCAAAAATAATAAAATAAGATGAATTGATTGTACATTCATGGTCTAAGATATTTGATAGTGGCTCTGCCATTTATTAGCTGTGCCATCTGTTATTTGAAATGCTTGTTTTCTTTCATTACTTTATCTATTAAACCAGGTTAATGATGGAGATAAATGTGTAGAATAGATTTCTAAATTTTAGAAGGTGCTTGTAATATGGCAAATGTTGCATAAGATTTTATGCGATCATTTTGCAATACTATAATGCCAAATGTTATATTTAATGCACAGAGAACATTATACTAATAATAGAAATTTAGAAAAAAAAAACATAAGCATCCAGAATGACTCTATCCCAACAAAATACTTTCATTTTTTAAATATTTTTCTTTTAATATCTTCTTTTGTTTGTATCCTTGAGTGTTTTCACAGTATTGCAATCTAATATTTTGTAGTTGCTTTACAATTTAGCATTATATTATAAACATTTATCATATTTTCTTCTAACATTCACACCTCTGTTTAGTAGTTAAAACATTTCACCAAGTGTACGGCAATTAAATTATTTAATCATTGTATCATTGTTTGAGATATAGTTTATATGTGTAATGAAGTTACTATAGTGTCAGTGGAAAAACACTCAGTTAATGTTAACCATCTACTAATTTTGTTATTGTTATCAAACATCATGCTTATTAAAAAATAAATAGATATTATTTTATCTTTCTTCATATTATGTTAATATGCACTTCTAAGACCATGATTGTCACATCAAAAATAACATTTTTAAGATGCTTGAAATTTACTACCATATTGTTCTTTAAAACAGTATCATCCATTCAAGTGTCAAAGTAATATATGTAGTATATGTATATACATTTTCTATAACTCCCAACATTGGGTTTATCAATGGTTTTAACTTTTGATGATTTAATACATAAAAAAGATGAAATATTTTTGTCGTTTAATTATACATACCTTCAGAAAAGACTAAAATTACTTACAAAAATAAATTAATAGTCTATTTCTTAGAGAGGTTTTCAAATAGGACTTGAATAGAAAATGAATAAAGTTCTTTATACCCCCTACCTTGCATACAATGTCACTAAGTAACACTGGTGTCATTTATACATTATAATAGCTGAATCAATATTGATGCATTATTATTAATTAAATTTATGTAGTTTACATTAGGGTTTACTCTCTCTGTTGTATAGTTCTATGGGTTTTGCCAAAAACATAATGGCATGTATCCATAAACGCGGTATAACACAGGATAGTTTCACCAGCCTCGCTATTCCCTGTGCTCTGCCTATTCCTTATTTCCCTCTCCTGCCCAGCCCCTGCTAACCACCGATCTTTAACTGTCAGTATAATTTTGCCTTTTCCATAATGTCATGTAATTGGAATCATATAGTATGTAGCATTTACAGGTTGGCTTCTTTCATTGTAAGTTTGTTTTTTAATTAAAAAATATGCCAAATCTTTTTATTGTCTCTGTCAATTGATATTATTTATTTATTTATTTATTTATTTTAAGATCTTGGAACTTTTCTTACTATTTTCTTAGTGTCACTTGTATAAGTGGACTTTTAATTTTTTCTCTTTTTTTCACTAATTATGAGGACATACATTTTAACTGCATAACATTTTTAAAAGTTTTTAACACCTCTTATAGCTTCAAATTACTGATTAGTTACTTAGACTTATAATGAAAATGCCAGGTATGGTACAATTTTTATTTTAAATATATTTATTGGTTTAGAATATCATAGTATAAAATGTATACAGTATAAAAACATCAACAATAAAATTAAAATCACCCAGAGAATGACATTAGAAATAATTCTGAATATATTCTTTCTTAATGTTAAAAAGTTTTATATAATTAGGATAGTGGAACGTGTGCGTGGGTGTGTGTTTCTGTGTGTGTGTATGCGTGCATGTTTTAAATAAAAATGCTATTATGGATCCTTGATTAGTTTGGGTTTTGGTTGTTTTTCCTCATGCCTTTTACATGCAATTTTCTCAATAACATTGAGGAAATACTTTAATTTTTAAGTATATGTCATAAAATTCACCCATTTTAAGTATACAATGAAATGTCTTTTAGTAAATTTACAAAGTCTTAAAGTCATCTCCAACACTGAGTTTTAGAATATTGCATCAACCAAAGTGCATGTTTACAATTAATTGTGCACTACTGCCCCTACCCCAAGTGACTACTAATTTGTTTCCTGTCTCTATAGATTTGTCGTTTCTGAACATTTCATATAAATCAAATTATACAATATGTGTTCTTTTCTGTCCAACTTATGTTACTTGGCATCATGCCCCAGTTCCTTCTCCTTCAGCTCTTTATACTGGGATATTGCTAAATATAGTACTCTACATTTATTTATTCAGAACTTTCTAGCTTCTATAGTGACTAACAGGCAAATAAATACAGGTGTTATACAGACTTGTATCATACCAGTGCATCATTTCAGTCTTTAATCATGCCACTAAACTCCACCATCTTTTCCCCCTGCCATGATATATTCAATTGGATTTTCTCTATTGGCCAGATTGTGTGTATTGGAGGAGTTGGGGATAGAGCTTCAGAGATTTCTATTTGGGCTTTTCCACCATGATAATTTTTATCCACAGGTCAAGATCAAATGTGTGTTACATTATCTGCCAAGTGTATCAATTCCACTTATACACTTAAAACCTGAAGAAATACCACTGGGTGCATCCATGGAGGTCATGGGCCTAAAGGTCATGCTTTTTATATTATACCACGGTGCCTGCCTGTTGTGCATCTAATAATGTTGGTAATGCAATAAACAAATATAAGCAACTTTATTAAATGAGGTCACCGGTGATCTCAAATCTTAGGCTTTCAAAATGTATTAGCTTGATTGTGAGCAGAAATTTAACTAGTATACTATTCTAACAGGGGTCAATTAGATGCTTTGGGTCTTCAGATATTATTATCAGTTCATACTATCTGTCTCAGTGTTTGCAAGCCTGGGTATTCTATGTTTCCCACTGCAAATTCACCTGCTTAAATGGCCATAAGTCCTTTTGGGGGAGATTAGAGAAATTATAGATATACTTGCAGTCTTGTTGCAAAGCCTTTCCTCCTGGGTATGCAGCCTCTTCTTCAGTCAAAGAGTTCTTGACTCTTGGCGTAAAAAACGTCTGGCCTTGGTTCTGAGCAAGAAATGAAGATTTTTCATTGGGAGACCTGTTCTAATATTCCTGCTCTCCTTTGCTCAACTTTTTCTGGTTATAAATGTTAAGAACTACCCTTGCTGGCTGCCTATCTCTTTTACCCCCTACTGATACCACGCTCTATTTACCATTTCCACAACTCACCTTGTCAGCTCCCTTGAATGCCCTTCCATCATGCTGATAGTTAAGGTAAATACAGAGTCCTGAATTTTGATAATTTAGCGCTGTCATCTTTGCCATCTGACTTCTATTACTTTAGAGCTATATTATCTCCATAGATATTATCAAAACAGGCTTTCTGACTGCTTTCCTTACCTGAGAATTAACTCATAGAGGAAAGTTGTTATTTGAACTTGTTGGTGACGCTGGTGTTCCACAAAAGTGTATTCTGGTAACCTTGATGAATAGTGGGTCCTCTGGGCTACAAATGAAATAGAAACATTATCCTCTGTGAGTCTTCCAATTTCATATTCCATATCCATCCCATCATTTCTACTCATGTCAGCTCTTTATTTATTACCCTACCACCTGCAGGGAAAACACATTCATTTATAGGTCATTTAGTGTTGGCCATCACTTTCTCTATACCTCTAAGGTCCACTCCAGCAGTGAGTTTCCCAAACGTGCGGAGTCCTTCCCTGGGTACACAATATGGAATCCCAAGAAAATGTCTTCAAATCAATGGTTCTTCTTGTTTACAATGTCTTATATTCTGGTCCAGGTAAGAAAACTCAGTCTAAATCAATATTAGGAATACTCTCTTGCCTCCTGTGAACTTTTAAAATCTCATCATTACAGCTGCTTTATCATATAATCCTTTTCTTCCCTTATCAAGATCAACAAGTTCCGAATAACTCTCTCTTGAATTTAAACCTAGTGAAACTGGAGGCCAAGAGAGAAGATAGAGACAACTCATGAATAAATGCTTTATTGTCTTATGGAAGCAACATTTTCCAGCCTAGGAGAAATTCTGGCTCCTATTAGGGATATGTTGGCCAATTTCACAAGCTCAGAGAAATTAAAAGGCTTTGTGCAACCAATGTCATGTGAGGCATTCATCTAGTCTCCTCCCATATTTCTGGGTCCCAGGTTTTAACAATAAGGCTCTGACCTTAGCATAATAACCTATTTCATTTGGAAATGTAAATATTACCTGAGAGCTATAATTATCAGATGGCCAGTCTGCTTTTCAGCTGTGCAGACTTATCTATTCCCAGAGATTAATGTCTCTTTGTAAGTTACCAAAAAAGATTCCCTTTCATACGTAACCTCTAAGCAAGCCTGCTTGTTACCTCAGTTTTTCACTATTCCTCTGCAATGTGTCAATACAACTCAGTTGTAACCGCTAACTCTGATATTACTGTGGGCATTGCTCTTCTCATATCTTTCAAATCTGAAATCATTGCACTTACCACTAGGACAGTTTGCAGGTCTCCAACAATGAAATCTTTAATAACTGGAACAGCACAAGCTGGGGTTTTCTAACTTCTTTCCTGGTTTCTCAGATCACTACTGCAAACATTTTTTTTTGTGAGGTTCCTCTGAGAAACATACACTAAGACAGAATTTGATATACAGTGAATTATTGAAGAAAATGAGAGTTAAGGATAAAGGTAAGGGAGATGAACAAGGTGAGGAGAGCTTTAGCCACAAATCTGCTAAAAAGAATAAGTAAAAAACAGAAAGCTTGAATAAGAAATCTCATAATGCAGTGTGACTTCAAGAATGATTTGGCAAGGCCAACTGGGAATCCTGTAGCCAAATCACTCAGTAGTTTAAGTCCCATATCTCAAAGAAATGATCTTCATTAGAACCTCAAGAGTGCTCATTCAATGGCTGAAGCTTTGCCTAGGCATAAATGTGGTGGAATCCAGAGTCGCAGCAGATGAATCTATGTCAGACAAGTATTAGGGCATCTCAGTGGTGCATTACTGAGACTGCCACAGAGGCTTTCAATGCACAATCATAATTTAGTTCTTAAAATTAAGTAGTCTCAAGTGCTGCCATTTACATATCTTTAGAAAAGAAGATTAGCATATTGACCAAGGGATATGTAGTAATTAAAGCAAAACAAATGAATCAGTAACTATGAACATACTGAACTCAGGTCAGATATCAAATAGTTCTTAGTGGTATTTATTCAAATTGTTGTGACTAATAATCTATTTGGCAATTCATTTTATCCCTTACAGATTTCTCATACTTTGTAGTTAAAACACTATTTTCCTTTAAGAAATATATAAACTGCTAGAGTTAAAGGATAATATATATCTCTTGGTTTATAATTCATAGCAAATTGTGGTTAGCCCTAAACTACTATGCCTCAGCTTTGAGAAACATTAAATGATAGAGACCAATAGATATTATCCTCAATGACTTGTGTGACTCCTTCAGATAGTTTATAAATAATTGAGGATGATAATTATCCTGCTGCTAACTCAGAGGCTGTTTCTTCCTGGTTTTATTGAGAAATGATCACAATCATCATCATTATAATAATGAGTCACATATTAAGTAATGTTATATATGGTTTACATACCACATATTAGCTGCTTCAATCTATTCACTTTATATCCACTCTGATTCATGTCTCCCAATTCTCCACATTGCAGCCATCTTTTTAAATAATTAAATCTGATTATGTCTCATTATACTTAAAACATTTTAATAGATTCTTAGTCTCTTAAGATGAAGACTAAAATTCTTGGTATTGCCTTCATGATCTAATGTTGTGTGCCCCTGCTTATTTCTCTAGTTTTATTTCATTCCATTCTGCCCCTCCTTTCCTTTTAATCATTCACACTGATCTTCTTTCTCTTCTTGTAATACTCCATACAGCATTTTGCAACATGATCCATCTTCTCTGGTAGCTCCATTTAGAGCAGTAAGCAGAGTTGTTTTTTTGGAATGTATTTGTCACTGGTCATCATGGTCTTATAAGGTATTAGGCTACTCTATTATCTGAACCTTTCCACAAATAATACATTTAGCCTATTTTAAATAAAAAAGACAGAGTCTCAGCCGGACGTGGTGGCTCATGCCTGTAATCCAAGTGCTTTGGGAGGTCGAGATGGGTGGATCACCTGAGGTCAGGAGTTCTAGACCAGCCTGGACAACAAGGTGACACCCTGTCTCTACTAAAAATACAAAAATTAACAGGGCATGGTGGTGGGTGCTTGTAATCCCAGCTACTCAGGAGGCTGAGGCAAGAGAATCGTTTCAACCCGGGAGGCGGAGATTGCAGTGAACCAAGACGGTGCCATTGCACTCCAGCCTGCGCAACAAGAGCGAAACTTCTTCTCAAAAAAAAAAAAAAAAAAAAGAAAGAAGACTGAGTCTCTATTTCACTTATTGGGAGGCAATAATAATAATTTAAAAAATGAGAAAATGATATTCGCAGGAGAAAATAGAGTTTTGACCTCTGTTACTCTTATTTCCTAACTGTGAAACCTGATCCTTAATTTCCTGAACTACACTTTTGCTTAAGACCAATGTTTACTGAGTTTTGAGGATAAAATAACAGGCATTATTTTAATAAAATGTGTGTTATTCAGAGAGTTCAAGAAACTCCTGGTATCTAAGTATTCAGGAAAGGATAGACATTCAGTATGTGCGTATTAACTCATTTATTTAGAGACAGAGTCTCACTCTGTTGCCAAGGCCGGAGTGCAGTGTTGTGATTTTGGCTCACTGCAACCTCCACCTCCCAGATTCAAGTGATTCTCGTGTCTCAGCCCCCTGAGTAGCTGGGATTACAGACATACCCCTCAACACCTGGCTAATTTTTGTATTTTTAGTAGAAATGATGTTTTGCCATGTTGGTCAGGCTGGTCTCGAAATCCTGGCCTCTTGTGATCTGCCTGCCTGGGCCTCCCAAAGTGCTGTGATTACAGAAGAGCACCACCCCGCCTGGCCCAGTATGTGAATATTTACATGACCTAATGTTTGATTTAAATGAATTCATGTGGAAATAGTCTATATGACTAACAGTTACTATTCCAAAATTTATTTTAAAATTATTCTATGTGTACCAATCCATCACATTCTAAAAGGAGTTGTTTCTGTATAAACTGTATTGTTGCACAACATTCTGAAGAAACTCAAATGCATTTCCTCTATGTCCTCTGAAATTCTGAAGATAAAACTATGGTATTTCAAATATCACCTAAATGTGGGGTATTTCTCAGAGTATCATCTTCTCTGGCTGCTGCTCTTGCCTGGAACTTTTGACTTTCCTGTTTGGTGAATGCCCTGCTAAGAAGAAGATTAAATCATCAGTATCATAGTGTAATGTCTGATAATCTTATCTCCCCCTTAATGATGACATAGTAGATTTTCTGAAAAGAAATCCATCACTCTACATGACATAGATTATGCATTTTGGATTTCCTTTGTGAAAAATGCAGCTCTCACATTCTATTCGAAAATTCATTGGTTCAGTGATCTGTTCAAGTGCATATTCTGCTAAGAGTCTCAGAATTTTTACCACTTTTAGGGAAGATTAGCTCTTCCCCTTGAGATGCAGGTGGCCCTCCCCTTTGTCTGAGGACCACATAGCAAACTGGCTTCTGATATCATTTTGTAAGAATCTAATTTTCTCATCAAATCATATTAAATTAATCTTCTTCTACACATGTCATCTACTTTACACCTCCTAAAAGAAAAGCGTATTAGTAGAAAACTGGGTTGTCAATTACAAATAATAAAAATCGGTGCTTTGTATGTGACTTTTTTTTTCCTTTGGTCATATAAATCACAGAAACATTTTAAGGCAAAGTTGAATCATTTTAGTACCTAGAATGAGTTGGGCAGCTTTCTGCTTTGATTTATGTGCATCTTGACTTCACCAGGAATAATAGGCATCTACATAAAAAGCAGAATCTTGCCCATTGATTCTAAAGCCTAGATCAAGTAGAGTTAATCCACTTTTCCTCCTATCTACACACACACACACACACACACACACACACACACACACCCATCATTTAAAAAATTGTTTGCATTCCTCAACAACATCCAGATGAGGGACCAGTTTTTGTACTGCTGGCTCCCATTTGACTCTGACAGTCACTGACCTCATCTAGGTTTTAGGTTAAGTGCACTGGATAGCTTTATTTGCTGGTATCATGGATGATTGCTCTAGGAATAAATAGAACAAGGAAATAAAGCCAGAATTCTGTGAGGACTGCCTACAATTCACAGCATGTAGTCAACTGACTGATATAAACGTCTTTTCTCACATTTACCAACATTTTCTTGTGAGCAAATGACAAAGTAGAGATTTCCTCTTTCATCTGTATGAGACCAATATTTATATCATTAATATTTTATGCAGCCAAACCTTTTGATAGTGATGATGCCATCAGACAATTCTGAACTAACTAAAATAATTAAACTTCAGAAGCTGTGTGGTCCTATCTTTCTAATTCAAATTTTTGAGATTCAGAATAACTCCTTAAGCTTGAGTTTTTCTTTAGACCAAAGTAATAGAAATTTTAAAATTCTGACTCCTAAAACAATATGTGTCAGGTGTTCTAATGGAACTCCAAAACATCATCTGGCTCTCGGAAAAATTATTATCCTCTATGGTAATAAAGTATTTCCTGAAAACATAATGATTCTGTAAAAATATCAATTAAAACATGCCAGCAAGGAAATAGTTTAGACTTTGAGCTTTTGTGGGATTTCTGTGTAGAAATAAAAAGTCTTCATTCAATTTTGCTCCCTATAACAACATTTAAAACACAGCAGTGAAATATGAAGTGCTTACCTTAGAAATTTTTTTCTCTTTCTCTCCTCATGTGTCTGAAATCCAAATTAGATCCACTTCATTGATTAAAAATATTGCTTCTAGCGATTTGCCAAAAATTGTGTTCAGAAATTTAAATTAGGTTAAGTATTTTGTAGCAGACTGCCATAATAATTTTCCAAAGCAATAAAATCAGTTATCAGAATTAATGATACATAAAATTCATTTTATGCTTTTACTTACATTACCTTGCTTCTCTCTGTTATCTATTTTCAAACAAACTCCTGTAACTCTCTAACTCCAATGACCCTGGCTGTGGCAGAGAGGACAGCGGGGTTCAATACATTTCTTTAAAATATCTTCTTGTTTGTGTTCAGAAGTTGTGTGGATCATATACAGAAAATGCAATAGATTACATAGTCTGCTAACTCTGCAAATATGAAATCCCCCTAACGTGGCAGTTGCACACTAAGTGACCTTCCCTGGGGTTAGCAGTGATGGAGTAGCTGGCATTACCTGCTGAGTGAATGGAGCAGCTGCCACTTGAAAAATCAAGGGATGGGCCCCTGTTGCTTAATGATCCTCTTCATAACTCTGCTAAGGACACAGCTCGTCTCTTTCTCCTCTTGTTACACTATGATGCCAAATGAAATATTTGTTGCTTAAACAATTTAGTCTATTATTCATTGTGTCACTGAGCCTATGAGTTCTCCACTAATAAAGTAGGTATGAAGCACCTACTATGTACAGGTTATGCCACAAATTAAAGCTACTGAAATAGAGATAGTTGGTCTCTGTGTTCAAGGAGACTGTCTTATGAGGAGACAGGCACATAATCCCCAAGACAGGAATGAAGTTCTGCAATTGTGCAAATGGGAGAGTTAATTATTCCACATTAAGATGTTAAGAAAGCTTCCACATAGGATATTCTTCCCAGTTTCATGAAAGGATAGTTTTTAGATACTTGGTGACTTTGTCATTCATTCTTTGCTGTGAATGTATGTTGGAAAAAAATAGTTAATAATTGCTCAAAAATACTTTAAAGCATTCACTTTTCTTAGTGAAGATGTTATCTATTTCAAATGACTTGTAGCCCCCAAATGCATACACCTGCCACAGAATGCAGTATATATATGGCTTGCATTAAAGGAGCATATAGTGAACATCTTAGAATGCTCCAGAGATCACTGTTTCTCTAAAGGAAAACAAGCTGAAGGGACAATCAAAACAGCACATCTGCCCTACCATCCTAGTTCATCTTTCCTCCACCGCTATCCTGACCGTTCAAGTGTGTCTCTTTTTTAACTTACCATTCCTTTTATTATTTTATTTTAACCTCATCTCTTTCTGTTTCAAGCTCCATAAAATTCTATAGAACAGTACTTCTTAAATTTTATTATGTCATTAATACAGACATCTAAAGATCTTTTAAAATGCCTATTCAGAGTGGGGCTTGAGATTCTCCATTTCAAGCAAACAATTTCCGGATAATGCTTATTCTCTTGCTGCCACAGTTTAAGTGGCAAATAATACATATCAAGTTTCAGTTACATATAAAGAAATCATTCTTATTTATTTTTACTTTTATTTAAAATTAATTGGAATTGTGAATATTATTGTGCATATCTTTTAGTCTTCTGGTGGGAAATGTTTTAAAGGTATAATGGGTACGGTAGAAAAGTGATGTATTTATACTACATAAAAAATTCATAGCAAATTGGAGGGAAAATACATTGAGATAGACGAGTATAATGTATACAGCTGTTCATTTGGAAATTGGGAGATCCTGAATTTTTGTTCAAGTGATCCTATTGATACTATGGTCTATAATAAAATAATAACCATTGATCTTAATCCTCCTCTAAGGTTCACTTTTACCTTCCCCCACGATTAATCTTTAGCACCTACTATACTGCTATATAAAATAGAAGCACTTCTTAATTATTTTATCCTTGAATAAATAAAATAAATACATAATTATCCAATAAATTTTTTTTCTCCTAGTAGGTCATTGAGTCCTTAGCTAAAAGCAAGACTCTAATGTAATACATATGTGCTAGTGTTGATGATAGAGACCTTGGCGGGGAAGAGGTCTGGAATATAATATGCAATGTGTTGTGCTTCTAGGTTGACATTTCTGCATACAGATAGATTAAGAGTTAAACCTGATGATCATGAAAATACAAGGGCTCCTTGGGAGCAGAGATATACGTGAGTAGAACGTATACAATCAACAAACTTACACATTATAATGGAATGAATCTGAGAAGACATTTGAATATTTTATAATTTTACCCAGATGTACAAATAAGCATTGCATACTTTTTACATTAGTAATCAGAGAATGGTATAATTCACTTACTCAAAAAATAAATCCTGTGGTAACAGAAATATGCATATTGTATTGTTAATTGCCTGATTCTACAATGGTCATCTTAGATTACATAAACAACGCTGCAACTTATTATTTTTTGGCAGAATAATATGCCTTTTAAAATTCTGCAAGACAGAAGTCATTTCTGTTTCACTTATTTATTCCTGACACCATAATTGAAGCATAAGAGGTCTAACTCTATGTTGTTGACAAATGAATGAATGAATGAACTATTGCTATAAACATTGCACATAAGACACTGTGATATAGTGGAGCCTGTCTATATACCTCAAAAAGAGGTGTTGTTTGTCAAATACACATTCTAAATGGAAAGTGTTTCTTTCCATTGGGGTTTGGCTGGACAGTTGTTAGAGATATCTCTAAGCAAGACACCTCGGTATTTTACTTATTAAATGTCTTAATTGGAAACACATTAAAATTACACCTTGGAATAAGTACAAATGCACCCATTTTACTAATTTTCTCCTAAAATAATGTGCAATTATGAATCTTAAATATTACATTCATATGTTTTGCTGGACTGTGGAAATACTACTCAGACCACATGTTAACTAATCAAAAAAATTTTAATTATTTTCGTTGTATTCAAACATTGTGAAAATAAAGTACATAACACTTTTAATTAACTAGCAATATATCCTAAGTAATGATTATGCTTGAGAAAAATTTTATCACTTACATTTTTTAAGGGCATCAGTTCTGGAATATATAACTCAAAATTAGCTGTGCATTTCTTTACCTAGAAAATTTGATTCTAATATTTTAGTCAAGTGAAATAATCTGATAATTTAAGAAAGATGTATTTTATGGGATATTATTTGCTGCATTTTTAACGCCCCACTTCAAATTTATTTACCATAGAAGAGTTAGTTAAAGAAATAGAATCATGTCCATTCAATGTAATGCTTTGCATTTATAAAGAGGAAATTAATTGACTTCTATATTCTGCCATAAGAGAATGCCGAAGGCATATTGATAAACATTTCAGTATGTTTTATTATCATTTAATTTCTGTTAAAAATAAGTAATTAATAATTCCTTGTAACTTTTAATTTGAGAAAGGAAAGTTTCATCTCTTATTTTATAAACAAAAAATACCCTCTTTTTCTTTTAGAATATGTTTTCTAACAGGAACATTCAAACTTTTGGCATATTTAGAAACTCTCTTACATCAACCATGTAAAAATAACTTTTGGTAAACAATATTATTTTCCTAAATCTGGTTTGGTTACTCAAGAAGAATTAGTAAGTGTGGGGTATAAATTCACAAACAGAAGTGCATAGATGTTTCTTCCAGGTATCACAGGCTAAATTAAATATTAATTTTAATCCATAAAAATGAATTGGTTCCTACATGTAATGTGATTCATGTTCAAAACTTTCTAATTTGTCGTGTTCCCTTCCACGTGGAAGGAGTTCCACAAGCATGACATTACTAGCTTCCTCTCAGTGCTCTCCCTCACGCCACGCATTTTTTGCAAAAGGCAAGTAATTTATTTGGCTACTAAATTTAAGAGCAGAACATAGTATACATGTTTGGTTTGCTATTTCTTCTCTTTTTGCATAGAAGCCAGTTTGCGCCCCCTAAAAAATCTACTCTAACTTTCTATGTAAAAAATTTTGTAAGAACAGGCATATTAGAATTACTCAAACATTACTTGTGAATGGGGAGAGAAGATATCCAATGTGTGTGTTTACTATGAGGAAATCAAATAAGCTAAAGATACTAGATATTGGCTTTATTAGAAAAAAAGGGTACATTTTAATCTCACATATTCTACACACTTTTTGCCATATTTCTCTGCTCAAAGTTCAGCTCGGAGAGATGCGTATTATTTACTGCTTTTCTAAGTCTCTAACAATTGTCAAATGGTATTCTGGATACTGAAAATGTTCAGAATTTCCCCCCAAATTTATGTTGACTTGTTGTTGTTGTTTTTGTCTGATTATAAATCTATATGAGAATGATGATAGAATCAACATAATAAAATAGAAAAATTTAAATAAAATAAAGATAAATCAGTTATTTCAACACTTAGAAGCAATTATGGCTAAAATCTTCTCATGGTATAATGGGCTTTTAATGATTATTTTAAACATTTCTGATAATACTGAAAACAAAATTTGCATACTGTTTTATTCAATTATCAGTTATAGTATAAACTTTTCTTTGTGTGTAAAATGTCGAATACTCTTGACTTTAATCATTCCAATATTGTCTATTGTTGAGATGCATCTTTTTCTTTTAAACAGCCCTTGTACTGGCACTTAATTTGTTTCTACTTTCTCACCACTGTACCTAGTGTTGTGTTGAATATCCTTGGGCCAAAATTATTATTTACATTTCACTTATATAGACCTTATACAAGAAATGAGATGAATACAAATTTACCGAACAGATTCAACTTCCTAAATGTCAATAGCAATTTAAATTATTGCAGGAGTGAACACTTATAAATGTTTTTACAAAGTTATTTTTTTAATTTAAAAGTAAACATAATAAATGTTCATTATAGAAAAATGGAAAAATTTAAAACTATTTGGACTTTCAGAAGATGTATATTAACTTATAAAAATTTTGCATAATTTGTTTTAATATAAACCTGGGCTCCCTGCCTTTGTTTCCTATAAGTATACTTCAGTGCATTACATGGATAACTGAAGTTTCCTAATTGATAATTGTTCAAGATTAATTATTATGTTACATTAATATATACATGTTTCACATTGAATCCCTTAAAACATTTATCTTAACTAATAACTCAAAACTGTGTCTGAATTTGTACTAGCTTAAAAAGAGTCCAAAATAAAAATTGCAAAACAAAATTGATATGGCTTCATAATCACCTCTTCTATTGAATGCATTGGTTTTCCACTCCCTAATTCAAACTAGCTCAGCTAATTCAGGAAATCTCTAGGGCACTGTCCAATGTCCCTGGAGTTAGACTCCAGGCTACTTCAGAGTTCAATGTAGTTTCCTCTGTTGATCTGACTTGTTGGGCAATAACCCTGGGCACTGCATCACCCAAAGCATTAGCTATATTCCTGATGTCTAAAAGATACCCACTTATCACTGCTGTTTCACATCTAATAAGTACTTCCAGATTGAATATTTCAAAAACCAATCTCTTTATTCTTTCTCCCTCTATGAAAGTATTTCTCCCAAAAATATGCTTTTCTTCTGGGAGAGAACCACCATTCTCCCAGTTGTTAACATCAAAATCTAGAAGTTATTCTTCATTTCTCTATTTTTCTCATTCTCAACATCCAATCTACACTATACTTTTTCTCCAAAATATATTCCACTTTTTTCCACTCTGCTCCCACTTTACTACTGTTTCCTTGGTCTAAGCCACGATTATGTCTGTCTTAAACCCCTATAATAGCCCCTATCTTGCCTTGCTGTTTCTAATTGTATTCCAAAAATCCCTCTTTCCCATTGTAACCCAAGGCATCTTTCCAAAACGTAATGATGTGAAGTGACTGCTTTCCTAAATCCTACAATAGCTTTCCGTTTCAATGAGGTTACAGAGTAAGATGTAGATCTTACTCTGGCCTGCAAAGCTTTACATCTGTGAGTCCTTCTCTGCGTTTCTGTTCTCATTTCACAATGCTCATGAACCAAGCCTCCCCACTCCACCTTTCAAATCCTTGAATTGCTGGCTGCTTGTCATTTAGGTCTCATATCAAATGACAATTGAAATGAAAAAAAAAAAACATATCGTTAACATATTTGCATAATAATTTCCTTTCCTCTTGATGATGCTTTATAAACTATATTAATTTGAGAGTTGACTTGAATGTAATAGCAAACAAAATATTTTTAAAAGTTATGCGAGTGGCACGTGCCCAAGATGGCCAAATTGGAACAGCTCCATACCCCAGCTCCCAGCGTGAGTGACACAGAAGACGGGTGATTTCTGCATTTTCAACTGAGGTACCGGGTTCACCTCACTGGGTCCTGTGGGACAGTTGACACTGGTCCATGGGTGCAGCCCCACCAGTGAGAGTTGAAGCAGGGTTAGGCATCGCCTCACCTGGGAAGCACAAGGGGGAAGGGAATTCCTTTTCCTAGCCAAAGGAAATTGAGACACACAACACCTGGAAAATCAGGTAACTCCCACCCTGATACTGTGCTTTACCAAAGGTCTTAGCAAATGGCACACGAGGAGACTATATCCCACACCTGGCCCAGAGGGTCCTATGCCCACAGAGCCTCCCTCATTGCTAGCACAGCAATCTAATATCTAACTGCAAGGCAGCAGCCAGGCTGGGGGTGGGACACCGGCCATTCCTGAGGCTTAAGTAGGTTAAAAAAGCCTTTGGGAAGCTCGAATTGGGTGGAGCCCACCACAGCTTAAGGAGGCCTGCCTGCCTCTGTAGACTCCTCCTCTGCAGACAGGTCATAGCTAAACAAACAGCAGCAGAAACCTCCCCAGAGGTGAATGCTCCCGTCTGACAGCTTTGAAGAGAGCAGTGGATCTCCCAGCATGGAGGTTGAGATCTGAGAATGGACAGACTGCCTGCTCAAGTGGTTCCCTGACCCCTGAGTAGTCTAAATGGGAGACATCCCCCACTAGGTGCAGACTGACACCTCACACCTCACACTTCAGGATACACACCTGAGGCAAAGCTTCCAGAGCAAGAATCAGACAGCAACACTCACTGTTCAGCAATATTCTATCTTCTGCAGCCTCTGCTGCCGATTCCCAGGCAAACAGGGTCTGGAGTGGACATCAAGCAAAATCCAACAGACCTACAGCTGACGGTCCTAATTGTTAGAGGGAAAACTAACAAAGAGAAAGGACACCCACATCAAAACCGCATCAGTACGTCACCATCATCAAAGACCAAAGACAGATAAAACAACAAAGACGGGGAAAAAGCAGTGCAGAAAAGCTGGAAATTCAAAAATTCAGAGTGCATCTCCCCCTCCAAAGGAACGCAGCTCATTGCCAGCAATGGAACAAAGCTGGATGGAGAATTACTTTCATGAGTTGAGAGAAGAAAGCTTCAGTTGATCAAACTTCTCAGAGTTAAAGGAGGAACTACGTACTCAGTGCAAAGAAACTAAAAACTTTGAAAAAAGATTTGACAGATGGCTAACTAGAATATCCAATGTAGAGAAGTACTTAAAAGACCTGATAGAGATGAAAACCATAACAAGAGAACTACGTGACAAATACACAAGCTTCAGTAACCGACTCGATCATCTGGAAGAAAGAGTATCAGTGATTGAAAATCAAATGAATGAAATGAAATGAGAAGAGAAGTGTAGAGAAAAAAGAGTAAAAAGAAATGAACACATCCTCCAAGAAATATGGGATTATGTGAAAAGACCAAACCTAGGTCTGATTGGTGTGCCTGAAAGTGACAGGGAAAATGGAACCAAGTTAGAAAACACTTTGCAGGATATTATACAGGAGAACTTCCCCAACCTAGTAAGGCAGGTCAATATTCAAATTCAGGAAATACAGAGAATGCCACAAAGATACTCCTCAAGAAGAGCAACTCCAAGACACATAATTGTCAGATTCACCAAAGTTGAAATGAAGGAAAAAATGTTAAGGGCAGCCAGAGAGAAAGGTCGGGTTACCCACAAAGGGAAGCCCATCAGATTAACAGCAGATCTCTCGGCAGAAATTCTAAAAGTCAGAAGACAGTGGGGGCCAATATTCAAGATTCTTCAAGAAAAGACATTTCAACCCAGAATTTCATATTCAGCCAAACTAAGTTTCATAAGTGAAGGAAAAATAAAATCCTTTACAGACAAGCAAATGCTTAGAGATTTTGTCACCACCAGGCCTGCCCTACAAGAGATCGTGAAGGAAGCACTAAACATGGAAAGGAACAACCAGTACCAGCCATTGCAAAAACATGCCAAAATGTAAAGACCATCATGCTAGGAATAAACTGCATCAACTAATGAGCAAAATAACCAGCTAATATCACAATGACAGGATCAAGTTAGCACATAACAATATTAAGCTTAAATGTAAATGGACTAAATGGTCCAATTAAAAGACACAGACTGGTAAATTGGATAAAGAGTCAAGACGCATCAGTTTGCTGTATTCAGGAGAACCATCTCATATGCAGAGACACAAATAGACTCAAAATAAAGGGATGGAGGAAGATCTACCAAGCAAATGGAGAACAAAAAAAAAGCAGGGGTTAAAATCCGAGTCTCTGATAAACAGGCTTTAAACCATCAAAAATCAAAAGAACAAAGAAGGCCATTACATCATGGTAAAGGGATCAATTCAACAGGAAGAGCTAACTATCCTAAATATATATGCACCCAATACAGGAGCACCCAGATTCATAAAGCAAGTCCTTAGAGACTTACAAAGAGACTTAGACTCCCATACAATAATAATGGGAGACTTCAACACTCCACTGTCAACATTAGACAGATCAACGAGACAGAAAGTTAGCAAGAATATCCAGGAATTGAACTCAACTCTGCACCAAGCTGACCTAATAGACATCTACCGAACTCTCCACCCCAAATCAAAAGAATATACATTCTTCTCAGCACCACATTCCACTTATTCCACAATTGACCACATAATTGGAAGTAAAGCACTCCTCAGCAAATGTACAAGAACAGAAATTATAACAAACAGTCTCTCAGACCACAGTGCAATCAAACTAAAACTCAGGACTAAGACACTCAATCAAAACCACTAAACTACATGGAAACTGAACAACCTGCTCCTGAATGACTACTGTGTACATAACAAAATGAAGGCAGAAATAAAGATATTCTTTGAAACCAATGAGAACAAAGATACAACATACCAGAATCGCTGGGACACATTTAAAGCAGTGTGTAGAGGGAAATTTATAGCACTAAATGCCCACAAGAGAAAGCAGGAAAGATCTAAAATTGACACCCTAGCATCACAATTAAAAGAACTAGAGAAGCAACAGCAAACACATTCAAAAGCTAGCAGAAGGCTAGAAATAACTAATATCAGAGTAGAACTGGAGGAGATAGAGACAGAAACACCCTCCAAAAAATCAATGAATCCAAGGGCTGGTTTTTTGAAAATATCAACAAAATTGATAGAACACTATCAAGACTAATAAAGAAGAAAAGAGAGAAGAATCAAATAGATGCAATACAAAATGATAAAGGGAATATCACTGCTGACCCCACAGAAATACGAACTATCATCAGAGAATACTATAAATACCTCTATACAAATAAACTAGAAAACCTAGAAAAAATGGATAATTTCTTGGACACTTACACTCTCACAAGATTAAACCAGGAAGAAGTTGAATCCCTGAATAGAGCAAGAGCAGGCTCTGAAATGGAGGCAATAATTAATAGCCTACCAACCAAAAAAAAGTCCAGGACCAGATGCATTCACAGCCAAATTCTACCAGAGGTACAAGGAGGAGTTAGTACCATTCCTTCTGAAACTATTCCAATGAAGAGAAAAAGATGGAATCCTCTCTAACTCATTTTATGAGACCAACATCATCCTGATACCAAAGCCTGACAGAGATACAACAAAAAAAGAGAATTTCACACCAATATCCCTGATGAACATCAATGCAAAAATCCACAATAAAATTGTGGCAAATCGAATCCAGCAACTCAGCAAAAAGCTTATCCACGATGATCAAGTGGGCTTCATCCTTGGGATGCAAGGCTGGTTCAACATACGCAAATCATAAATGTAATCCAGCATATAAACAGAACCAAAGGAAAAAACCACATGATTATTTCAATAGATGCAAAAAAAAGGCCTTTGACAAAATTCAACAGCCCTTCATGCTAAAAACTCTCAATAAATTCGGTATTGATGGAACTTATCTCAAAATAATAAGAGCTATTTATAACAAACCCACAGCCAATATCATACTGAATGGGCAAAAACTGGAAGCATTCCCTTTGAAAACTGGCACAAGACAGGGATGCCCTCTCTCACCACTCCTATTCAACATAGTGTTGGAACTTCTGGCTAGGGCATTCAGGCAAGAGAGAGAAATAAAGGGTATTCAGTTAGGAAAAGAAGAAGTCAAATTGTCCTTGTTTGCAGAAGACATGATTGTGTATTTAGAAAACCCCATTGTCTCAGCCCCAAATCTCCTTAAGCTGATAAGCAACTTCAGCAAAGTTTCAGGATACAAAATCAATGTGCAAAAATCACAAGCATTCTTATACACCACTAACAGACAAACAGAGAGCCAAATCATGAATAAAATCCCATTCACAATAGCTTCAAAGAGAATGAAATACCTAGGAATCCAACTTACAAGGGATGTAAAGGACCTCTTCAAGGAGAACTACAAACCACTGCTCAGTGAAATAAGAGGACACAAAAAAATGGAAGAACATACCATGCTCATGGATAGGAAGAATCAATATTGTGAAAATGTCTATACTGCCCAAGGAAATTTACAGATTCAATGCCATCCCCATTAAGCTAGCAATGACTTTCTTCACAGAATTGGAAAAAACCTCTTTAAAGTTCATATGGAACCAAAAAAGAGCCTGCAATGCCAAGAAAATCCTAAGCCAAAAGAACAGAGCTGGAGGCATCACACTCCGTTACTTCAAACTACACCACAAGGCTACAGTAACCAAAACAGAACGGCACTGGTACCAAAACAGAGATATAGACCAATGGAACAGAACAGAGCCCTCAGAAATAATACCACACATCTACAGCCATCTTATCTTTGACAAACCTGAAGAAAACAAGAAATGGGCAAAGGATTCCCTATTTAATAAATGGTGCTGCGAAAATTGGCTAGCCATAAGTAGAAAGCTGAGACTGGATCCTTTCCTTACTCCGCATACGAAAATTAATTCAAGATGGATTAGAGACTTAAATGTTAGACCTAAAACCATAAAAACCCTAGAAGAAAACCTAGGTAATACCATTCAGGACACAGGCATGGGCAAGGACTTCATGTCTAAAACACCAAAAGCAACGGCAACAAAAGCCAAAATTGACAAATGGGATCTAATTAAACTAAAGAGCTTCTGCACAGCAAAAGAAACTACCATCAGAGTGAACAGGCAACCTACAGAATGGGAGAAAATTTTTGCAATCTACTCATCTGACAAAGGGCTAATATCCAGAACCTATCAAGAAGTCAAAAAATTTACAAGAAAAAACAAACAACCCTATCAAAAAGTGGGCAAAGGATATGAACAGACACTTCTCAAAAGAAGACTTTTGTGCAGCCAATGGACACATGAAAAAATGCTCATCATCACTAGCCATCAGAGAAATTCAAATCAAAACCACAATGAGATACCATCTCACACCAGTTAGAAGGGCAATCTTTAAATAATCAGGAAACAACAGGTGCTGGAGAGGATGTGGAGAAATAGGAACACTTTTACACTGTTGATGGGATTGTAAACTAGTTCAACCATTGTGGAAAGCAGTGTGGCAATTCCTCAACCATCTAGAACTAGAAATACCATTTGACCCAGCCATCCTATTACTGGGGATATACCCAAAGGATTATAAGTCATGCTGCTATAAAGACACATGCACACATATGTTTATTGTGGCACTATTCACAATAGCAAAGACTTGGAAACAACCCAAATGTCCATCAGTGACAGACTGGATTAAGAAAATGTGGCACATATACACCATGGAATACTATGCAGCCATAAAAAAGGATGAGTTTGTGTCCTTTGTAGGGACGTGGATGCAGCTGGAAACCATCATTCTCAGCAAACTATCACAAGAACAGAAAAGCAAGTACTGTATGTTCTCACTCATAGGTGGGAGTGGAACAATGAGACCACTTGGACACAGGAAGGGGAATATAACACACCGGGTCCTATTGTGGGGGGTGGAGGAGGGAGGGATAGCATTAGGAGATATACCTAATGTAAATGACGAGTTAATGGGTGCAGCACACAACATGGCACATGTATACATAGGTAAAAAACCTGCACATTGTGCACATGTACCCTAGAACTTAAAGTATAATTAAAAAAAGAAAAAGAAAGTTATGCAAGTAGTCAAGTTTCTGAGAAGTTGCTTCTCTGTGAATAACTTCTAGTTGCATTAAAAATTAAAAGCAAATTGTCCATCTGAGACATTTTCAGGGAATTTTCTTTCTTTGAAAGTGTTGGTATATTTTCCATAGGTTCAGAAATTTACAGTTCAGAGAAATATAAAACAAACTCTTATTTTTCTTTTGTTAAAAACCCTATTTTTTATTTTTAATATAATTACTTATAGAATATTTTCATAATTACAAAGGTTCCAAAATGTTAAAGGGCATGCATAGAATTTAATAGATTTTTGACAAATACTCAACAGTTTCAAATAGCATACTTTCAGGATTCATAACACTAGAAAGCCTTCTTACTATAAGTATTTATTTTGTTGACTTAGTTTTATCTCTTCCTCAGAAATAGTTGAAGGAATCGTTATGTTGAGTTCCTTCCTGTTCTGGTCCTTCATATCTATCAATCTCTCTCTCTCACCAGTTTAGTCTGCCATTTTTTTTTCCCTTTACATTAAAGTCGCTTCACTAGGATTTATGGTGTCAGCTTTGCTATTATATTTTTGAATTTGTAATTATTTCTTATTTAATCTACCTCAATTTTCCATATATGTCTTATCTCATATACATACACATGATGTCTGTATACATGCATGCATGTATATGTATTTACTAGTATAATTTATCTTTACATCTGTTTTATGGGGGTAAAAGGTAGTCGATTTTACTTATGTAGTTGTCTCCAAAAATATCAGGTGGGCTATAAAATATTATTATCAAAACTTTATTATATTGGCTAGTAAGATCCCATTAGTTTCTAATAGATGTTTCATGAAAATATTTGTATGGTCAAATAAATTTTAATATATCTCTTATTATATCTACAGATTCCATATGTACTCTCAAAGACATTAGAGTAAAGAAATACATTTTGTCAAGCCTATCATTTATAAAATTTATATACACCAACATTATATTTTGATAGTTGATTTCTGTTAGAAAGTCAGCCATAGATAGGATAGATACAATGGCTTGAGAGTTGCTAAAAATTGACTACAATTTGTTCATAGTATGTAGAAAAAGTAAAGCAAAAATCATTGTTTTCTAGATTGTATTGATACTAGACATATGGTTATGATTCAGATTTTACAAATCAGATGAAGAAATTTTTAGCCACATGAAGTGAGAAAGATATCCAATCGAAAATTTTACTTTTGAATGAAGCTACTTGGCAAGAGAGGCAAGCAGCAGGCATGATTACAGATAAGAATACTTGTAGAGTACCATGACCCTGGAAATAACAGCATTATCAACTTCTTATGTATCCCAATCTAGTGAGAGAAGCAAAGGCAGCATGTACTTTAGTCACCAGGTCTATGGATTGGTGTGGGGAATAATTCCTGAAACTTCAGGTTTGGATGTGTCAATTTACTCCTCTAAAAGATGACTTGAGTTCTCTGTTTCTTAATAAACATAATTCTACTAAAAGTAGATAGAAATAATTCTGTTATTTATAACTTATTTCATTTCACATTTAATAATATTTATCAATATTGTATGCAGGCAACATAATAGAACTTTAGGGAAATAGAAATCAGGAGTGATTTTCTGATGTGGTCAAGTTTCCAGGCAACAAAAACCTGTTATCCTTAGAGGATGGAAGATGGGTGGAGTATATAATAACGTAGGACACACACCTGTTTTCTGAAAGCATAATGCTATTGGGTCAAGGTACCACTGCTAGAAACCACTAGGGCAGGAATGGCTTAAGCCCCCATCGGATCTCTTTTATGAAAGTTGATGTATTGATTGGTGATGAGAGACACTCCGATACTGTAACTGAGACTCTTTAGTAGATTTTAATCAATCTGTATCTCCAAAACTCCTACACTTCGTGAGCTTCTCCTGTCAGCATAGACTGGCTCTTTGTAAGTTCAATGAAGTAGTTTATGCCCTGAGAAATCTTCAATGACATCATCTTCCTTATTTACATTGTCATTCTCCTCATTGTCCCTCTTTTCTAATCCCTTCCCTAATTACCTTTAGATTTATAACTAGGTCAGACCTTAACTTTCACGGGAGATCATGTACGATTTTTAAATCAAAAGGAAATGCTTTATGCACCAAAAGAATTACAAGAGTTCACTGATTTATGTCCATGTAAATCTTGGATCTTGGAATGGTGTGAAAATAGATTTAGAGAGTTCTACATGAAGGAAGAAGAATGGTACATTTAAGTCAAGCTGGCTTTCCAATATGGGTGTATTAATAATTCTGTGCCAACACTTAGATTGTCTGACTAACACCTGGACTTAATGCTGGCCAATGCTAAATGCAGTTGAATTGCTGGAGATGGTTTGATATAGCATGAGAGAAAAGAATCTGAAAGTTATACATGATCTTTTGGCTTATATATCTGATAAGAATTTAGTAAGTAAGAGATCAGATCCTCCTGTGAAATGCTAATAACCTGACAAACTCACTAATGGTATTTACTAGCTAGAGAATGCTTATCTCTGTAATACTTTTAGCAGGATACATCTGCTGATGTACTTAAGACTTTTCTACAGTTAACACAGCTGGAATTTATGAAATTATGGAATTTTGAAGGTATGATTCCTTGGAAGTGTCACTTAAACTATGTAATTACTGGAGTATAACACAAGGACTTTTCATTACCAAAATAGCTTACTTTTCAGCAATGCACACGTCATTTAGAAACTTCCTATGTTAATCTGGGCCAAGAAAATTCAGGACCTGGAAAGGGGTTTTGACAGTACAGAATATCTCCAGGTTTTACCTAGTATTCTTCCCTACCTGCATCTTTGAAAATATTAGCACAGCTTGACACTGGGTAAGACCATTGATTACAATTTGACTACCTGACACTCTGTTTTCTCAATACCATTGGACAGAACTTGGATACATGGGCTACAACTATCTGAAAGGGAGGCTGTAAAACATTAAACATACAGAATTTGTTTGTAAAGGAAGAACAGAAGCCTAGAAATCGAGGCAGTCAGCAACTTTCAAAACATTCTCAGCATATGTTCTACTATATCTTAAAGTAGCTCAGTTAGATGTTAGACTAAGGTTATATATTTGATTATATTAAAGAAAACTGTGTGAAGAGACCCTCTAAAGTGATGGTATAAATCTCTGTGCAAGGACATATAGTAAACATGTTTATAATATCAATACTAATTTATCCATTTATAAAAAATTATTCATTAAGAAATTTTATGGGTATTTTTCATCAAGTCTGTCAAGTCAAGGCCAAGAACACTTTATATAAATGTCAAACATGTTTTATCATGTTTTATTGGAAGTAAAACCTCCATATTAAACCAAGACAACAACAAACTTAAATTCTGAAACTTTCGAAGAACTTGAGGTGGTCTGTCAGGGTTTATAGGAATGTAGTCTCAAACAGCTTCTAGGGAATGAATTTATCCAACAGTATAATAAAGAAACTAGAGTTTTAGAAACATATCTTCAGGAGCAAAAAGTGGGAAATGTCCTAGAATGTAAGATAATAATGAACAGTAGTCTACAGTCAATTGAAAGTAGAGGCCCAACCTTAAGGCATTAAAAATATATTTAAAAACAATACATACTTCCCATGGGCTTCTAGTTTGTGATATTTATTCTGGACATACAGGTTTTGGTTAAAAGAAAATGGTCACTGTGTTTGCTCCAGGATAAAGGTAGAGCGCTATGGAAAAAGAGCCAGAAGAAAAATGAGCTGTTTGACTAAGGTCTCTGTGGGACAGTGAGAGCACACAGCATTAGCATCCTCAGAGCCGGCAGCTGCAGCAGGGATGGAGGCAGTGCCAAGAGCAGGCAGGTCCTCAGAGGCTACATCAGGGCTCACAACATTGGGACTTGGCAGCTTTCCTGGCAAAGATACTTCTGGGTATAGTTAGGCTCCAGTGTGTTGGACATAAATTGGGTGACACCTGTGGCCAAACTACTTCATTAGTTGTCCAGGGTACCAGCAGTTGTGACTAAGGATGATAAAAGAAAAAATGTGTGGTGCTTTCTATGTGTCACACACTTTCCAAAAGTTTACATATATTAATTTAGTGAATCTTATGACTTTCATGCCCTTGCTCAAAAGCACACACTGTAAGTTTAGAGTCAGAACTCAAGCTCAAAATCTATTCTCCTAAACATTATACTATGCTGAGAGATAGGGTGTATAATAACCCCAGAATTATTTGAGAGTTTTCAGGATTAGCAGGAGTGTGGGTAACGTGGAGAGAAGGTGACATGACCAGAGAAATAGTTTGAAGTATTTGATGTCACCTTATTTCTCTATCAGTAGTCCTTGAGAAATATAGATTATAGGGTATTAGATAAGGTGAACTCTTTTAAGTAATTCAAAGACAAAATGTATGCCTGTGAACATAATATTAGACAGATTTAAATTACAAAACCAAGATATTTACCTTTGCAATATTTCCATGGGAAAGATGAACAAGAGGCCAGATTAACATAGATTTACATTTAAACATTCACAGCAGACTCCCAAGGTAAGGTAAATTTTTGGAAATCAAACAAATATTTTCTTATGTCAATAGCATCCCATCCATGGCCACAGGTACAGGTGATTTTGTTTGTTTGTTTTTAGTGTTTATTAACAGTGTAACAGATTACAATTTATTTATATATTAATTGCACAGTGATCATGTAATAAATGTAAGAATTACAGTTTCAAGATTGTGATTATTTTATTTCAGTAAAAATGTTTCATTTATAAAACATTAAAATTTATAGACCGTATGCCGTATTTATGTTGAAATTCTTATTGCTCAAATACAGATAGATTAAACTACGTTCCCATTTTCATTATAAGTTTTCAAAGTCTAAACTCCAAGATAATAGTATTTAAACTTTTTTAGAAAAATTACAGACCTCTTTCCCAAAACAATTTTTAACCACAATTTCAAAATATATGTTAAAATAAATTGTATATATAGGTGGTTACTCTTATATAAGTTTTATAAACATAAGAATACTTGAAGTATAAATTGTTAAAGGAAGACAGAGATGAAATAAATTGCTGAAAATTGTAAGAAGTACAGAACATTACTACCTCAGAAATCAACAATAGTGCAATTTATTTTTAAAAATAATGAATGTAAATCCCTATGCCTGATAAAGTAAATTTTTTTCCATCTGTCACCCACCAGTTGTCAGATATAATTAAAATGATCGTGGTTTGTTTCATGATTAAGAATTTTTACTAGGATATGTTAAATGTCATACCCGTGTTTTTTCGTTTTTTCATTGTTTATTGTGTTTGAATCACTGATACTATTTTAATAGACTGTTTTCTTATAGAAATGTTTTAAAGTCATTAGCCATTCTGAGAGATTTATTTAGTTTAATCTAGCTAATATAATCCATAAATAATTTTAACCTGGCATGTGTACACTGTAATTTGTCAAAATACATTGCAAGGAAAGAAACTATTGAGCTATTGAGAGTGTAACTTTCACACAGTACCTCATGGAACTTCACTCTTTCCTAAGGACATATCCTGCTCTGTACATGACACATGACCTTCTGAAATAAATGGCCTTAGGGAAGGTGCCAGTGCCAGTCTAAATATTAAATATTAATAATGCATAACTATATGTGTGTGAGTGTATGTGTGTGTATATACATATAATTGTAAATATGTATGTGTAAACAAATATACATATGCACACATAATTTGTATAAACTTAAGGGATACAAGTGCAATTTTGTTACACAGATATTTTACCTAGCAGTGAAGTCTGGGCTTTTAGGGTAGCAATCATTTGAATAATGTACATTATTATACCCATTAAGTAATTTGTCATCATCCTTCTCCCATGTGTGTAAACATGTAGTGTTTGTCTTCTGTTTCTGAGTTGTGTTACTTAAGATAATGGTCTCCAGTTCCATCTACTTTGTTGGAAAAAACGTGATTTAATTATTGTTTTATGGCTGAATAGTATTTCATTGTGTATATATACCACATTTATTTTATGTAACCATGAATGGATGATGGACAATTACGTCGATTCCATATTTTTGCCATTGTGAGCAGTGCTACCATAAACATATGAGTGCATGTATCTGTTTTCATATAGTAATATCCTTTGAGTAGATACCCAGTAGTGGGATGCCTTTTATATTGTTAAATTCAAAATTTATATTAAATGCATATATTTCACCATTGATAGTTGTTATTTAGGTAATTGATATATAATTATTTTAAGTATTCATCATTTACCATAGAGAGAGAAAATTTAACAAAACATTTGTGTACACATACATAAATGTTTTCAATTTTCTTTTAATTTTTTATTTCCATAGGTTTTTTTGGAAGAGGTGGTATTTGGTTACATGAGTAAGTTCTTTAGTGGTGATTTGTGAGATTTTGTCACAACCATCTCCCAAGCAATATACAGTGAACCCAATTTGTTATCTTTTATCCCTCACTCTCTTACCCCATTTTCTTCTGAGTCCCCAAAATCCCTTGTGTCATTCTTATTCCTTTGCATCCTCATAGTGTAGCACCCAATTACGTGTGAGACTATATGATGTTTGCTTTCCATTCCTGAGTTACTTCACTTAGAATAATAATCTCCAATCCCATCCAGGTTGCTGCAAATGCCATTAATTTATTCCTTTTCATGGCGGAGTAGTATTTCATCATATATATCTATATGTATTTGTACATAGATATTTATAGATATAGATATCAGTGTTTCTTTTATTTTTTCTTCTAAAAAATAACAGGATACATGCAGGACGTGCATGTTCGTTACATAGGTATACCTGTGCCATGGTGGTTTGCTGCACCTATTGACCTGTCCTCCAGGTTCCCACCCTCACCTCCCAAACCCCAACAGGCCCTGGTGTGTGATGTTCTCCTCCCTGTGTCCATGTGTTCTCACTGTTCAACTTCCACTTATGGGTGAGAACATGCAGTATTTGGTTTTCTGTTCCTGTGTTAGTTGGCTGAGGATGATGGCTTCCAGCTTCATCCATGTCCCTGCAAAGAGCATGATTTCATTCCTTTTTATGGCTGCATAGTATTCCATGTTGTATATGTACCACATTTTCTTTATCCGGTCTATCATTGGTGGCATTGGGTGGGTTCTATGTTTTTGCTTTTGTAAGTAGTGCCGCAATAAACATATGTGTGCATGTCTTTACAGTAGAATGATTTCAATTCCTTTGGGTGTGTATACCTAGTAATTGGATTGCTGAGTCAAATGGTATTTCTGGTTCTAGATCCTTGAGGAATTACCATACTGTCTTCCACAATGGTTTAACTAATTTACATTTCCACCAACAGTGTAAAAGTGTTCCTATTTCTCCACAGCCTTGCTAGCATCTATTGTTTCCTGACTTTTTAATAATCACCATTCTGGCTGGTATCAGATGGTATCTCAGTGTGGTTTTGCTTTGAATTTTTCTGATGATCAGTGATGTTGAGCTTTTTTTCATGTTTGTTGGCTGCATAAATGCTTTCTTTTGAGAAGTGTCTGTTCATTTCCTTTGCCCACCTTTAGATTTTTTTTTCTTGTAAATTTATTTAAGTTTTTTGTAAATTCTGGATATTAGACCTTTGTCAGATGGGTAGATTGAAAAAATTTTCTCCCATTCTCTAGGTTGTCTGTTCACTCTGGTGATAGTAACTTTTGCTCTGCAGAAGCTCTTTAGTTCAATTAAATTTCATTTGTCAATTTTAGCAAGTATTGCAATTGCTTTTGGCATTTTTGCCATGATGTCTTTGTCCATGCCTATGTCCTGAATGGCCTAGGTTTTCTTCAAGGGTTACTATGGTTTTGGGTTTTGAATTTAAGTCTTTAATCCATCTTGAGTTAACTTTTGTATAAGGTGTATGGAAGGGGTCCAGTTTCAGTTTTCTGCATATGGCTAGCCAGTTTTCCCAGCATCATTTACTAAATAGAAGATTCTTTCCCCATTGCTTGCCCTTGGCAGGTTTGTTGAAGGTCAAATGGTTGTATATTTGTGGTGTTATTTCTGAGGTATCTGTTCTGTTCCATTGTACCATATGTCTGTTTTGGTACCAATACCATGCCACTTTGGTTACTGTAGCCTTATAGTATAGTTGGAAGTCAGGTAGCGTGATACCTCCAGCTTTGTTTTTTTTGTTTACGATTGTCTAGGCTGTACGGGGTTTTCATTGATTCCATACGAAATTTAAAATAGTTTTATCTAATTCTGTGAAGAATGTCAATTGTAGTTTGATGGGAATAACATTGAATCTATAAATTACCTTGGGCATTATGGCCATTTTCAAGATACTGATTCTTCCTATCCATGAAGATGGAATGTTTTTCTATTTGTGTCCTCTCTTATTTCCTTGAGCAGTGGTTTGTAGTTCCCCTTGAAGAGGTCCTCTCTTATTTCCTTGAGCAATGGTTTGTAGTTCCCCTTGAAGAGGTCCTCACTTATTTCCTTGAGCAGTGGTTTGTAGTTCCCCTTGAAGAGGTCCTCACTTATTTCCTTGAGCAGTGGTTTGTAGTTCCCCTTGAAGAGGGCCTTCACATCCATGGTTTGCTGTATTCCTAGGTATTTCTTTCTCTTTGTAGCAATTGTGAATGGGAGTTCACTCATGATTTGACTCTCCTTGTCTATTGTTAGTATAAGAAAATGCTTGTGACTTGGTACATTGATTTTGTATTCTGAGAGTTTGCTGAAGTTGTTTATCAGTTTAAGGAGTTATTGGGCTGAGGTGATGGGGTTTATCAAATATAAAATCATGTAGTCTGCAAACAGAGACAACTTGATGTCCTCTCTTCCTATTTGAATACCCTTTATTTCTTTCTCTTACATGACTGCCCTGGTCAGAACTTCCAATACTATGCTGAATAGTATTGGTGAGAAAAGGCATCCTTTGTGGTGCCAGTTGTCGAAGGGGATGTTTCCAGCTTTTGTCCATTCAATATGCTATTGGCTGTGGGTTTGTCATAAATAGCCCTTATTATTTTGAGAAATGTTCCATACTGTCTAGTTTACTGAGAGTTTTTAACATGATGGGATGTTGAAATTTTTCTAAGGCCCTTTCTGCATCTATTGATATAATCATGTGGTTTTCGTATTTGGTTCTGTTTATGTGATGGATTACGTTTATTGATTTGTATATGTCGAACCAACCTTGCATCCCAGAGATGAGGCCATCTTGATCGTGGTGGGTAAGTTTTTTGATGTGCTGCTGGATTCGTTTTTCCACTATTATATTGAGGATTTTTGCAATGATGTTCATCAGGGATATTAGTTTGAAGTTTTCTTTTGTTGTCGTGTCTCTTCCTGGTTTTGGTATCTGGATGATGTTGGCTTTGTAAAATGAGTTAGAGAGGAGTCCCTCCTTTTCAATTGTTTGGAATAGTTTCAGCGGGAATGGTACCAGCTCCTCTTTGTATCTCTGGTAGAATTCAGCTGTTAATGCACCTGGTCCTGGTCTTTTTTTGATTTATAGGTTATTAATTACTGCCTTAATATCAGAACTTATTGATCTATTCAGGGATTCAACTTCTTTGTGGTTTAGTCTTGGGATGATGTTCGTGGCCAGGAATTTATTCATTTCTTCTAGATTTTCTAGTTTATTTGCATACAGGTGTTTACAGTATTCTCTGATGGTAGTTTGTATTTCTATAAGGTTGGTGGTGATATCCTCTTTGTTTTTTAATTGTTTCTATTTGATTATTCTCTCTTTTCTTCCCTATTAGTCTAACTAGCAGTGTATCTATTTTGTTAATTTTTTCAAAAAAAAAAAAAAAACAGCTGTTAGATTTACTGATTTTTTTGGCAGTATTTTTGTGTCTCTATCTCCTTGAATTCTTCTCTGATCTTAGTTATATCTTGTCTTCCGCTAGCTTTTGGATTAGTTTGGTCTTGCCTCTCTAGCTCTTTTAATTGTGATGTTAGAGTCAATTTGAGATCTTTCAAGCTTTCTGATGAGGTTATTTGGTCCTATAAATTTCCCTTTTAACACTGCTTTAACTGTGTCCCCGAGATTCTGGTACATTGTGTCTTTGTTCTCATTGGTTTCAAAGAAGTTATTGATTTCTGCCTTAATTTCATTAATTACAAAGGAGTCATTCAGGAGCAAGTTGTTCAATTTCCATGTAATTGTGTGGTTTAGAGTGAGTTTCTTAATCCTGAGTTTTAGTTTGATTGTACTGTGGTGTGAGAGACTGTTTGTTATGATTTCAGTTCTTCTACATTGCTGAGGAGTATTTTAGTTCCAATTAAGCAGTCAATTTTAGAATAAGTGCTATGTGGCACTGAGAATAATGTATATGCTGATGATTTGGGGTAGAGAGTTCTGTAGACGTCTGTTAGGTGTGCTTGATCCAGAGATGAGTTCAAGTCCTGAATATCCTTGTTAATTTTCTGTCTCATTGATCTGTCTAATACTGACAGTGGGTTGTCAAAGTCTCCCACTATTTTTG
Source organism: Macaca nemestrina (assembly GCF_043159975.1). Lineage (NCBI taxonomy): Eukaryota > Metazoa > Chordata > Mammalia > Primates > Cercopithecidae > Macaca > Macaca nemestrina. The sequence goes on along the minus strand of NC_092127.1, from coordinate 122,636,612 downwards.
TATGGAAGTATAAATCTCTTTGTAGGTCTCTAAAAACTTGTTTTATAAATCTGGGTTCTCCTGTATTGGATGCATATATATGCATATATATTTAAAATATTTAACTCTTCTTGTTGAATTGTTCCCTTTACCATTATGTGCTGCTCTTCTTTGTCTTTTTTGGTTTAAATCTGTTTTGTCAGAGACTAAGATTGTGACCCCTACTTTTTTTTTCTTTCCATTTGTTTGGTTATTTTTCCTCCATCCCTTTATTTTGGGCCTATGTGTGTCTTTGCACACGAGATGGGTGTTCTTAATACAGCACACCAATGGTTATTGACTCTTTATCCAATTTGCCAGTCTATGTCTTTTAATTCATGCATTTAGCCCTTTTACATTTACGGTTAGTATTGTTATTGTGAATTTGATCCTGTCATCATGCTGCTATTTGGCAATTTTGCACACTGGTTGATGTAGTTTATTCATAGTGTCATTGGTCTTTATATTTTGGTATGTTTTTGCAGTGGCTGGTACCGGTTTTTTCTTTCCATAGTTAGTGCTTCCTTCAAGAGCTATTGCAAGGCAGGCCTGGTGGTGACAAAAATCCATCAACATTTGCTTGTCTGGAAAGGATTTTATTTATTCTTTGTTTATGAAGCTTAGTTTGGCTGGATACAAATTTCTGGGCTGAATTTTTTTTTTCTTTTTAAGAATGTTGAATACTCTTCTGGATTGTAGATTTTCTTCTGAGAGGTCCCCTCTTAGTCTGATTGGCTTTACTTTGTAGGTGACCTGGCCTTTCTTTCTGGTTGCTATTAAGAGTTTTTCCTTGATTCCAATCTTGGATAATCTGATGATTATGTATTTTGTGGTTGATCTTCTCATAGAGTGTCTTAATGGTGGTTTCTCTATTTCCTGAATTTGCATGTTGACCTGTATTACTAGGTTGGGAAAATTCTCCCGGATAATATATTGAAGTGTGTTTTCCAGCTTGTTTCCATTCTCTTTGTCTCCTTCTGGTATACCAATCAATCGTAGGTCCTGCCTTTTTATGAAGGCCCATATTTCTTGGTGGCTTTGCTTATTCTTTTTCATCTTATTTCTCTAGTCTTGTTTGCATGCCTTATTTTAACAAAGTGGTCTTCAAACTCTGATAACCTTTCTTCTGCTTGATTGATTTGGCTATTGATACTTGTGTATGTTTCACAAAGTTCTCATACTGTGTTTTCCAGGTCCAACAGGTCATTTATGTTCCTCTCTAAACTGGTTATTCTAGTTAGCAATTCCTCTAACCTTTTATCATGGTTCTTAGCTTCTTTGCATTGGGTTAGAATATGCTCCTTTAGCTCAGCATAGTTTTTTATTACCCATCTTCTGAAGCCTACTTCTGTCCATTCATCCATTTGATCCTCTGTCCAGTTCTGTGCCCTTGATGCAGAGACATTGTGATCATTTGGAGGAGAAGTGGCACTCTGGACTTTTGGGTTTTCAACATTTTTTTCATTGATTCTTTCTCATCTTCATGAGTTTGTCTAGTTTTGGTCTTTGAGGATGCTGATCCTGAGATGGGGATTTTGTGGGGTCTTTGTTGTTGTTGGTGGTGGTAGTGCTGTTGTTGCTGCCTTCTGCTTGTTTTTCTTTCAATGATCAGGTCCTTCTTCTCTAGGGCTGCTGCAGTTTGCTCGGGATTCACTTCAGGCCCTATTCATCTGATTGACTTCCCTGCCTGGAGATGTCACCCAAGGAGGCTGGAGCTCCACTGATGGGACTTCTGACCTCAAGGGGAACCAATCTGATGCCAGTAGGATTGCTCCTGTATAGGGTGTCTGACAATCCTTGTTGGAGGGTCTCACCTGGTTAAGTGACACAGGGAACAGGACCTGTTTAAAGAAGCACTTGGTCCTTGGTGGAGGGGGTGTGCCTCCCCAGGGAGAAACCCACTCATCTGAGCTGCCCAGATTCCTCAGAACTACCAGGAGGAAAGGCTAAGTCTGCCGATCCGCAGACACTGCGGCACCCCTCCCCCTAGGGCCTCAGGCCCAGAGAGATCTGGGTTCTGTCCCTGAGCCTCTGGCTGGAGTTATAGGAATTCCTGCAGGGGAATCTTACCCAGTGAGGAAAGGATAGGTCAGGGTCAGGCCTGAAGAGGCCCTGTGGCAGCAGACTGCCACTTCCAGTGTGTTGGGTGTTGAGTGACAAGTCTTGGAACCAAGCCAACCAGCCTCCCACCCTCCAACAGTGGAAAACCACGGCCTGGAGTTATAGAGATGGGTGTCGCCCTTCCCCTGCCCAGGGAGCTTAATGTGTAAAGCAGTTGTAAGTCCCAGTGCTGGCTGCCTCTTCCCGAAGGAGCTCATGTGGCTTAGACAGCAGATAGGCACACCTGAGATGCTGGTCGCTCCTTCCGCAGGGAGTTCTGTAGGCTTAAGTAGATTCCAGCTGAGAGGCTTTTAAGAGTCTGTGAGTTCCCGAGTTGGGACTCTAGGCCCTGGTAGCGTGGGTTTGTGAGTGGGATCTTCCGATCCATGGGTTGCACAGTTCCATGGAAAAAGCATAGTTTTCCCAGCTGGGTAGCACGGTCACTCACCACCTCTCTTGGCTGCGGGGAGAGTGGATCTCAGGTGAGTCTCGGCACCACACTGTTCTTCCTTCTCTCTGTGGGTCACCTCAGCCTTCTAGTCATTTCTGATGAGAGAATCTGGATACCTTGGCTGCTGGTGAGGAATCATACGCTTATTATGGTGTTTTTTTTTTTTTTTTCCTGTGTGTGTGTGTGCGTTTTTTTTTTTTTTTTTTTTTTTTTTTTTTTTTTTAATGGGACCCTCCAAACAATGCTGTTTCTAGTTGGCCATCTTGGCCCCACCCCCACATATATTTTAAATACATCTTGTAAAACAGTTTTGAAACACGGTATTTTCTGTATTGTGTGGGGTTCAATCACCCAGAACAGTCTTTCAGGTCCTCTACCAAAATGGAAACAAATAATTAGCAAGTGCATAATCTGTGTTAAAAATTATCTGAAGTCAAACATTATTAAAAGGGCATACAAAGATTTCTGAAAGAAGTTGTACTTTCTAACTATATTTTTGATATTGCACAGAAATACTACCTAGCAATATAAAAACAGCAAACTATGATGGTGGTCAATCGACTACGTTTTCAAAATAGAAGTGTGCTCTACCCAAGAAGTTGACTTCTGCAATTGTAGTGCATTTAGTAGTACTCACTGCTAAATATATTTTGTATTTTGAAAATAAGACATTACACATTTCTTTCTATTATTAATATTTATCTCTATGATTATAAAATCCCTTTGCCCAGCTGCTCTGTGGTTGGGTGTGTGTTGTGCTCAAAATCTAGTGAATGATTTCTCCTGTATCTTAAATCAAGAATAATCACATCTCACCCAAGGGGAGACTCTGAGGGTCCATTATTCAAACTCGTGTTCTATATCAATTAAGATACAAATTAATTAATTAATATACAACTAATAATTCTTAATAATAAACTTTGATTCAGAATTAGAATGTGTAACAATTTGAAAACCAGAATATGAAAAATCAGATTCCGTTTCTCCCCATTGCTAAAGATTGGCTCATCCTAAATCACAGACAGTCAAGAAAAGATTGCTGATAATTGACAAATAATATTTTTATGTGCAGGCTTGAATTTACATAAAAATACCATATGTTTTCTCAAAATGTGTTATTCTAAATTTCCTGCTATATTTGATGGCATTCTTCTAATCTGAAAATTAGAAATAACTGATGTCATTCTCTAAGGTCTTATTGTTTAAATAGGTCAATAATGTAAAATTTCAAAGATGCTCTTCTGTAACAACTTCCATCATTGAAAACCTGTAGCTTTGGGGTATCAAATTAGCTTTAAAAAATATTAATTTTGAATTATAAATGAAATATATTTATATGACAAAGAGTTAGTGCACTGACTTAACCATTTTTGACATTCTTTAGAGTGTGGAAAAGAATTTGGTATGATAATAAGCAGCCTGATTTGGGACAAATGTAGGACACAAGGTAAATGAAAATTTGTTAAATAATTTAATCCATAAAAGGTAATTAGTAATTTAGAAATGTGGTATTTCTGTGTTGACCCTTGATCTCCTCAAAAAGTGCAGTTGATTTATTTTCCCCTGAGTGTGAGGTTTTCCACTGATGAACTGGCCATTCAATATGCTTTTTTCTCCCTTTTCCCACATCTGTGTTATATTTCTTGAATTTACCTGTGTCTGCTTCAGTAACATACTGCATGCTATTTAATGATGAAGCTTTTTGCTTATTTGAAGGTAGTGTACTTCCAATTCTAATAGCATTGTTGTACAACAATTTTTTTAATTTCAATTTTATGAATGGAGTAAATAAGGCAGAGGTATTTTAAGGTTTCATTGACTGATAAACTTGAGACTACTGACTGGACCACATTTTCCACTGGAAATTAAATATAATTTCAAATAACAATTGCACCATGTAATTTTCTGGGTCTGCTAGTTCATAATAGCCATTATATGACAGCTACAGAAGTCATATTAGCAATACATCTACACATACTCATCGGCTAAAGACTTCATTTTCAAACCACAGGGTGCACAGTAGTAGAGATTATCCCGATGTTGTATGCCAAGTGAGTTGCTTCTTTGACAAGGGACTAAATTCTTTAGGAAGGGAATATGTTTTGGCAGGCAGGAGTGAGTGGAAGAATAGTGGAAAGGAGAGGAAGTAGAGGAGGTGGGTGGAAGCAATGCGAGTGGAAGAAGAGTGAAAAGGTGCTTTATATTAATGCTTAAAATAAAAAGTGGAGTTCCTTCAAACTGAGGATGCTGTCCTTCACCATAGATATTATCACAGTTCACTCCTACTAGAGAGAAATAAGAAACTTTTAGAAAGCTACAAGCCCTAACAAAGTGGTTTAATTGCTATTTTATCTAGTTCACTAGTGTTGCCTTTCCTAAACGTTTATCTATAGATGCAGGGATGCAGGGGCTTGCTTCACACTGCCTTCAGGGCTCATAATAATCTTTTTTTTTTTTTTTGGCAGAGAAATAAACTCCTGCTATAGGAAATTTCTCTGTGGGTAATAAAAGATTGTAACTATATTTAGGTTACAATCATAGATAGTGTTAATTGGAAAAATGACCAGGACGCCTACATAGCCAAAATAAAATGGGCAACATTGTGCCAATTCTGTACCAAAGGGCTTCAATTCCAAAATTTTCTGAAAGGTAGATGGAAGGGGATTTATCCAACATGAGAAAATGTCTCTGTCCAGATGTGTTTCTTCACAGGTGGAGATTTATTGTTAGTCACAGTCATCAAACTCTTGAGTCAGTTAAGATTCACCAAATTGGAATAACCAAACTTGACTTAAAAGGCTAAAAAAAAAAAAAATAGAAAGGTACATTCCCATGTAACTAATAGTCTACACATGAAAAGTCTCAGAGCAGATAAAGCAGTTGAACAAAATAGTCCTCTGGGTTCAATTCTCTGGTGTATTCTTGGTTTACTTGTTTGGGTTGTATAAATGATGCAGTAGCCATTAAGGACTATTTCCTCATTTTAATGCCCTGAATAGAATGTAGGCAAGGGCTGCTTATCTTTAGGTATCTGTTTTGCTCAGGGTGGAAGAAACGTTGTATTCTACTTCTGGTTATAATTCAAATACCAGAAAGGGGTTAATAATCTTACTCTTAAGCCAATCACAGACAAGTGGAGACAAAATAATTTAGTCACTGAGGCAGGTAACATTGCCTCTTAAAAATGAAAAAAAAAAAGGATAAAAGAAGAAGTGACCATCTGTTGATGGACAAACAAAATATATTATCAATATTATCTAGTCTGTCAATATATTTAGCTGTTTTCTCTTTGACTCTTTTCCATTATACATTGAGAGTAACTCTATTAGTCTGTATTCATGCTGCTGATAAAGACATACCCAAGAGTGAGAAGAAAAAGAGATTTAATTGAACTTACCATTCCACACAGCCAGAGAGGCCTCAGAATCATGGAGGGAGGTGAAAGGCATTTCTTACATGATGGCGGCAAGATAAAATGAGAAGGAAGCAAAAGCAGAAACCTGTGATAAACCCATCAGATCTTGAGAGACTTATTCACTATCAAGAGAACAGCATGAGAAAGACTGGCTCACATGATTCAATTACCTCCCACTGTGTCCCTCCCACAACACTTGGAAATTCAAGATGAAATTTTGGTGGAGACAGAGCAAAAACATATAATTCTGCCCCGGCCCCTCCTAAATCTCATGTTCTCACATTTCAAAACCTATCATGCCTTCCCAACAGTACCCCAAAGTCTTAACTCATTTTAGCATTAACTCAGAAGTCCATAGACCAAAGTCTTATCTGAGACAAGGCAAGTCCCTTCCACCTAGGAGCCTGTAAAATAAAAAGCAAGGTAGTTACTTCCTAGATGCAACGGGAGTACAAGAATTGGAGAAATCCAGCCATTCCAAATGGGAGACATTGGCCAAAATAAAGAGGCTACAGGCCCTGTGCAAGTTTAAAATCCAGCAAGGCAGTTCAATTTTAAAGTTCCAAAATGATCTCCTTTGAGGTTTCACATCCAGGTCATGCTGATTTAAGAGGTGGGTTCTCATGGTCTTGGGCAGCTCTGCCCCTGTGACTTTGCAGGGTACAGCCTCCCTCCTGGCTACTTTCACAGGCTAGCATTGAGTGTCTGAGATTCTTCCAGGTGCAAACTGCAAGCTGTCAGTGGATCTACCATTCTGGAGTCTGGATGACAAAGGCCCTCCTCTCACAGCTCCACTAGGCAGTGCCCCAGTAGGGACGCTGTGTGGGGATTCCAACCCCACATTTCCTTTCTGCACTGCCCTAGCAGAGGTTCTCCATGAGGTCCCCACCCCTGCAGCAAACTTTTACATGATCATCACGGTGTTTCCACACATCTTCTGAAATCTAGTCAGAGGTTCCCAAACCTCAATTCTTGATGTCTGTGCACCTGCAGGCTCATTATCACGTGACAGCTGCCAAAGCTTTTGACTTCCACCCTCTGAAACCACAGCCCAAGCTGTACATTGGTCCCTTTCAGCCATGGCCAGAGCGGCTGAGACAGAGGGAACCAAATCCCTAGGCTACACACAGTTTGGGGACCCTTTTTTCCTCCTGGGCCTCCAGGAAGGGGCTGCTGTGATGGTCTCTGATATGGCCTGGAGCCATTTTCCCCATAGTATTGGGGAGTAACATTAGGCTCCTGGCTACTTATGCAAATTTCGGTAGCTGATCTGCATTTCTCCACAGAAATGGGATTTTCTTTTCTATCACATTGTCAGGTTGCATATTTTCCAAATTATTATGCTGTGCTTCCCTTACAAAACTGAATGCCTTTGGCAGTAACCAAGTCACCTCTTGAATGTTTTGCTACTTAGAAATTTCTTCCACCCGATACCCTAAATCATCTCTTTCAAGTTCAAAGTTCCTCAAATTTCTACGGCATGGGAAAAATGCCACCAGTCTTTTTGCTAAAACGTAACAAGAGTTAACTTTGCTCCGGTTCCCAATAAGTTTCTCTTCTCCATCTGCGACAACCTCAGTCCGAACCTTATTGTCCATATCTCTATCAACCTTTTGGTCAAAGCCATTCAATACGTCTCTAGGGCATTCCAAACTTGCCACATTTTCCTGTCTTCTTCTGAGCCTTCCATACTGTTCCAACTTGTGCCTGTTACACAATTCCAAAGTCGCTTCCACATTTTCGGGTATTTTTTCAGCAACGCCCCACTCTACTGGTACCAATTTACTGTATTAGTCTGTCTTCATGATGCTTATAAAGACATACCCGAGACTGGGAAGAAAAAGAGGTTTAATTGGACTTACAGTTCCACATGGCTGGGAAGGCCTCGGAATCATGGCGGGAGGTGAAAGGCACTTCTTACATGGTGGTGGCAAGAAAAAATAAGTAGGAAGAAAAAGTGGAAATGAGGAAAATTACCTCCCATTGGGTTGTTCCCACAACACATGGGAATTCAAGAGGAGATTTGGGTGGGGACACAGCAAAGCCGTATCAGTAACCAAAATTATGTCATGAGTTTTCATGCATTGTTTCATTAAGCATCAATTCCATTTACATGCTGGACATGCTACAAATATAAACATTGTTATAAAACATGCTTTGGTATCAGATTCATTTTATCCAGTCTGAAAAGGGAGATTTAAACAAACACAGAATCAAAAAAAAATTCTAATATGAGGGGCCTGATTACTGAAACTAAGTAAATATTTTCTATGTAAAGGTGAGGTGCAGACTAGATGTTTTTCAGGTATTTGTTAGGTGTGTACAGAAGGAAGGAGAGCAAAAATTCTGTAGAATACAACTAAGAAACAGCTAATTTTGCTCGAAGAAACTGCAAGCAGGTTCATGTATCAAGGCTAAGGTTTGATAAACATGAAGTGGTAGATTGACATTTAAAAACTGAAATTATAGAGTTATGGTTTAATGAATGGCTATGGGCTAAATGCTTGTGCTTCTCCAAAATTGTTATGTTGAAGCCCTAACTTCCAATGTAATCATATTTGGAGATGGGGCCTTTTGGAGGCAATTATGTTTAGATGAGGTCAGGAGAATGAGCTCCTCATGAGGGGATTAGTGCCTTTAGAAAAGAAGAAGCCAGAACTACAAACCACTGCTCAGTGAAATAAAAGAGGACACAAACAAATGGAAGAACATACCATGCTCATGGATAGGAAGAATCAATATCGTGAAAATGGCCATACTGCCCAAGGTAATTTATAGATTCAATGCCATCCCCATCAAGCTACCAATGAGTTTAATCACAGAATTGGAAAAAACTGCTTTAAAGTTCATATGGAACCAAAAAAGAGCCCGCATCTCCAAGACAATCCTAAGTCAAAAGAACAAAGCTGGAGGCATCACGCTACCTGACTTCAAAATATACTACAAGGCTACAGTAACCAAAACAGCATGGTACTGGTACCAAAACAGAGATATAGACCAATGGAACAGAACAGAGTCCTCAGAAATAATACCACACATCTACAGCCATTTGATCTTTGACAAACCTGAGAGAAACAAAAAATCGGGAAAGGATTCCTTATTTAATAAATGGTGCTGGGAAAATTGGCTAGCCATAAGTAGAAAGCTGAAACTGGATCCTTTCCTTACTCCTCATACATAAATTAATTCAAGATGGATTAGAGACTTAAATGTTAGACCTAATACCATAAAAATCCTAGAGGAAAACCTAGGTAGTACCATTCAGGACATAGGCATGGGCAAAGACTTCATGTCTAAAACACCAAAAGCAACGGCAGCAAAAGCCAAAATTGACAAATGGGATCTCATTAAACTAAAGAGCTTCTGCACAGCAAAAGAAACTACCATCAGAGTGAACAGGCAACCTACAGAATGGGAGAAAATTTTTGCAATCTACTCATCTGACAAAGGGCTAATATCCAGAACCTACAAAGAACTCAAACAAATTTACAAGAAAAAAACAAACAACCCCATCAAAAAGTGGGCAAAGGATATGAACAGACAGTTCTCAAAAGAAGACATTCATACAGCCAACAGACACATGAAAAAATGCTCATCATCACTGGCCATCAGAGAAATGCAAATCAAAACCACAATGAGATACCATCTCACACCAGTTAGAATGGCAATCATTAAAAAGTCAGGAAACAACAGGTGCTGGAGAGGATGTGGAGAAATAGGAACACTTTTACACTGTCGGTGGGATTGTAAACTAGTTCAACCATTATGGAAAACAGTATGGCGATTCCTCAAGGATCTAGAACTAGATGTACCATATGACCCAGCCATCCCATTACTGGGTATATACCCAAAGGATTATAAATTATGCTGCTATAAAGACACATGCACACGTATGTTTACTGCAGCACTATTCACAATAGCAAAGACTTGGAATCAACCCAAATGTCCATCAGTGACAGATTGGATTAAGAAAATGTGGCACATATACACCATGGAATACTATGCAGCCATAAAAAAGGATGAGTTTGAGTCCTTTGTAGGGACTTGGATGCAGCTGGAATCCATCATTCTTAGCAAACTATCACAAGAACAGAAAACCAAACACCGCATGTTCTCACTCATAGGTGGGAACTGAACAATGAGATCACTCGGACTCAGGAAGGGGAACATCACACACCGAGGCCTATCATGGGGAGGGGGGAGGGATTGCATTGGGAGTTATACCTGATGTAAATGACGAGTTGATGGGTGCAGCACAGCAACATGGCACAAGTATACATATGTAACAAACCTGCACGTTATGCACATGTACCCTACAACTTAAAGTATAATAATAATAAATAAATTAAAAAAAAAAAAAAAAAAAGAAAAGAAGCAGCCAGAGCGCTTGTTCTCTTTGTCTCTCTCTTTCTCTAAATAACTCTCTCTCTCTCTTTTTTTCTCTACACCATGGGAAGCATGCAGCAAGAAGACAGTATCTGCAAACCAGGAAGGAGGCCCTCATCAGGAGCCAAAACAATTAACCCCTTGATCTTGGTCTTGTCAGCTTCCAGAGCTGTGAGAAATGAATGCTTGCTGTTTAAGTCACCCAGTCGATGGTATTTTTGTTATAGCAACTGAACTAAGATAATGCCTTTCTGTAAGCAGGTAGAGGAACACTAAGAAGAATATATTATCTTTCTCACTGTCTCTGTAACCATATTATCTCTAATGTGAGCAGTTAGCCTCAGGAGAGGAACAGATGGTAGAAAGAAAATAAACAGGATATAACTGATTCTTGCAGAACTGCACCTGGGTAAATCACACCTTTGACCCTCTCTTGGAGAACAGGAGAAAGATTTTCCCTCTTTCTTGTTTCCTGTCATAGCCTTATTAATCACCTTTGGAATCCCATAAATTAACTTCAGCCAGTCTTAGGGAGATAGTCTTTAACTTGTAACTTAGGTCATGTAAATGTCACCAGATCAAAATCATGTTCATAATCAGCCTATAAAAGTATAATGTCTGGGTCTTCTCTCTCTGAAACCTCTTGTCACTTGTCAAAGTGATAGGTGACCTGATTAATTAAGGTGAGGTCTGAGGACAAAGGCTTCTGCCTTCTATCATTGCTGTAAGCCTTGATTTAATAGTTGTCAACTTTTTAAAAAATCAGTTTTCTATATCCATAAAATTATGTAAATTACAGATGTATCTAGTAACAATATTTGTGAGATCTGGTAAAGTTAAATGGAAGTGACTTTTAAATATTAGAAATATTTTGAAATATCAAAGAAAAAATCAGATTACTGGTATAAACGGTATTGTTCTGTCCATTTCTATTATGTCAAAAGAAGTTTCTTGATCTAAATACAACTTGAAAATGAATAAGTAACACAGAAAATATATTTTCCCAAAGAGAAAATATTTTTCCTTTTAATATATGAAAACAATATAATTTTACATCCTATTTTAAGACTACTAATTGATGAGTCAGGAAGACTCAAACATGTTTAGTAAAATCTAATTGTTAAACCTTTATGAATGTTTTCGAGATTTCTTTCAATAACCAACTTTTAAAATCACCTTATCTCATTCATGACGTAATCTCAGAATGGAGGAATAAACAGATGTGACAGAATTTGCAGGGCTAGCTGACTTTTGTAGACATAGAATAGAAATACTCTTGAACTTATGTCTTTTTACTATGTTTTGTGAAACAATAAGCAATCAAATAAAACAGGAGCATGCTGTTGGTGAAGGTACCTCAACCTCAATCTCTTTACTCACCACAATATTACCTAATTGCTTTTTTGTTTGTTCATTTGTTTTTGCTAGTGTAGTGATTTTTTAGAGCAACATATGGTATCCACTTCCTCTCTTCAGATTTTCAGTGTATTTCTTATGTAAGTGTGAATAAGGTCTTCCTGAAGTGTGTTTCTGAGTACCGCATAAAGAAAATATGAAATTTCCATATTTATAGCACTTCCTGCTTTTTGCTTTTCTAACCAGATTTGGTTAATAAGATATTATATGTAGTTCTCTTTCCAAAAACCCAAAAATGTCTTTGAAGATAGAACACAGAACTTTGCTACAGCTGAAAATAACAATTCATTTAACTCATAATTAGAAGGCTGGTTATGTCAGAATAAAAATATATGATTAAGAGATATATAAGCAACTGTTAATTTAACACAAACTAGAATTGAAAGCTAAATTCTTAAGTAATTGACTATACAGTCTGTCCTTTTTTCTAGTGGAATTAGTTATTCCCCTTTCTGTGATTCTGGAGAACTGTGCTAGCATTTTTCCAGTTCATAATTGTCTGTTTGACTGCCAGTCTTCCCATTAGATAGACTATCCTCTAATCTGGAGTTGTATCTTGTTTTTTGTAGCAGTCCCAATGCCTGGATAGTGAATGACTGAATGAATAAAAATATGAATACATGAATACATAAAATAACAACAGTAAGAACAATATGAATCCTAATTTATTGAAGATTAAAATTTTTAAAAGTACAAAAGGAGTAAAATATATGTTGTGATATTTTTCCCTTCAATGCAGAGTTGTATGAAAGAAAGGAATTAATATTTATTGAGTTATCAAATGTTTTATTAGTTAAGTTTCTTGCATAGAAGTAAAACAGGTCTAATTAGGTCAACTTAAAAAAGAGAGCGAGCAAGAGAGATAGCTTATTGACTGTAAGTGTACAATTACTCAAATGTTATTAATTCTGACTTAAATTTTAACTATAGTAGCCTATCTAGCTTGTGCATTCAATAAACCTGGAAGTTAGTTTTCTACCACAACAGCTTTAGACTTTTTGTGTGTATATGATTTCTACTGTTTCATGAAGCAAGGCCTTAAGATAGCCCACCCTCCCTTACCTATTTCTTATCAGATTATCTGACACATGAATTTGGTTTTTTGCCTCTTTCATGTGTCCAAAATGGAACTAGGCTGGCAAAACCTGATTTTTGGTAGTCAGTACCTCTATCCTAAATTATCATAAGAGGGAACGTTCATCCACTTCCTCATTACACAGTTCTCAGTCTTTGAGTTCCAACCGTGGAAAGGTAAGCTTAATGCCTCTCACCGCACCCCAAGGCTGCAGAGAGATCCAAACAATTCCTGAGTTCTGACTGCTGGAAACCCTGGCACAACAGGTTAAAATGCCTCACATAAGTACAAGCAACAGAGATTAACTCCACCTGATTTTGAATTGATGGCATCTTTGTTACAGGTATATATGTTCTGGCACTGGATGTAGAAAAAACATGAGGAATCAAATCAGCTTATCAGCTCCTAAAGCTATTTTGTGTTCATGGTTACTGTCTTCCCCTGCATAACCCCACAACACCTCAAAAGTCTTCTTTGTCATCCCTCCTTTTATCCTCAAATGATGGATAGTCCAAATGACTGAGGTAGTTCTTATTAATGTTATTATTTCTATGGGTCACAAAGAAGTTGCCATCTAACTTACCAAGGAGCCAGCCTCAACTCAGGTAGCCACTGCCAACACCTCAGATCCAATCTTTGATTATTCTTTTGTAAAGAAGAACGTAACACAGCTTCTCTGAGAAGAGGGGTTATGGATTGAAAAATTAAAAGTAAAAGATTTGAACATGGTCTACACAGTAACTGATAGGCCTTTCTGCATGCCCATAGAATATTGAAGACTGACCAGGCATGGTGGCTGATTCCCGTAATCCCAGTGCTTTGGGAGGCTGAGGTGGGCAGATCACCTGAGCACAGGAATTGGAGACCAGCCTCTACAACCTGGGAAAACCTGTCTCTACAAAAAATACAAAAATTAGTTGGGCATGGTGGCATGTACCTGTAATCCCAGCTACTTGGGAGACTGGGGCAGGAGAATCACTTGCACCTGGGAGGCAGAGATTACAATGAGCCATGATCATGCCATTTCACTCCAACCTGTGTGACAGAGTGTGAACCTATCTCAAAAATAAAATAAAATAAAATGGATGGTGAGGACTGTGATGATATTAAGCATTACTTCATCACCCCACATTTTCTCCCTGTTGTGCATTCATGATCTCACTTTACAGATGAGGAAAGTGAGTCTGAGAAAGAATAGGCAGTTAGAGCAAGACATATGGTCCACCACTGAATGAGAGTATTGGGGCTTCCGCTTGGAGACAGGATAGTTTTGGATCAGGAGTATATGGAGCTCTGAAAACAACTTGGAATCTCCAGTGGGAACCCAGGTCACCTTGTCCTGGAGTAGTATTTTTTTCAGGCACAGGAAAAGTCAGGCATTCTCTTCTACTGGTGGTTTTAATGACCATGCAGAAAAATCCTAGGTGGCAGCTGATACAAAGAATAATTTTTAAAAGCCAAGATTTCAGGTACTTGTAGCTTATTTCAGAGTATTATCTTCCCAAACAGTTAGGTATACTTATTTATAACTCAGGCAGCAAGACATGAATGAATTAGATACTAATAAACATCTGAGTGAGAAAAGAAATCTAAGACAGATGGATGGATTACTAGATAGATAGGTAGATATTCTTAATTTGTGATAGTATCTTCCTCATTGGGCAAGTGGAGGATTGGATCTTGTACTATAAAATAGAATGTGTGTGGGAGGTAGATAGGGAGATGGGAATTATTTGTAGTCCAAACCATAAAGCAGAAACCCTGACTACCTATAAATCCCTTATTTCTTCTCAGGTCAACTATAATTTGTGTATGATATGAGATCAGGTAATATATTTTTGTTATATAATAAGGCTAAAAATTATTTACAGAATTTAATGAAATGAATTAGACTACAGGATTTAACTTCTTTAGCCTTACTTGGTAAGTGCAGAAAAAATAATAATTAAAAAAAACCATGCTTTGTTGAGTCAGACAGTCTTAGTTAAAATTGAAGATTTGATCACTTATTGCCTAACTGACCTTAAAAGTTACCTGTTGTCTTTGTTATATGCTACAAGTTTATGCCTTCATAAAATTCATGTGTTGAAACCCCAACTCACAATATAATAGTATTAAGAGGTGGGGCACTTGAAGGCGATTGCATTATGATGGTAGAATCCCATAATGATATTTGTGTCCTTATGAGAATAAAAAGAGAGCTAGCTTGCTTGTGTTCCTTTGCTTTCTCTCTCTCCTCCGCTACATGGAGATACAAAGAGAAAACAGCCTCCTGTAAACCAGAAAGAAGGCCTTCCCTAGAACCTGCCCATGCTGGAACCCTGATATTGGACTTATAGTCTCCAGAAATATGAGAAATAATTTGCTGTTTAAGCCATTAAGCCTATGGTAATTCGTTATAGCAGTCTAAAGTGACTAAGACATGCTTGGAGTTTCAGTTCCCTTATCTATTAAATAGGCATAAATATTCATGTATTGCAAGGATGTTGTAAAATTTAAATATGAATAAATTTTGTAATGCATTCTAAGCATTTAACAGTGGTATAATAATTGGTAACTACTCTAATATTTAAATATTATTCTTTTATCGTAGTGAAACAGAGAAAAAACATAAGGCACAATTAATCCTATGCTAGTCTACTTTTTCATACACTTGGCTATTTTAGTGTTAGATATTTATTTGCCAAATGTATAAACAAATAATCTGAGATTTCCTAGGTTTAAAATAGGGCATGTTTAACAATTTTCAACTAAAGCAAAAATATATGTAGTAGTATTTTAGGCTATAGTTAAAACAATTTTATTGTCCTTCATTACACCAAAATAAAAACGATATGTTAAAATCCTAAATCAACTAAAGTGAAAAAAATGAACAAGTTATTTCACCTTAAAAATAAAAGAAATGATTTGCATGTCCTTTATATTGATAATATATCTTAAAATATACAACATGTAGTCAATGTTGAATGTTTTCACACATTTATAGACTATGGGTAGTATTATACAGAACTTATAAAGCCATTGCTCTGCAAATGATATCTGAGTATTTAATGCTATTTTAAAAAATCTCACCACTAATGCTTTCATACATGAAAACTAAAGTAAAATAAAATGCAATAAATAATCACAGAGAAAATTATGGACATCGAAATTTACAATGAAAATAATGAACTAAATATTCCTTGTGAATCCAAAAAACAGACTCTATCACTTTCATTCTTTGCTTTCCTTTTTTATGTATTTATTTATTGAGTAGCTGTTTTTTTTAGAATCCTGGTTTAGAAAGCATTAGTGAAGCACTTTCTTTTTTCTTCTGAGAATTTCTATGATCCAGTAGCATAGGCCATGTAGGAGCAAGACACAAACCCCAAATAAGCAGTTGAAAAAGATACCGATGACTCCAATAGTAGTGATAATAAGGCTACTCATTTGCTTTACAGCTTGGCCAATACATGAGGATAAGTCTAACTATGCTTAGTTTTTTTCTCCCTGGGTTTCTGACTCAGGGAGCCAAAGTCTACTTCTGCAATCACATATTTTGGTAAGAAATGACTGGATCTATAAAGGTTACAGTCTCCATAATATATTGTTTTCCTTTTTTTCTAAATATTAACTCACTTCTGCCCTGTCACTTAAACTTCTGTCTGAAAAATAAGAAAATGGATATTTTTTAAAAAAATGACTAACATTTTTAATCCTGAGAAATAGTTAAAGTTGTCAAGATTATATAGTTTTTCAGCAGTAATGATTGAGCTACAAACAGTTTACAAGTCACTTTGAAATACATATTGTAAGATTATTAAGCTCCCCCAAACAAACTGTGTATGTATGATATTCATCAGATTAATATTTAAATTTAAGTAGGTGACTTTAGTTTCTGGCCATACAGCAATGTATATAATGAAAACACCTACCAGGACATGAAATTTGGCAAAAAATAATATCTGTATATGTTTATAAATATATACAGGTATATATTTCTATATGTGCACATAGGTATATATGGTATATTCAAGTATCTAGATATGAGTATATCATATATATTTTTAATGCATAGATGAATTTTAAAAACTGAGAGTATTATTAGCATCCAAAACCAAGGAAGAATGAATACTAAGAAATAAAAGCTCCAAATCTACTAGGTTAGTAGCAATTTAGTGATTTATATTTAGTAAAATATAGACATACTTTGAAAAAAATAGTACTTTATTATATTAAATATATTAAAAGATTGAAAATATTAAAACTAGAAAAGCTATTGTTTACAAATACACATAAATTGTTATTGGATGACTATTTAAACCATGATTATTAGATAGTATGAAATTACTACATCACGCATGAAATAATTTAGTGATAATTTTAGTTCCATTGTAAAATGAAGTGATAGTGAAGTTCTGCTTCTTCAGATATTGAGAAGAAAATGATTCAAAATTTAAGGTCTGTATTTGTCAGGGATCTCCAGAGAAACAGAGCCAATATGATATGTGTGTATTTTTGTATGCGTGTGTGTGTTTGTGTGTGTGTGTACAATCATTTGCCACAAAACAATGTTTCAGTCAATGATGGACTGCATGCAGGATGATATGTCATATGTGATATATACTGTATTTTTACCGTATCTCTTTCATATTTAAGTATGTTTAGGTATGTAAATACTCTTCTATTCCAGTTGTCTACAATGTTTAGTACAGTAGTAAGCTGTACACGTTTGTAGCCTAGGAGCGATGGGCTATACCGCATGGTGCAAGTTTGCAGTAAGCTACACTATCTAGGTTTGCAGAAGTACACTCTATAACATTGACACAATGGTGAAATCACCTAACAACACTTTTTTCAGAATGTTTCACCATCTGTTAAGTGATGCCTAATTGTGTGTGTATACACACACACACACACACACACACACACACACACAAGGGGGGAGATTTATTTTAAGAAATTGGCTCAGGCCATTGATTATGGAAGCCAGAAAGGTCAAAATCTACTGGGTGCACAAGCAGGCTGGAGATTCAGGGAAAAGTTGATATTGATGCCTGCGTTTGAATTCTTTCCTATGTCTCTGGGGGCCTCAGTCTGTTTTGTCTTAATCAAACGTCAACTGATTGGATGAGGCCAACCCACATTACGTAGAGTAGTCTGCTTACTCAAAGTCTACTGATGAAACTATTAATCTCATCTAAAACATGCCTTCATGCAACATCCAGTCTGGTATTTGACTAAATATTTGTGTACTGGGGCCTGGCCAATTTGACACATATACTTAACCATCATAAGGACATGAAGTGAAATAGGACTGCCACAAGGATTATTGAATGTATTTCCAAAATCACAATATATTTGTTTTTTGAAATGATTGCCTTCTTCAACCAGAAAAATAGTTTTGATGAGAAAATGAGAAGTGGAGGTCTTCCACTATTGTCTGGAGCATGGGTTGGAAAACTAGAACCTGAGGGTCGAATCCCATTAGCCACCCGTTTTGTAAATAAAGTTTTATTGGAACATAGTCACACTCACTCACTTAAGCATTGTCTTCTGGTGCTTGCATGCTACAAAGGCAGAATCAAATAGTTGCCACAGAAACTGTGTGATCCAAAGACTAAACTATTTGCCATATTTATATTTACAGAAAATGTTTGCTAATCCCTGGTCTAGAGTAAAAAATCTCCATATATTACTTGAACTTTCCAGAATTCGAAACTATAGAACTGGTAAGGTCCAGTACGAGAGGTTAAGCCATATTATTTGAAGATAATTTTGTCATGCTTCTACTCTGTCAAGCTATGGAAAAAATACTTCAGTTTGTGCTAGAGTGTAACTTCAGTAATTCTGAGGTAATTATAGTTTTTGGTTGAATGAAATGGGCATGAGAATGTTTTATTACCTTTAGATACTACAAATGAGGTTTTCAAGGGACTATTTTTGTACTTGAGACATAACTGTTCACTGCAAGAGCTTTACTAAATATTTAAAAAGTCTGAGTTACTGCTCTCAAGACTTGTAAAATATATCCTTGGAACAAACTACTAAATTATGCAAACTGTGTGGGTTTTAAAGTGTGACCAGATAGGCTGTTAGGAAATTAAACTCTCAACTAGTTTTCCAGTTGGAGGCAACTTACGCTTTTTAATCACAAACTTACCACATCCCACTATATTTTGCATAGAGAATAATGCATTCAATAATTTTGGCTTCAAAGGCTAAAGTGGTCATGAAAATTCAGTGTTTGTAGCCACTCAAACTAATTGTTCCATTGAAAATATAATGAAGAAGCCATAAAGGAATTCATAGATTTTTCAAAGTGCTGGAGCAATAAATGATCCCTCGTGTTTCCTCTTTGAAACATTATTTTCTGTGCTTCACAGCTCTTACTAACAGAATGAGAAATATTCAAGATGTGTTTATGCATTAAAGGAATATGGACATTTCTGGCCAAGGCACAGATGGTGAGAATTAAAGTTCATTCCCGGGGACAAAATTCAATATATGAATATAAAGAAGCTGATACAGTATTACCAGGTGATTCTTCAAATGTATTTTCATAGATCATTTTAAAGACAGATTATGTTTATTTTTAGTGTATAAAATTGTTAAGCTGGTGCTTGTGCTATTTGGAAAGTAATATACAAAGCACTTATGCCAATTTGGAAGAGAAAGAAACGAATTACTTATATTACAATAAAAGGTTATATTATGTTTGGTGTCTTAGCTAAACTGTTGTTGTTGATACCAAATATTAGCTCCTTCTATTAAATCAGCTCCACTCAATTAGTAACAATTAGTCTGTGTTCAAATTATCATCATTTTAATGGCCATACTAAGGCCAGGCATAATTTTTAAAATTGTTTTTTGTTTGTTTCCCAATTCATCAAGAATTAATTTGCTAATTTTTGTATTAAATAATGCAAAATATAAAGTCTATTTTTAAAATGACTTTTATAACTATGTGTTACATACCAGCTATATATCTAAGGTATTGATTTTACAAAGAAAGAATGATATATGTGGCTGTCAAAATACTAAGATGAACACGAATGATAAAAGCTATTGAATAATCTCTTCCATTGAGTGTGATCAGGAGCTCTGAGTATGATGAGATATCACTCCAATAATTATGTTACATGGCACAGTTGTCTAAGAAAAGATCATTTTTGGTGGGCCTGCACTAATCAAGTAAAACATTAAAAGGCTGGCAATCTCCCTGACACAGAGATTTTAAGTTAGAGCATTTAAAGCATTAGAGAGACTTATTTATTTATTTTAACTTTTATTTGAGGTTCAGGGATACATGTGCCCATTTGTTATGTAGGGAAATTGCATGTCTTGAGGATTTGGTGTACAGATGATTTCACTACGTAGACAAACAAAGTACTCAATGGGTAGTTTTTTTGATCTTCACTTTCCTCTCTCCCTCCCCAATCAAGTAGGCCCTGGTGACCATTGCTCCATTCTTCGAGTCCTTATGTACTTAATGTTTAGCTCCCACTTATGAGTGAGAACATATGTCATTTAGTTTTCTGTTCCTGCGTTATTTTACTTAAGATAACGGCCTCCAGCTCTGTCCATGTTGCTACAAAAAAAAAAAAAAAAAAAAAAAAAAAAAAAAAGATGTTATTCTTTTTCATGGCTGCATAGTATTCCATGGGGTATATGTACCACATTTTTAATTCCATTTTGCCATTGATGAACATTTATCTTGATTCCATATCTTTGCTATTGTTAAATAGTGCTGCCATGAGCATACACATGTATGTGTCTTTAGGGTGAAATGATTTATGTTCCTTTGGGCATATACCCAATAATGAGATCACTGGCTTAGATGGTAATTCTGCTTTACATTCTTTGAGAAATCGCCAAATTGCTTTCCATTATGGCTAAACTAATTTACATTAACATTGGCAGTATATAAGCATTCCCTCTCCTCCACAACCTAACCAGCATCTGTTATTATTTTATTTTATTTTACTTTTTAATAGCCATTCTAACTGGTGTGAGATGACATCTCTTTGTGTTTTGATTTTCATTTTTCTAATGATTAGCGATGTGGACCATTTTTCTCACATGCTACTTGGCCACATGTATGTCTTCTTTTGATTGTCTGTTCATGTAGTTTTCCTATTTTTTTAATGGGAAATAATTTTTTTGCTTATTGATTTATTTACATTCTTTATAGATTCTGGATATTCGACTTTTGTCAGATCCATGGGTTGGGAACCTGTAGGATCTCTGCTTGCTCTGTTGATAAGTTCTTTTGCTGTGCAGAGCTTTTCAGTTTAGGTCTCATTTGTCCATTTTTGTTTTTGTTGCAATTCCTTTTGTCATCTTCATCATGAAATCTTTGCAAGGTCCTATGTCCAGATGAGAATTTCCTAGGATGTCCTCCAGAGTTTTTATAGTTTTAGATTTTACATTAAAGTCTATAATCCATATTGAGTTGATTTTTATATATTCTGCTAAGAAAGGAGTCCAGTTTCAATCTTCTGCATATGGCTAGCTAGTTTATTCCAGTACCATTTATGGAATAGGGAGTCCTTTCCCATTCTTGATTTTGTTGACTTTGTCAAAGATCACATGGTTATAGGTTTGTGGTGTGGTATTATGTTGGTCTCTGTTCTGTTCTGTTGGTCTATATGTCTGTTTTTGTGCCAGTACCTTGCTGTTTTGATTACAGTAGCTTTGAACAGTTTGAAGTTAGGTAATATGATACCTCTGGTTTTGTTCTTTTTGCTTAGGATTGTCTTGGCTATCCAAGCTTTTTTTTTTTTTTTTTTTTTTTTTTTTTTTTTTTTTTTGAGGGGGTTCCATATAAAACATTTAAAATAGCTTTTGTTTTTCTAATTCCGTGAAAAATGCCATTGATAGTTTTATAGAAATAGCATTGAATCTATAAATTGCTTTGGGCAGTACAGACATTTTAACAATATTAATTCTTCCTATCCATGAGCAAGGAATGCTTTTCCATTTGTTTGTGTCATCTCTGATTTCCTCAAACAGTATTTTGTAATTCTTATTGTAAAGATCTTTAAACTCTCTGATTAGCTGTATTCCTAGTTATTTTATTCTTTTTCGGGTCATTTTGAATGGGAAGGTGTTCTTTATTTGGACCTAAACTTGAATGTTGCTAGTGTATAGGAATGCTACTGATTTTTGTACAGTGATTTTGTATCCTCAAACTTTGCTGAAGATGCTTATGAGAACAAGGAGTCTTTCAGCAGACACTATGGGGTTTTCTTTATTTTTATTTTTATTTTTATTTATTTTTTTATTTTTTATTATTATTATACTTTAAGTTCTAGGGTACATGTGCATAACGTGCAGGTTTGTTACATATGTATACTTGCGCCATGTTGCTGTGCTGCACCCATCAACTCATCAGCACCCATCTACTCGTCATTTACATCAGGTATAACTCCCAATGCAATCCCTCCCCCCTCCCCCCTCCCCATGATAGGCCTCGGTGTGTGATGTCCCCCTTCCCAAGTCCAAGTGATCTCATTGTTCAGTTCCCACCTATGAGTGAGAACATGCGGTGTTTGGTTTTCTGTTCTTGTGATAGTTTGCTAAGAATGATGGTTTCCAGCTGCATCCATGTCCCTACAAAGGACACAAACTCATCTTTTTTATGGCTGCATAGTATTCCGTGGTGTATATGTGCCACATTTTCTTAATCCAATCTGTCACTGATGGACATTTGGGTTGATTCCAAGTCTTTGCTATTGTGAATAGTGCCGCAATAAACATACGTGTGCATGTGTCTTTATAACAGCATGATTTATAATCCTTTGGGTATATCCCCAGTAATGGGATGGCTGGGTCATATGGTACATCTAGTTCTAGATCCTTGAGGAATCGCCATACTGTTTTCCATAATGGTTGAACTAGTTTACAATCCCACCAACAGTGTAAAAGTGTTCCTATTTCTCCACATCCTCTCCAGCACCTGTTGTTTCCTGACTTTTTAATGATTGCCATTCTAACTGGTGTGAGATGGTATCTCATTGTGGTTTTGATTTGCATTTCTCTGATGGCCAGTGATGATGAGCATTTTTTCATGTGTCTGTTGGCTGTATGAATGTCTTCTTTTGAGAAATGTCTGTTCATATCCTTTGCCCACTTTTTGATGAGGTTGTTTGTTTTTTTCTTTTAAATTTGTTTGAGTTCTTTGTAGGTTCTGGATATTAGCCCTTTGTCAGATGAGTAGATTGCAAAAATTTTCTCCCATTCTGTAGGTTGCCTGTTCACTCTGATGGTAGTTTCTTTTGCTGTGCAGAAGCTTTTTAGTTTAATTAGATCCCATTTGTCAATTTTGGCTTTTGCTGCCATTGCTTTTGGTGTTTTAGACATGAAGTCTTTGCCCATGCCTATGTCCTGAATGGTACTACCTAGGTTTTCTAAGTATACAATTATATCATCTGCAAACGGATAGTTGACTTCCTCTCTTCCTATTTGGATGCTTTTTGTTGATTTCAATTTGCCTGATTGCTCTGGCCAGTACTTTCAACATGATGTTGAATAGGAGGGGTGAGGGAGAGCATCCATCCTTTTCTTATTTCAGTTTTCAAGAAAAATGCTTCCAGCTTTTGCTCATTCAGTGTAATGTTGGCTGTGGATTTATCATAGATGGCTCTTATTCTTTTGAAGTATGTTCCTTCAATGCTTACTTTGTTGAGGGTTTTTAAAATGAAACAATGTTATATTTTATCAAAAGCCTTTTCTTCATCTCTTGAGATAATCATGTAGTTTATCTTGTTAGTTCTGTTGATGTGATGAATCACATTTATTGATGTGGATCTGTTCATCTGACCTTGCTTCCTGGGATAAAGCCTACTTGGTTACGGTAGATTGGCGTTTTGATGTGGTGTGAGATTCTGTTTGCCAGTATTTTGTTGAGGATTTCTACATCTATGTTCATCCAGGATACTTTCCTGAAATTTTGTTTTTGTTGTATCTCTGCTAGGCTTTAGTATCAGTATGATTATTAACCTCATAGAATGAGTTGCGATGGAGTTACTCCTTCTCTATTTTTCTGGAATAATTTCAGTAGGAATGATACCAATTCTTCTTTATACATCTGGTAGAATTCAGCTGTGAATGTGTCTGGTCCTGAGATTTTTTCTGGTTGGTAGGCATTTTATTACTCATTCAATTTCAGAACTCACTTTGGTATTAAGTTTCTTTCTGGTTGAATATTGGGAGGTTGAATGTTTCCAGGAATTTATCAATTTTTTTTTCTAGCCCGTATGATAGAAGAGGTGTTTGTAGTAGTCTCCAAGGATTTTTTGTATTTTTGTGGGGGTCAGAGGAAATGTCTATTTTATCGTATCTAATTGTGTTTATTTGGATCTTCTCCTTTTTTCTCAATTAGTGTATATAACAATCTATGTATTTTATTATTACTCTCAAAGAACCAACAGATGGATTCATTGATCTTTTTTATGGTTTTTCACATCTCAATTTCCTTTAATTCAGCTCTGATTTTGGTTATCTCTTGTCTTCTGCTAGCTTTGGGGTTCATTTGTTCTTGTTTCTCTAGTTTCTCTAGTTCTAGTTAGGAGGTTAGGTTATTAATTTGAGATTTTTCTAACATTTTGATGTGGGTATGTAGTGCTATAATCTTTCCTTTTAACACTTCAACTGTATTCCAGATATTTTGATATGTGTTATCTTCATTCTCATTAGTTTTGTAGAATATCTTGATTTCTGTATGAATTTTATTACTTACCTAAAACTCATTCAGGAGCAATTTGTTTAATTCTCATGTAATTGTAGTATTTTAAGAAATTTTCTTATATTGATTTCTATTTTTATTGTGCTTTGGTCTTATAGTTTGATTTGTATAATTTCATTTATTTAGCTTGCTGAGGATTGTTTTATGTCTAATTATGTGGTCATTTTAGGGTATTTTAGAGTGTGTGCCATGTGGCAATGAGAAGAATGTATATTCTGTTGTTTTGGAGTGCAAAGTCCTGTAGGTGTCTGTTAGCTCCATTTGGTAAAGTGTCAAGTACAGGTCCTAAGTGTCTGTTAGTTTTGTGCTTCAATGATCTGTCTAATATGGTCAGAGGAGTGCTAAATTCTCCCACCATTATCATGTGTTTATCTAACTCTATTTCTAGGTCTCTAAAAACTTTGCTTTATAAATCTGGGTGCTTCTGTGTTAAATGCAATATATATTTAGGATAGCTGGAGCTTCTTGTTGAATTGAGCCCTTTATCATTATGTCAAGCTCTTTTTTGTCTTTTTTGATCTTTTTTGCTTTTTGTTTAAATTCTGTTTTGTCTGCATTAGAGTAGCAGCCCCTTCCTTTTTCTGTTTTCCATTTGCTTGCTAGAATGTTCTCCATTCCCTTATTTTGAGCCTATGGGAATCATTGCATGTGGAACGGGTTTCTTTAAGACAGCATTCAGTTAGGTCTTGCGTATTTATTCAGTTTGCCACTTTTTGCCTTTTAATTGGGGCATTTAGCCCATTTATATTCAAGGTTACTATTGATGTATGTGGATTTGATCCTTCATTATGCTGTTAGTTGGTAATTCTACAGACTTGTTCGTATGGTTGCTTTATAGCATCAATAGTCTACGTACTTCAGTGTGTTTTTGTAGTGAATGACAATGGTCTTTCCTTTCCATATACAACTCCCTTCAGGACCTTTGGTAAGGCAGGTCTGATGGTAGTGAATTCCCTTAGTATTTGTTTGTCTGAAAAGGATCTTATTTCTCCTTCATTTATAGAGCTTAGTTTGGTTGGAAACAAAATTCTTAGTTGGAAATGCTTTTAAGAGTACTGAATACTTTGAAGATTGATGGGCCATGTGATAGGGGACCACCAATTGCCTTTAGGAAATGAGACTAGCTCACATTTGACTTGCAGCAAGTAAGCAGGAATCTCAGTACTAAATCATGAAAAAAGTGAAATCTGCCTCTATCATGTGAGTTAGGAATCGTTTCCAGAAGCTCCAGAGAAGATGCCTTGATATCAAAGCTGAAGTCTTACTATTTGCTTTGTGAGACACTGAAAAGAATGCAGCCATGCCATGTTCAGACTTCTGTCCTGTATAATGGAGATGTAAAAAATGTGTGTATGTTTGTTTCTTTTTTAATTGGTAAATTTATGGTACTTTCTTTACAAAAAACTGAAACAGTAGTTCTCTTACATTGCAAAAGTACCTTAATTAGGACCTATTATATATCAGGAATTATGAATATGGATAATTGAGTATTATATCCTCCCTGATCAAGAGGAGCTTAGAGCCTGGTGAATATCTATTCAGTTCTTGCGTTGTAGAAGCCATTCTAAAAGGATTAACTTATGTAAACCTTATTACTCTCCTATTATATAGTTACTGTTAACCCCTTTTATGAATGCACCAGTCTCAGGGAGTCAGAAATAGCTAGGAAGTAGCAGAGCTACATTGCAAATGTAATTCCAAGTTCTTTTCCCTCATGTTTACTATTAATATATCATCTAGTGATAAGAGAGCAATAGACATGATAAAATAGTAAATAAAATGTACTAAAATCTTAAAATATGTTCAATGAAATAGTGATGATTATAAGCACTGATGAGCCGGAGGAATAATATAGTTTGGCTGCATGTCCACCCAAATCTCATCTTGAATTGTAACTCGCACAATTCCCATGCATCCTGGAGGAACTTGGTGGGAGGTAATTGAATTATGGGAGCAGGTCTTTCCCGTGCTATACTCGTGACAGTGAATAAGTTTCAAGAGATCTGGTGGTTTTAGAAATGGGAGATTCTCTCCACGAGCTCTCTTGTCTTGTCGCTGCCATGTGAGATGTGCCTTTCACCTTCTGTCTCCAACTGTGAGGCCTTCCCAGCCATGTGGAACTGTAAGTCCATGAAACCTCTTTTTCTTCTCAGTCTGGGGTATGTCTTTATCAGCAGTGTGAAAATGAACTGTGTAGTACATTGGTACAACAGACTGGGGCACTGCCGAAAAGATAACCAAAAATGTGGCAGTGACTTTGGAACTGGCTAACAGGCAGAGGTTGAAACAGTTTGGAGGGTTAAGAAGAAGACGGGCAAATGCAAGTAAGTTTGGAACTTCCTAGAGATTTGTCGAATGGCTTTGACTAAGATGCTGATAATGATATAGACAATGAAATCCAGGCTGACGTAGTCTCAGATGGAGATAAGGAACCTGTTGGGAATTGGACCAAAAGTGACTCTTGCTATGTTTTAGCAAAGAGACTGGTGGCATTTTGCCCCTGCCCTAGAGATTTGTGGAAATTTGAACTTGAGAGAGATCATTTAAGGGTATTTGGTGGAAGAAATTTCTAAGCAGCAAAGCAGTTAAGAAGTGATTTGGGTATTGTTAAAGACATTCAGTTTTATAAGGAAATTAGAGAATAAAGTTTGTAAAATTTACAGCCTGACAATATGATAGAAAAGAAAATCTTATTTTCTGAGGATAAATTAATGTTGGCTGCAGAAATTTGCGTAAGTAATGAGGAGCTGAATGTTAATCCCCAAGACAATGGGGAAAATGTCTCCAGGGCATGTCAGAGACTTTTGTGGCAGCCCCTTCCATCACAGACCCAGAGGTTTAGGAGGAAAAAGTGATTTTGTGGGCCAAGCCCAGAGTCCCAGTGTTGACTGCAACCTTGGGACTTGGTTCCCTGCATTCCAGACATTCCAGCCATGGCTGATAGGGGCCAACATAGAGCTCAGTCTGTGGCTTCAGAGGGTGCAAACCCCAAGCTTTGGCAGCTTCCACATGGTGTTCAGCCTGTGAGTACACAGAAGTCATGAACTGAGGTTTGAGAGCATCCACCTAAATTTCAGAGGATGTATGGAAACGCCTGGATGCTCAGGCAGAAGTTTGCTGCAAGGCCCTCATTGAGAACCTCTGCTGGAGTGGAGCACTGCAGAAAGACTGGAGCATTGCCTAGTGGAGTTATGAGAAGAGGGCCACCATCCTCCAGACCCCAGAATGGCAGATCAATTGACAGTTTGCATTCTTCATCTGGAGAAGTCACAGACGTTCAATGTCAGCCTGTGAAGGCAGCTGGGAGGGGAGTCTATACCCGGCAAAGCCACAGGAGCAAAGCTGCTCAAGACCATGGGAATCTCCCTCTTGCATCAGCATGACCTGGATGTGAGACATGACATCAAAGGAGATCGTTTTGGAGTTTTGAGATTTTACCACCCTACTGGATTTCAGATTTGCATGGGGCCTGTAGCCTCTCTGTTGTGGACAATTTCTCCCATTTGGAGCGGCTGTATTTACCCAATTCCTGTAACCTGTACCCATTGTATCAAGGAAATAATTAAGTTACTTTTTATTTTACTGTCTCATAGGCAGAAGGGTTTCAGAAGGGGTTCAGATGTTTCAGATGAGACATCAGACTGTGGAATTTTGAGTTAATACTGAAATGAGTTAAGACTTTGGAAGGCATGATTGGTTTTTAAATGTGAGGACATGAGATTTGGGAGGGTCTAGGCACAGAATGATATGGTTTGGCTGTGTCCCCACCCAAATCTCATCTTGAATTGTAACTTCCACCATTCCCATGTGTCGTGGGAGCAACCTGGTGGGAGGTAATTGAATTATGGGGATAGGTCTTTCCCACACTTTTCTCGTGATAGTCAATAAGTCTCATGAAATCTGATGGTTTTAAAAATGGGAAATTTCCCCAGACAAGCTCTCTTCTCTTGTCTGCTGCCATGTGAGATGTGCTTTTCACCTTACACTATGATCGTGAGGCCTCCCCAGCCACATGGAACTCTAAATCCATTAAACCTCTTTTCCTTCCCAGTCTCAGGTACGTCTTTGTCAGCAGCATGAAAATGGACTAATACAAGAAAAAAGAAACATTTAAAAGACAAATATTGTAGCATATTTGTAGAAGTGTGACTTGATTAATTTGCTACTATTGGAGTTTGAATTAGGTATTATTTTCTAAAAAGCTATTTAGAAATAAATTAAAAACAGTAAGAATCCATGGGTCATATGTAAGTGACAATAATTCTGAAACAAAGAGAAAGTAACCTGACATTTTTAAAGAACAAAAAATGTTTAAATAACCAAAAAATAACATTAGATAGTTTCCTTAATCCAGAATAAAAATAAAGTAATATAAAATTCATAGCATAGGTTTTTAACAAATCATTATTTATTTATTCTAGTTTATAATATAAATTGTTGATACTAGCTATTGATGAAAAATTGAAAATAAATTTTGAATCTATACCACGATTTCTTCCAATTTGGGTAAAAGTTTAAAAAGAATTTCCTGAGCTTACTGAAATTGCTTTGCATGTTTTTCTTCTATTTTAATTAATACACTTTTTCAGATTGGTTTATCCTACAAGTAGTGAAAAAATAAGACATAGAAACTAGCTATACAGTATCAGCTGCTGTACCATTGTCATCTAGATTAGATAAATTAACAAATAAGGCTCATTACATAGAATTTTAATATCTATGTGCATAGTGTTCATTCAAAATGTGCAAACACACTTTTACTATGAATAATTTCATTTTACTTACAGCATTTTATTTAATACTGTAGAAGATCAAAAGTTATAAGTGTAAGAACCATTTTCATATTGATTAACGTATAGATTCTTTTCTGTGATTTTTTGTCGTAAGTTTTTACTATTTTATTGAAATATACTTTCATAGTAAAAATGTAATTTAATAGTAAAATATGATGTTTGCAACTTGAGTATACATGTTATTATTTCATTTTTTCTAATTCTTATTTATTTATTTATTTTACGAAAGTATTGATTCATGAGAAAATAGTGGGGCTATTGGTTCTATTCAGGAAAAGGTAAGCATCAGGGAAAAAAAAACAACTGATTCAGTTGAGAGACAGTAGAGATGTACATTTTTAAAAATGTTCTGAAAATTTAGACATTAATGGTTTGCTAAAGAGTTATTTTAACTAAGAAAACAGGTAGTCTCAAAGGAAGGACACTGAACAACTTGCCAAGCAGGAGTAGTGATGACAGCATCCCATAAAGATGGGAGACGGGATATTAGAATTACATAGCCTTTCACTAGTGCCAAGGATTAATACCTGATGTGAACCACGGAAGTGGGGAAAAAAAAAATCAGTTGTTAGAACTCAATTATCACAGTATTGTTCTTCAGCATTTGAAATCCCTGAAGCAAGTATGATCCTAGGAATATCCTGTGGTTTTGAATGCCAAGGTGTGGATGAATGAGGGCCAGTTCAGCCTATGTAATTCATAGTTGGTTCTCACATGTGGTTTCTTTGCCTGTGAAGCCAAAAGACAAAAACCAGGAGACACTCTCCAGGGTATGCCAAAAATCAAATCAGGATGGCAAATGCCCAGAAGGACTCCAAACCAAGGGAATATATGGCCAGTATAAGTCAAAGAAATGAGCTAGAATTAGAAGTAACCAATGAGAAAGTGAGAAATTATAATAGTAATAAGAAAATAACAATAACAATGACAATAATAATAACGTATAACATACATTGATTGCTTGTCCTTGACATTGTCCTAAGCACTTTATGCATGTTGAATCATTTAAGAATTTTACACGATTATGAGATAGAACTGTGATCACAATATTTTTAATTACAGAAGAAGAGACTAAGCTACAGTGAGGATGAAAACCTGTCTACATTCCAGAATAAAAAGAAAGAATGAATGTAAAGTCATTTTGGGGAAATTTGCCATGGTTATGCTTGTGAAAGTATACTGGATTTGTTTAAAGAGTAAACAAGCAGGTACATCGGCTATTTGGATTCAGTGTGTAAAGATATTTGAGTAGTGTACTAAGCCATTTGAATTTCATTATATATTCCTGATGAAATATCTCCACAACTTCTTCTTTAATAAGAAATATAGAATGATCTAATGATTAGAGTTTAAAAAGTACACTAACTACAGTAAGGTTTCATGATTACTACATTGTTGAATATGCTCAAGCAGTCTAGGAGACTGTTAAGTGTTGCTTTGGAGGAGATTTCTACTTGGGGTGGGTAGTCTTAATAATATCCCCCATGTAAATTCTAACTTTCACTCTTATCCAAGGCACTTATTGTCTTTTGAAGAAAGAAATACTTCTCTAATAAAATATATGACTAATTACAACTTTTAAAAAATTGTATGCTCTATTGTAATGTGGGATGTTATGTGGGATTTTACTTAACATTTAGAATGCTAATAACTTATTCTGATACACTCCTAACCCTCAATATATTTTCACTTTGATTGAAGGAATCGTTGAGTTATTAAACTGAACTCCAATTATGTGTGTGTGTGTGTGTGTGTGTGAACAATATGAGAGAGAAACTATATTGTGATTTTTCATTTTCTAATCCAGCCAGCCACTACTGATTGTTGAAAATCACCTTTTCATCTCTAGTTTTCAATGTGCCTTTGTATCTCTTTTCAAAAAGTTGTCATTCATTGAGATAGAAACCAGAGTAGAGAGAGAATAAATTTAATTTTGAGAGTGAGATGTGTGTTGGATTATAAGCATATTTAGGGGGAGTGAAGCAGGGGAGAGGAGTGTTGAATATTAAGTTTAGTTTTGAGTTTGCTATGCTTGAAGAATAACAGTCATTTTTTTTTCCCACAAAGTTGTAAACAGTCCAAGAGATTGTTAGAAAGATTTTAGTTGGTGTTACAGATTTGGAATGATTCTGTGTACAGATGATAATTCAGGGAATGGGAATAAATTTTCCAGAGGATGAATGCCGAATAATTTGAGACCCTGGAGGGAACACAAGCTCCAGGACATGGTGGTGAAAAAGGATTAGTATAATAGTGTCCTTCTTCAGTTGGAGAAGCAGTGATGTGATTTAGATAGACCTTGGAACCTTGGGTGTTAGTCGACAAAGATATTTGTTTCATGTCTGGTCATAAACTTAGGGGATTTGCAGTTAAGCAGGTCCGGATTAAATCCTGGTTTTATCTTGCAAATATCCCCAATTATAGATTGCTCACTCTTTATCAATCTACTACCCTTTTCTGAGCAATTTTCACCTCTCCTCTAATTGTCTCCTATCCTCCTTGCTACCTTTCACACACCCAGTCTGCTTTCGACATAGAAGTTCATAAAATATTTTTAAAGAGTAACTTACATTTTATTTTTATCTATCTTAAACAATCTAGTAGCTTCCTATCTCACTTTTAATAAAGTCAAAAGTCGTTACAGTGTACAGATTCTATATTATGGGGAGGCTCCTCCCAAACCTTTTCTTTCTTACCTTAATGATCCAGCCTTCTGCCACTCACTTTTTTCTTTTCTACTGTATCAACCACACTGTCCTCCTTTGCTGTTTCTTACACTATACAAATGCCTGCCTCAGGACCTTTACATTTTCTGCTTTCTGCCATGAATGTTGTTTTCCAGATGTCTGCATCTGTCTCTCCTCACTTTAATTAGATCTTTCCTCAAATCTTAGGTAGTAAATAGCAGTCTCATTTATTAATCACTCTCTAAAACATTTCTCTGCTTAATTTTTCTTGATTGTATCATCTCTTGTTTATATAGAGAGTACACATCTATTTGCTTATGCATTGTCTGTCTTCTGCCACTAGAACGCAAAATCCATTAGAAGCTTGACATTATTTAGTTTATTCACTAAGGTAACCCCCATGTATAGAACAGATCTGAACACTCAATAAACACTTATTGAAAGAGTAACAATAGTAAATATTAGTATTATGTTTACTGTATGCCTGACACTGTTCTAGGAGCTGTACATGTATCAACTAATTTAATCCTCACAAAGAGAACTCCGCTGTATTTATGTCAATCCAAATTCAAATGTAGTCTAGCTGCAGACTATAAACTCATAAATAGTACAGCAGGATAGAGAGATGGAAAAATAGACGAATAGCACCTCCAAAAATGGTGTGTGTGTGTGTGTGTATACCATCTCTAAGCCTCAGTTCCCTTGCTTATAAAATGAGAATGCTTACAAAATTGTCAACTTGATATTATAATAAGGTAAATTTCCGCTATTAAAATTATGACCAATTGGCTGGGTGTGGTGGCTCACGCCTGTAATCCCAGCACTTTGGGAGGCCGAGGCTGGTGGATCACGAGGTCAGGAGATAGAGACCATCCTGGCTAACACGTGAAACCCCGTCTCTACTAAAAATACAAAAAATTAGCCAGGCGTGGTGGCAGGCGCCTGTAGTCACAGCTACTCAGGAGGCTGAGGCAGTAGAATGGTGTGAACCAGGGAGGCGGAGCTTGCAGTGAGCCGAAATCGCGCCACTGCACTCTAGCCTGGGTGATAGAAGGAGACTCCGTCTCAAAAAAAAAAAAAAAAAAAAAAAAAAAAAAAAAAAAAAATTGCTTGATTGATATATTATTCATATTATTAGCATAGGTTTACCACTGTGAGGACTGGTTTTTCATCTTTAATAAGGGATATTGGGCCAAAGAAATAGTAAATTTACCCTATGACATCAACTGCATTGTTTTAAGTCTATAATCTCTTTAACCCCACAGGGTTGGGGTTAAAGTCCAGGCTCCAACATGATGTAGGATCGAGTTCATTTACAGATGGGCCTGGAAAACTCCAGCCTTACTCATGTGGTGCCTTCACATCCCACTTTGACTCTTGGCTAATACAAAGGCAATGGAATTTAAGGGTGTGCCGTTTCAACTCCAAAATTCCATCTATGACACACGGAACTGGTTTGTTTACTGATGGTTTTTCACCTGGCCTTAGCAGTATGATGGCCTGGCTTGACCAACTGACCAAAGGGACATAAAATTAGATATCACTGTAACTTCTGCCTTGAGCTATCCTGAAGCCAAGATTCAGGACACACATCTCGTTGGTTTAATCATGATTCAAAGCATGCCCCTGTGTGCGTGAGGACCCTAGAGAGATTGTGTCTATGTGTTTCTCACATCCCTAAAACTTGCCTGCCTGCCTTCGTATTCTGTATTGTAATCAGTACCTTTAAGTAAAAGCTTTCATGAGTTTGCTCTGTGGAGTCTCATGAGTTCTTTGAAATATCTAAATTTAGGAAACCTATGTGTATGTGCAAATATGTAATATTTGCCAGGTTTAATTATCTGTCTGGGCCTCAGTTTCTCTTCTATTAAATAGAAATACCATCAGTGTCTCACACATGTGAATTTAATAATATATTAATTGCTCTGAAAAGTATGTGGTAAACAATAAAAATTGAACTAATATTAGCTATTATTTTTATGCATTTTGATTACTTAACCGCAAACCTTTATACAATGGCTTGAATATGTGCAAAGAATAAAGATTATTCAAGTCACACTTGCTGTCTAATCTTGACACTTCCAAAAGTATTTGAATGTCACCATCTGATTGGATATTTTTAATATACCTTAAAAAGATGGTGAAGCCTCACACATGCATGACAACAATTCTAGACTTACCTACAACAATGTATTACATTACCTTGGGAGAATGAACAATGAAAAAAATCTCAATTACGAAAATGTCAGGCAAGAAATAAATTTTTTAGAAATAATCTTGTAAAAAGGTATAATAAAAATTAAGAATTGTAAAATAAGTTGTTGAACTGCCCTTTAAAATATCATTTATTTAAATCCTAACCCAGTTGCTTACTAGCCGTTTCCTAGCAGAGCAGTTTAACCTCCCTGTGGCTCAGTTTTCTCTTTTACAAATGTGTAGAAAAATTAATAGTGCTGATTTCATAGATGATTGTGAGACTTCAGTGAGCTAGTCTACGCAATACATTAAATATTAAATAGTCTATTTTTTACTTAAAAGTTAGTGATCTGATAATTCCAGAATAATATAATTTAAAAACATGATTTTTAAAGTCATGCATTTACTTATTTTTAATAGAGATTTAATGAAGAAACAACCATTATAAGCTCGATGTTTAATTTTCTCAAGTGCTTACTATGGGTCAGATAGTCTGCTAGTTGGTGGAAATATAATGGTGAAAAATAGAGTCACAGCTTCTCTTAAAACAGCTTATAGTAAATCAGTACCTAAATTATCATAAGCATCATGATAGGAGAAATGTCATACAGCAGTAGCATATGCAGAAAACACATATAAACTATCTGAGGGCCTCTCAGAAATAAAACCAGAGAAAAATATTTTAATTGAGACTTGAAGGATAAGTAGAAATTAATCCTGTAAACTACAGAGTGCAAAGCATGCATAAATGGCCAGAAACTTAATACAAATATGTTTATTTATTGGATTAGAAGAAGTTCAGAATGTCTGAACTAATAATTTCATAGCTCAACCAGAAACCAGTTGATAGTGTCTAATATAATTATTAAATTTTGTATTATTACAAGACATGTATACATTCTACATTGTATCATTTTTTTATGTTAGAAGAACTTCCATTAGAAATTACTTTAAAGTGGCCCTACTGGCAACAAATTTTCTTAGTTTTTTATATAGCAATGTTTATTTCATTTTTATGCTTTAAGAATATTTTCACTGAATATAGATTTATGGGTTGGCCATCCTTTACTTTTAAGCATTTGAAAAATGTTACTTTCTCCCAACTATCTTTGTTCTTGTTACCCTATAGATTATGTATTTGTCTTTCTGTTGGCTATCAACTGTTTTTTGTTTGTTTTTAGTTTACAGAAATTTGATTAACATGTATCTGGTTATTGATTTCTTTAGGTTTACCTTGTTTGGATTTTACTGAGCTATTTCTATGTGTGTAGTTACGTCTTTTTACAAATGTGGGCTGTTTTCAATTGCTATTTCATCATTTTTTTTATCTATTTACTTTTTCTTTTTCTCTTTTAGAACACTGATGACACAAATGTTCAATCTTTTTGTTGTTGGTGGTGGTGTTGACCCACGCGTCATTTAGAACATAGTTCCATTCATTTCTTTAAATCTGTCTTTACTGTTTATATTGAATAAATTTATTGACATACCTTCAAGTTCACTGATTTTTTTTTTTTTCTGTCACTTCGCTTCCATTATGCTGTTGATCTCCTCTAGTGAGGTGCTTTTCGGTTTTGGGGGTTTGTCTTAGTTTTGTTATTTTTCACGTCTAAAAAGTCATTGCAGTTCTTTTAAAATCTAATTAGAAGATATATGTATGTTCTATTTATTTGCAGAGATCTTCTATTTTTAATTTAATCTGAGTGTTAATAATTGCTCATTGGAGTATTTTAAAGAATGAGCTTTAAAATACTCCTGAGATAATTTCAACAATATGGCATCTTGACATTGGTGTCTGTTGATTATCTGCTGTCATAACTTGAGATTTTCTCCATTATTGGTATAATGATTAGTGTTGGATTGCATCTTGGTAGTTACTATTTTATAAGAGTCTGGTTCATATTAACTCTTCTAGTTTTTGTGGGCAGTCAAACTGTGTAGGTTCAGAGTGCATCCTGTTTAGATTTTGTGGGCTACGATTCACATGTAAACTTAACTTTCAAAGTCTTGAGATATTATTTTGATCTATCCCATTGGTGTGTTAACCAGAGGCCAATTTACAACGTGACATTGTTCCACACCATCAATCAAAGCATGTGTTGTGTTGACTTCGGTCGGTTTCCCACATGGGTCACTCAGGGGTATTCTCAGAATCCCTCACTTTTCTTCATAATCCTTTACCAAGTTTCTAGTTACAGGGGAGTGGGTTGCTGCCTAATTGCTGTTTTGCTTGTTTCTTTTTGTTTGTGTTGTTATTTGTACTGCTTAGCTGGAATGTTCAACATGGCTTGTAACCCAGGCTCTGCACATAAAAAACAAAAAAGATAAAACCAAAACTAACAACAGTAATAACAAAACAATGACTGCACGTAAAAAACAGTAAAGTCTGGATAATCTCTGTTTATTTAGTAGTACTATACTAATGTCAATTCCCTGGTTTCTACAGTGTACCATGTTTATTTAAGAAGTTATTGAGGAAATCTAAGTTAAAAGTATAAGGGAATATTTGTGTTGTTTTTGTAACTTTGTGTGAGTCTAAAAATGGAAAAATAGTATGTTTAAAAATAATTAAAGAAGGAGAAAAGATGTGTATGTATCTAACCACAAACATACATATATGTATAAAATATATACTGTTTTATATATAATATATACATAAAACACACAATTATATATGTATATAATTTTTTTTTTTCTTGAGATGGACTCTTATTCTATCACCCAGGCTGGAGTGCAGTGGCCCGACCTCAGCTCACTACAAGCTCTGCATCCTGGGTTCACGCCATTCTCCTGCCTCAGCCTCCCGAGTAGCTGGGACTACAAGCACCCACCACCACACCTGGCTAATTTTTTTATTTTATTTTATTTTTTAGTTTTAGTAGAGATGAGGTTTCACTATGTTAGCCAGGATGGTCTCAATCTCCTGACCACATGATCTGCCCTCCACAGCCTCCCAAAGTCCTGGGATTACAGGTGAGAGTCACCATGTCCAGCCATATATGTATATATAATTTATGATATATATATTATATATACTTTATATATATATTAACCACCACACAATACAATGAGTATTTTATATATTCATTGTAAAGTGTGATGGTTAATTTTATGTGTCAGATAAATGATGGTTATATAATATTTGGTGCTTCTCTTTTTTTCACTTGCCATGTTGCATTTAAGATTCTTCCCCATTGATAAACAGGTAGTTTCTTTTTATTGTTCAGGAGTATTCCATTGTATGAATAGACACCATTTTTTCCCATTTATGACTTACTATTTCAATTGTTTCCTGGTTTTCGTGACTGTAAATATAACTGATATAAGTGTTTGCAAATAAGTTTTGCATAGACAGATGTTTTCATTTCTCTTGAAATAGCAGTATTAGGGCTGCTGAGTCATAAGACAAGATTGTCTTTTACTGTTATTAGAAGCTGCCAAATTATCTTGCAAAGTGGTTTTATCATTTTGAATTCTTACCAGCAACACATGAGATTTCAGTTTGTCCTTTCACTCCTCTACACTTGAAATTTTCAGCTATGAGTATTCATTTCACACATTTTAATAGATCCATAGCTTCATCTCATTGTGTTTTTTAAAAATTATCCTTAATGATTAATGATAATGACTTTCTTTTCATGTGCTTATTTGTCATCTATGTATCTTCTTTGAAGATGTGTATTTGAAATTTTGCCCATCTTAAAATCACTTTTTGTTATTGGGTATTGATAATTTTTATGTATGAAGAATATCTACTATTAATTATATATGGGCTGTGTAATTATTTATTCCTAGTTAGTGGCTGGTCTTTTCATTCTCATAACTGTCTTTCAAGTAGCAGAAGTTTTAAATTTTGAGGCAATCAAGTATGTAACATACTTTTCCATTAATAGTTCCTGCTTTATGTGTACCATCTGAAAAAATCTTTGACTAACTCAAGATTATGATGATTTTCCCCATCATTCAGATGTTTTTACGATTCTAGATTCTATAGCAGATTTATGTCCAATTTTTAACTGAGTTTTGTATATGGTACAAGATAGTACTGCTTTTTGACCTGGGCAAGTGGGACCTTTGCCTGGGGCCATACACCACAGAGCTTGCCCTGTCTACTTTGTAGAGATTCCTCAACATGTTCAAAGTACCACTCAGGTTCCTGAGACAACCCACAGGAGTCCCATGTCTGTTTTTCTCCCCTTTTGGGTACCTCCAACACTTTTACATACTAATTGATTCAACCATATGCTCTGAGGACCTCTGGGGCTCATGAATATTGGATAAACCTAGGCCCATAGGCAGGACTTGGTTCCAAGAGGACAGCTTAGTGAGTAGATAACTCTCCCTGGCTGGCACAGTACTTCTTTTATAGGATCTTCTGAGAATGACCTGCCAGGATGTTACTGACTTAAATTGCTTTTGTGGGCAGAGGCACTGCCTTAAACAACAGCAACAACAAAACTGGTTTTTAGTTGTTTTTTCTCAGTACCCTGCATATCCTCAATGCTGTCTTATACAAGGTATAGGTCAAGATTGATGTTTTTATTTGTGGTTATTTAATTCTAAGTAAAAAAATATTGTGCCAGCACCACTGGTTAAAAAGTCATTTTTTCCACTGA
This sequence comes from Macaca nemestrina, assembly GCF_043159975.1. Lineage (NCBI taxonomy): Eukaryota > Metazoa > Chordata > Mammalia > Primates > Cercopithecidae > Macaca > Macaca nemestrina. The sequence goes on along the minus strand of NC_092127.1, from coordinate 122,597,731 downwards.
ATTACCTTAGCTGAAAATCGATTGACTGTATAAAAGTAGGCCTATATCTGGTTTTTAAATTCTATTCTAATGACCTATGAATCTGTCTTTTCATCAATACCATGCTATCTTCATTGCTTTGTACTCAATCCTCAAAATGTGCATATGAGTACTCCAAACATTTTTAAATTTATTTTTGCTATTCTAAGTTTCTTTGATTTTCTGTAAAAACTAAAGATTCAGCTTGCCAATGACTATTTTAAAAACTTGCTGGTATTTTTATTTCAATTGCTTTTAACCTATAGCTTAATTGAAAAATAATTGATATTTTTAACAATATTGAGCAATCTGATTCATGAACAAGGAATACTACTTCATTTATTTTTAGGCCTACTTCTATTTCTCACATAAATGTTTTATAGTTTCAGTGAAAAGATAGTGCCCGTATATGATTAATATTTCATATGTTGTTGCAATTTTACTGAATTTGTTAATTTTTATTTCTTTTTTGCTAGTATAAAGTGACTATATTTTGTCAATTAATCTTGATAATCTTATTTATCAGATATAAGAGTTTCTGTAGATGTTTTAGGATTTTTTACGTAGACAATCTTTTCTTTTTTTTTTTTATCTGTGAAGAAGAACAATTGCCCCCTCCCTTTTTAATCCACATGACTTTTATTAAAATGTTCTCATCTGATTTTACTGGCTAGGGTTTTCAATACAATATTGAGTAAAGATTGTGTCAGTAGACATCCTCACATTGCTTTCAACATGAAGGGGAACATGCTCAGTAATCTATCATACAATGTCATGTCAGTTTTAAGTTTTTCAAGTATGTTCTTTATCAGGATGAGAAAGTTCACTTCAAGTTCTACTTTCCTTAGAGTGTGATCGTTTTAAGTAAAAATGAATGTAGAATTTTCTCAAATATTTTTCTGCATCAACTGAAATAATCCTATAACTTTCTTCAGTTTGTGGTTATAGAGCTATGTTGACTGACTTTCAAATGTTGAGCAATCTTAAATTTCCAGGATAAAGTCAAGCTGATCGCTTATTATTTGCTTTTTTTTTTTTTCACACATCATGCTCTACATATCCTCAGTACAGTCTTGTGTAAGGCATAGTTCAAGATTCATATTTTTAACTGGCTTTGTGGTACCAATATTTGGTTAACTATCTTCACATTTATGATAGTGAAGAATAGTGTTCTACAGTTTTACTGTAATTCTTTTGTTTGGTTTTAAATCAGGATAATTCTTATCTTAAAAAATCAATTGAGATATGCTCCTACCTGTTTCATTTTCCAAAAGACATGATGTAAAATTGGTATTATTTCTCCTTTAAATATTCAGTAAAATTCATCAGTGATGTTATCTAGACCTTAACCTTTCTTTGTTGGAAAGTTTTTAAATATAAATTTAATTCTTTAGCAACTGAATTTTGCTATTGAATTTGCCATTTTTACTCATTAAGTGTTTACTGAATGTTTAAAAATCTGTTCTAGACACAAGGGATACATTGATAAATAAACTGGATAAAATCAAGGCTCTAAGGGAGTTTATATTCTAGTGGGAGAAGAGAGGTAGTTATCTATTCCTTCTTGAATTAATGTTGATAAATTCTGTAACTTAAGGAATTCATGCATATCATTTACATTATCAAACATATTGATGTAAATTTGGTTTTGATATGTCTTAGCATCCTTTAGAAATGCTTCAACTTTCACTTCTAACATTGATAGTTTACTTCTTTTAAAAAATGTTTACTTTGAAATAATATTAGATTTGCAGAAGAGTTGCAAAACACTATGGAGAGTCCCTGTGTGATTTCCCCCATATTTCTCTAAGGTTATGACCTTACATAACCATAACACTATTATCAAAACTAATAAATTAATATTGGTACAATGCTATTAACTGTTTGGTCATATTTGGATTTCTTCAACTTTTCTATTAGCATCTCTTTTTTTTTCTATTGAAGAATTTAATCCATATTCCCACATGGCATTTAGTTGTCATGTGTCCTCAGTCTCCTCCAACCTCTGGCTCTTTCTCTGCCTTTCTTGGTTTTTCATGACCTTGACATGTTTGAAAAGTCCTGATTAGTTATTTTATAGAGTATCCCTAATTTGGGTTTACCTGCTGCTTATTATGATTAACTTGAGGTAATGCATTTTTCACCAGAATACAACAGAAGTGATGTGCTCCTCTTAGTGTGTCATATCAGGGGTATATGTTGTCAATATGTATTACTGGTCATGTGCAGTTATTCCTGTATACTTGTGTCACAAAGTGTCTTCTCCATTATCTTGTCCCTGATGGCTAATTTTATGTCAACTTGACTGGGCCACAGGGTGCCAAGACATTTGGTAAAACATTATCTGGAGTTTATCTGTGAGGGTGTTTTTAGATTAGTTGACATTTCAATTATAGACTGAATACAGCACATTGATGTCTCTAATTTGTGTTTTCATCCAATCAGTTGGCAGCCAAAGTAGAACAAAAATACTAACTCTTCCTTGATTAAGAGTAAGAGGGAACTCTCTGCCTGACTGTCCTGAGCTGGGACATTGGTCTTTTCTTGCCTTTGGATTTGAACAAAAGCATCAACTCTTCTTGGGTCTAAAAGCTGCCAGCTTTCAGATTGTAACTACACTGTCAACGCTTATGAGTCTCCAGCTTGCCAACTACAGACATTGGGACTTCTCAGTCTCAGACTCATCCAATCCCTTGTCATTTACAATAAGGAATTCCATGAGCCAATCCCTTATAATAAAGTAATAATAAATTAAAATCAGAACCAATAGAACACACACACACACACACACACACACACACACACACACACACACACCCGTCTATTGTTCCTGATTCTCTGGAGAACCCAAGCACAATGCCCTTCCCTCAGTGTTAAACTGGTCCTTTTGTTTGATAGAGCCCCACCCCCCCACCTGCCCAGGACCCAGTGGTTCTGGAGGAGTAACCCAGCCTCACAGACAAGGTTTTCTCTGTGCTGCTTTCCTTCCCCACGATAATCCAATTGTGTTTTGTATCTCTGTTGGATCTTATGTGGGAGAGAGTTTGCTCCCCTACAAGAAGGAAATCTCTAATAGTGTTGATATAAGGGCCTGAGCTCAGGAATGTTTCTTGCAACTTCCCCAAGTTTACGAGGTGTTTCATTTTCATCCTTCTGCCACTCACAACCAAACATTACCTGAATACAGACTACAGTAGAGTTTACTGTTCCTTTCTTAGTAGCTAAGGATTTTTCTGAGTATGAGAGATTACTCCAAGCAGAAAGTGGGATTCTGAATATTTCCAACAGCAGTAGTAAATCTTTTCCTACAGGAATAATAGAAGTGTTTTTGTTTTGCTTTGTTTTGTTTTGTTTTTGTGCTCTGATTCCACCCCAGCATCGCTTGTAAACACTCTATGGAGATCTGTGGGAAAAAAGGCGTGTAGCTGTGTATGAGTTCCACTTTTTATTTTGGGTCTCCAGTGGTTTCTATACTAACCTTCTTCACCATATTCATCATTTTTACAATTCTTTGAAATCTTAGCTCATGTCTTTGTACCCATTTGAATGCCTGCCACATCTTCTTCTATTATTCTGCAACACAAGACTCTCCTTGGAGAGGTCATTGCTCCTTCAATTTTGTAGTACCTTCAGCGTTTTCTAATTTATAGAGTGAGATGGTTATGTTTTTTCTATTTTCTACATTCAAGGAGAAAGGGAGCTTTTTTATTTTAAAAAAAAATAAGTATGGTTAGAATTATGAAAGTACTAATTTTGATAATCTTAAAGCTATATATAATTTTTATTTTTATTTTTTCCCAGATTTTTCACAATACAACTAAGATATCACAGATATATCTTATCAAGAGCAGTTCTTATGAGATGAACTTGTTTAATTGTATTAGAAGCAGTTATATTTTCAATCATGATAATTTCTTCCCATGCATGGAACTTCAGTAGCTATAAGATTCTTGTCATTTCTTTTTCCATTAGTCTATCCTCTCTAGGAGAAGGATAGTGACTTAGCTGATGAAAAATTTGGGAAGAATAAACTGGACATACATATCCCAGGCTGTCCTCTGGGCTGTTCTCTTTCTCTAGGATCTACACAGCAATAGAAACCACAAATTATCCTCTACTTCTCCAAGCTACAAATGCATGCTACAAATATGACTCAGTCAAAGTAACTGGGTGGATTTAATTCCCTAATTATTGAGCTCAGTTGAGAGACCTATTTGGATTCCATAGTAAACACATTCTCTACGTACATTGCTATAAATAATAATAGTAATATTTTATCCTCCACCCTAAGTTACTCTTTTTAATTATTTTTAGAACCTTACCAGGGAAGGTACAACTATTTATGAAGTGTTCTATTGGAGATACCAGTATCTTCTGCATGACTGAAGACATTGTGAATTAAGAGGACACACAAATACAAGAGGAGAGTCTTTTTGTTAAGAGTCTAGCTTGTGACTTTTGACCTTACAATTTAAGATTTTAGTAGATTTGAAACCTTAATGGTTTCTAGAGGCAACTAGACTACAGGCTTTAAGCCTTGGGCTATGTAGCATTTTGAATTTGATGATGACTTTTCTATGGAGATCTTTCCCACAGTAGATTGCCTATGTTTATAAAATGAGGAATACACACAAAAATTCTTGAACCTTGAGGAAGGTTTAGGGTTCCTCAGAAATGTCAAAGACAAATGCACAAAAGTGAATAGTACTATGGGAGCACAAACAAACACAAAGGAAAGATATTTGGGTGACTTCTGTGGAGGCTAAAAGAGCATCTGGAATATATCATAGTGTTGCTGGAGCCTTAGCAAGTGATCACAAAAGAAAGGGAGGAATAAATTATGAAAACAGCAGAGGTCAGGGGTGGCCTCTCCAATACTGCCCTACATGTGGCCAACATGGCAGTCACTATCTCAAGACCACTTATGCAGGCTCAGGCAGCATTCATTTGCAGGCCATCGTTGACTTGCAATGAGTTCAGGATTTCCTAGGAATGTTTGGCTGAAACAAAGTTTTGATCATAAGGAAACAGGCATTTGTTGTTTTAAGCATTTGTGGGCTGAACAATTTCTAATGCAGCTGAAATCCACAGCATTTGTGCTTGCTTGTGTTGTAGAACACAGGAGAATTTAAACCTTCAAAGCTAGGTTTATGTAGACATGACTGAAGACACTAGACCAAATTTCATTCTGCATTTAACGCCATAGAGGATTCTGTGGTGATACATACAGACTTGTCCACAAGCTCAGGAATAAAAAGGACCCCAAGAAAACATTACTGAGTGTATTTTCAGATGAAAAAACATGGTAAGTGGCTATGCAGATACTGCCTGTGTCCAGAGGGAACATTACTGAAAAATTTATAGAATTGAAAATAGAAGGAAAAAGTATTTTGAGGTGCACAAAACCAAAGTTTTGTTCATACCAGTCTACCCCATGCCCAGTTTTTACTCTTAGTAAACAGGCTTCAGAAACATTTATAGTAGCTTCATTTGAGAAATCTACTTGATTTCAGAAATCTGCTCCAGCTGAAACAAATGTGGGGGATTCACTTAGGAGGCAGTTTCCATAGACTGGTTGGCTTCTAAATGTGGTAAATATGTTCTGACAAAATTAAGTTCTTGTTGGATCTTTTCCTAATTGAATGTTAATGAATTCATCATGGATTCTAGACAACTGGCACAAACTACCTGGTATTCCAGACTACTGGTATTCCTCGTTTTGGGTTAAAACCAAAGAAATGCCTCTGTGCACAGTCCTTGCCTCAAACACCAAAAAAACTATGTTTTGGACTTTAGGAATACTCAGTACTGAGTCCTGGGACAACAGGTATGAGGATCAGAATGCATTTGTTTCATAAATTTGTTTTGGTTGTGAGGCTAGTGCTCCAATGATCTTGTTTCTTTGTGTTTTTGTCTTCCTAAAGCATAAATAAGTCTATTGTATGAATGGATGATAATTTGTTTTCCATCGACCAGTTGGTGGATATTTGATGTATGCTGTGTACTGCTGAACACAGGGGACAAACATGAATGCGTCTTAAAAGGGGAAGATGCATTTTACTTATTTTAAATTCTAGAAAGTGTAAATGCAGTAATAGAAGGCAGCCCAATGGTTTGTCAGGGTTCAAAGTTGACTCAAAAACATGCTACAAGGGAGCTTTTTTCAATTTTCAACTTTAAATTTTTATGGGTACAGAGTAGATATATATTTTCATGGGGAATATGAGATACTTTGATATAGGCATACAATATGTAATAATGACATCAGGGTACGGACCTTTTTGGATGATGGAAACGTTATATATCATGATATTAGTAGAGTTACATGACTGTACACATTTCAAAAAATTAATTATGTTATATAGTTAAATTTGTTAAGCTAAACATAATTAGGCACATTACAGACTTAATGTTGAACCAGTACAATTTCAGAGACGCTGAAAGAGCTCTGCCAGTTAACAACCAAAGCAGCACATGTTGCAGCTAAGGAAAGAGCATAATCACACGCGTGAGCCACTGTGCCCAGCTAAATGTTTGGTTTTTGGAATTTGGAGTGAAAAGGGTAAAATGGACAAGGAAAATTTATTTCAAACTTTAAATGAAACATTTATTTTAAATTTTAAGAGAAATAATAATAGTATTTCTTCCCTGGTAATTAATTAACAAAAATAACTTACAATAAAATTTGGTCAAAATATTAATATATAATTAGCACATTTTAAGCTATGTTCATGATTTTACTTTTCTTTCTATTCTGTCTTTTCTTTCGTTGTTCGTGTGGGGTTTGTTTTAAAGGATCTACTGACATCTAAAATTAGTTGGAAGCTTTTCTTATACTTCGTAGTCTCTGGAACAATTTAGATTAGATTGAAATGATCTGTTCCTTTCACTGTAAAACCACTTGTCCACTAACGTCAGCCTAGTGCTTAGAATAGAATGAGAAATAAATTTGTTGAATTATTGTATTCATCAATCAAATTTAACTGAATGTATTTTTCCTGATTTTCCATCATTATTTTCAGATTTAAATTATTTTAATAATATTTTCATATTCTTTATTTTTATGTTCTTTTTAAAATTCTTGAGCTCAATGTTTAATTTATTTTATCTCTTCTTTAGTAATGAAAATATTTAAGACTGTAAATTTCCCTCTGAGTACAACTTACACCATTTTCTATAGTTTCTGAAAATGTGCTCAGCTCATTATAATTATTTTCTAAATATACATGCTTATGGTTGTGCTTCACTGTCTGGCACCTGAATTCCTTCTCATGTTTTTCTGTTATTTTTGTTTAATTGCTGATGATGTAGTCTGTACCGTTTCTAATATGTCTAAAGTATGCAGAGGTTTATTTGATCTTTGCTGTTGTCTTGATTGTAATATGCCTACTAAGAACTTACATATTTTTCTGTCTGCTTGAACTTCCAGAGGAGAGTACATTTTTTCTACCCTTTTCTTCTTATATTTCTAGCATTTTTTTTGGGGGGGGGGTGGTTATATATTTTGCTGATTTTCTTTTGCTTTGAACTTCATTTACTTTCTGACATTAAAGTTGCAGCAACTGTTTTTTTTGTTGTTGTTGTTGATTTTTTTTTTTTGTATTTTTCTCTCTATATTTCCCACTCTTTTGTATTCAACCATTTTAAATTACTACGTTGCAGGATGTGTCTCTTTGTAAACATACAGTTTAATTTTACAACCCTATATAGTTGAATTTAATGTTATAACCCTGATTGTGAAGTTATTGCATTTATATATTGATATGACATACCACTTTTTTTCTCTTCTGTCATCGTATTTGATTTACTGTTTTTTAATGTTTCCTAGAAATTACCTCTGTTATATTTCATGTGCTTTATGATCTGTCCCATTGTTTTACATATGTTCTCTTGTGATAATCTGAACATTATAGAGTGATTTTGTCTTATTAGCAGAATTTGTTTTACCTACTTATGTTAACCCTAAACCTATATTTCTTGATGTATCAACCTCAAAAACAAAGCAAAATGTACAGGCTCTAATTAGAAATAATAAAGTAATGAATTATATATACCTTCTCCTACCATTCTTCTTAAACAACTTTTTTCGTCTTTTTGTAAATAAATTATTATATGTGTTATATTAGATAGTGAATTTTTACAATTTATATCATAACAACATATCCATAATTATCAAAATTACATTAACACATTTCTGTGTTTATAACTAGATTCAATGCTACCACTAATACTTTGATACTGTTAAAAGTATTTGCAGTTTTATTTCTGTTTATTTTTAACCAGTCTAGGTTTTTCTACAAAGTGGACTTTCTTTGGAGACTTTACAGGATGATATGCTCCACAGAGAAGTTTGTGAGGGACTTTTTCCCATTTAAATGATTTTGATGTTCATCTGATTTGTAGCATTTGTTTATCAGTGTATTAAAAATATTTATCAATTACCTATTGGCTGTATTTTCTTTCAAACATATTTTCAGTTGCTAGTTATACAGCAGTGAACAAGAAACCCAAACTGCAATTCTGATAGAGCTCTCTGCATTGCGAATGCAATAAACAATAAATACATCACACAGAAATAAATATATACTATTCTATGTGGAGGATATGAATGCTACTTTTAGAAGTGGTTAGGACAGGCATCTGGGAACAAGCAATCTGAAATGACTAAGAAGAGTGACTAAGCAGAGGAAACAGCAATTGCAAAAGACTTTGAGCCTGGAAAAATTCTGGCTTTTACTAGGGAGGCCTGTATGAGCAGAGAAAATTACGTGATGGCGAAGGTTGTATAAGAGATTGGAGATGCAGCTTTGGGCCAGCTCATTTAAGGGAAGTAGTTTGGATTTTAATCTGAGTATAATATAAGCCAATGCACTGTTCTGAAAAGTGGGGTTGAGTGATCCTTTTTAGGCTTTAAAAAAATTCCCTAGCTGTTGTCTTATAAATAGACTTTGGAGTCATTCAATATTACTGAGATGCCTGAGGTCAGTTTGCTTAATATTTTTCTTTCTTTAAAAGTAAATGTCTTCCTTCTGGATTTACTCATAACCCAACAAATATTTACTGATCTCTTTTCATATACTTAAGTGAATGTACTTCCATGCATTTTTTTCCAAAGTAGCTTATTTCTTATGTCTGTAAGCTTGAATTTAAATAAACAATAAAATATTTTCTGCTTGGTGAATTCCTCTGTTAACTATTGCCACAAAAGTGCCATGTAAGAGTTCACCTAAAACTCATTGATTTAAAGTGGTTACTGACTTGTGATCATGTGCTGGTAGGTTAATCAGGGGTCTGGTTGATAAAGGTTGGACTTAAACAAGACTTCAAGTTGCAGTTTGGGTCCACATAAGCCCCAAATGTTTATTACACTATCTGAACCATTGAATAAACTACATATTAGATTTGAACGACAGACATGAATTCTAGTGCACTGAAAATCTCATAGGGATGGAAGAAGCTTAAGAAAAGCAAAATGGAATATGGATGCCTCTTAGGGCTTGGGCTTAGATATTACACACTGCTGCCTTTACCTCACACCTATTCATGGTTAAGTCATGCAGTAAGGCCCATCATCGGAGGGGAGGGAAGTAAATTCCACTTCCAGTGGAAAAACTACAAAATTACATGAACAAAGACTGCCAACACAAGGAGAAATGGAGAATTGGGATCAATAATACAAATTGCCATCATCAAGTTTCTTTAATTTTTGCCTGAAGTATATGCAAATGTTTTATTAAAGATTTTTTTCTTTTAATAATGAAAATTGTCTTACATTTTTAAATTGGAATATGTTTTGTTTTGTTTCCTTTGGTCTTCTTTTAAGGTAGATTAGAGGATCACTATTTGAGATCTTTTTTTTTGTCTGTTCTCTTTGGTTATTGTGTTCTTTGTGTGAGCTTGCTGGCTTCCTTTGCTCTTTTCTTTCACGGTATGTATGATTTCCTTCAACTTGTCCTCCATGCGAGGGATTTGTCTTTCTACACTATTATTTGTGCTTTTCTGCTTCATTTCCACTTCACGATATCCAGTTGTGTTTTTCTTCCTTAATTTATTCCCTTAGTTTGTCTGTCACAATTTTCATCACATTCTTCTGTCTTAGCATTTTCTTTTATTTTATAGAGTTTCTGTTTTTTGCAACTTAGATTATGGATGTTAATCTGTACTAACTTGTTTCTTCATTTATTTATTTTTGCATGACATCTTTCTTTTCTTTCTGTTTACTATATTTTATTTGCATGTGTCTCTTTCTTTGTTCCTTTTCCTCTTTGTTTTTGTTTTTTTTGGAATGAAGTTAATTCTATAGAAGCCAATTATCATATGAAATGTGGCTCTAATGCATAGTCCTATCACCAGGCTCCCTTCAGGTCTCTAAAGATAGTCTCTTCCTAGTCCTACATGAAATCAGAAACATATACTCATGTGTCTTAAAATTATATTTTTACTGAATCGCTCAGTTGTGTATTCAGTTGCCCACTTACTTGTTAACTTTGTGGCCTAATTATCATTATGAATTTACTATAAAAACAGATTTTTTAAAATTATGCTTCAAACCTACTTGTCTTTCTAGCTGTCCAAATCATTAATCAGTAGCCTTGTCAACTCAGCTGTCAAGCATCCTCTCTTAAGTGAGATTGAACAGTAATGAATCCGGCAGGTATTGTTCTACGTGTTTAGCATGAGGCTGTGACCACTTCCTGGTACTTAAGTATAGATAAAGATTTTTTTTCACCTTTTTTGGCAAATTATATTGTTTTCAAGGATGGAGTAGTACAATTATGCTGCCTACTTTCCAGAAGTTGAAAAGGTTTTTAATAACTCTGAAGACAGCTGTCACTCAGAGTAATTCGTTTTGGAAAAAAAGAAACATTTTCTCAAAATAGAAACAATTAGTTGATGGGAATTTTTATAATTTTTTTTCAGAAATAATATAACTAACTTATTACCAGTTTACAAAAAATAAACTGCCTATCAGAAACCTCGTGCCTGTAAAGGCTTCACACTGGCTTATCTTTGCTTCCTTCAGCAGTGCTACTATGAGGCTCTGAGCTTGTATTGGAAATGGCAAGGTCAAAATAGAATAGCAGATTTCTAATTATTTTTATAAGTTATTTGAATAATCAGAGAGTTTATGCAATGTTAAAAATCTATTTTGCATATTGTGTCTAAATTAACACAAACTTGGGCTGAAAAAAAATTATTATTTCACAGCTCTGGAAGCCAGAAGTCTGAAATCAGTACCATTGAATTATTATCAAGGTGTCACTGGGGTGTCCCTTGGAGGCTCGAGGAGAGAATCCACTCCTTACCTCTTCTAGCTTCTAGTGATTGCAGGTATTCCTGGTCTTGTGACCACATCACTCCATACTTCAAGGCCAATATCTTGGAATCCTTCTCTACTCCATGTTCACATAACTTCTTCTGTGTGGGTGAGTGTGTATTTGTATGAATATTATCTCACTCCCTCTAATAAGGACACATGCAATCCTGTTTAGGGCCCACGCTTATGATCCAGGATGATCTCCCAATATCCAGATCCTTAATTATAACTGCAAAAACCTTTATACTTATATGGTAACATTTATACGTTCCAGGGATTAGGATCTGATATTTTGGGGGCAGGGAAGCATTTATCAATTTACAACAATCTTGCTGCATCTCTTGTCTACTGTCAATTAAAATTATTCCTTCTTAAATTTATTCTCTCAGTACCCTCTTTTTCTATCAAATGTTGCTGTATTTTACCTTGCTATCCTTTGGCTTTCTAGTCATTGAAGGGAAAGAAACAGTAGCAGTCCACCTTAAATCTTTCCTTATAAATACTCTTCCCACACTCACACCACTCCAACATTTTCAAGTTCTTATTTATGAACATACTTTTTAACTTAATATAACCTTTAAAAAGAGTTTCAGTTAAAGTATCATTTTTGATAAAAATGCAAGTATATCTCCTCTTGTATTTTATATGGAAATACTGCATGCTATATATGATTAATAATTTCCATAGTCATGCCATCTTTTTAAACATTTCTATTCTTAAATATTTATTACTTTTATTATATTAATTTTCTGGGTAAAAATCTTTGATCCTTCTCCCTAAGACACTTTGCATTTGTATATCTGGGAAGGGGTGTGTGTGTGTGCGTGTGCATGGTTACTTTTAAGCTACTCTGCTGGGTTTAGAAATAAAATAAATGTAGCTTGCACCTAGTGAGAATTCAAAAATGAAATGCTACACATTGTTGTCACAAAAGCATGTACTTCTGATATGGAGGGTTTGTTGCTGATGTTATTTTAGATAAGTTACCTGAAATTATTCAATATACAATATTCAAAAATTCTAACTTTTTGGCTTAAATATCAGCAAACTGCTTGAATGAATCTTTAAAACAGACATGAAAGAACAATAATAATTTGCACTTAGAGAAACTTTGTACTTTCTGTGCTTTTAAAACCTGTAATAGTCATTTAATTCTAAGTATGTATCATCGAATTAATCACTAATGTTAAGACTGCAATGGAGAACCCAAGAGACAGTCAATGTACTTGCTAGGGTTACATAATTATTTCATATCAAGTCCAAAATTATCTTCAGTTCTTAGGTCAGTGCATTTTTACCATCTTCACTTTTCCAGTGCAAATCTATATTTTCTTTTCATCAGTTATTACCAGCCTAGGCAATGAACTAAAGACAGAGTGAAGGCACTGAGCCTAAGACTGCATCTGCACAGTGCTACCTAGAAGCATCCTGGTAAAATAAACAATCTTTTTGGCTGTAATGACAACTGAATTTTGTTTAAAATAATAAATTCCAAGCTATTAAATTTTTTGAAAAGCAGAAATAGCTCTGCTGGCAGCCAGGACATAACATTTTCAACCACATATCAATAATTCTTATAAAATACAAGTGCTTCATTAAGACAGTTCTGTGAGCTGGACTGAACCGGGGGTACAAGCAAGGCCATTGCACAGTCTCACTGCCAACAGAGATGACGGCTGCTCTTCCGGTGGTGACAGTTCTAGGCTGTCCCCAGTCTGCCCACATCGCAATTGTCAAAGCACTGGATCACAGAATTCCTCCCACTTCTTGACAGAATGAAACCAGGAAGTAGCCCTCACTGCCTGAACCTTCTGAAAACGTCCAGCACAAGGGCGAATCCTGTTAGAAGCCCAGAGTTCCTTCGAATCTCCAATTCTGTCCTATGTGATGCCGTATACTTGCCCTGAGGGGAACTCTTCCTTACTGTGGCAAGCTCAATGTACTTTATCATCATTGACATTATTATTGCTTATCGATGTGTTTCTTCTGGTATTTCATCAGTGAAATTTTAAAATGATCAGTCAAAATTGAATAATTGTTTGCTTAAAACATTGTTCATAACTATTTTTATTGGAGTTATCAACAGCAAAACTTTTCACATTGGCACTATTCATATATATTCTTTTTTGTTTATGTGTTTGTGTGTGTTTTATTTGTTTTTTTTTTTTTGTTTTTGAGACTGAGTCTCGCGCTGTCACCCAGGCTGGAGTGCAGCGGCGCGATCTCGGCTTGCTGCAAGCTCCGCCCCCCGGGTTCACATATATTCTTATATGTCAGCACTTTGGCATTTTCTTCTCTTCTGTCCATGCACAGGACACATTACATTTCTACACACACTTTGAAGTTAGGCATGTCTCTATCATTTTTCATGGTGAATGAAATATGAGTGTCAATTCTGCCCAGAAATTTCAAACTTAATTTTACTTTGCCACCTTCTTTCTGCTCCGTATAGCTGATTATAAACGCATATATTGAAATGGACCCTTTCTTAAGCCATAATCCTGAGAAACTATGAGAACTAGTACTTTTCCCCTCCAGACTCACATTAGATATGTAACATAAATAAAAATAAGGTGTTAATGCGTTTGGCTGCTGAAAATTTTATTTGATTGATACCACAGCATTACCTAACTTGTCCTGACTGATATGAAACACAACAGAAGTTGAGAATGATTTTTTTTTTTTTGGAATGTTACAACACAAAATTTCTAGACAATTCAGAATTTATAGTTGATAATGAAATTTAATTTTATGTTAGTGACCAGTACCCTTATTTACGTTGAGACTTCTTCGAAAGGATTCAGGAACTTATATATTTGTCAAATGTTTAACCGTATTTTTAAAATTTAAATGAGTGCATGGTAGTTCTATATGTTTGTTGGGGACATGAGATATTTTGAAACAGACATACAATGCAGAAAAATCACATCTGGGTAAATAAAATATACATCACCCCAAATATTTATCATTTATTTGTGTTACAAACATTTCAATTATACTTTTAGTATATTATAATATACTAAATATAGTATAATTATATTTTAAAATGTGAAATAAATTACAGTTGACTGTATTCACCCCGTTGTGCTATCAAATACAAGTTCTTATTTATTCTATCTAACTGTATTTTTATTCCCACTAACTATTTACACTTCCTTTTCCTCAATATCCTTCCCAACTGCTGGTAACCATCCTTCTTCTCTCCATATCCATGAGTTCAATTGTTTCCGTTTTTAGCTCCCACAAATAAGTGAGAACAGAAGAGTTTTGTCTTTCTGTGTTTGGCTTATTTCACTTTACATAATGTCCTTCAGTTCCATTCATGTTATTGCAGATTAAAGAATCTCTTTCTTTTTTATGGCTGAATAGTACTACATCCTGTATATGTAACATACTTTCTTTCCATTTGTCTGTTGATGGAGACATAGGCTGCTTCCAAACCTTGGCTATTGGGAATAGTGCTGCAATAGATATCTGCATAGGGATGGAGATATCTCTTTGATATAATGATTTTCTTTCTTTTGAGTATATGCTGAGCACTGAAATGCTCCATAGTGCCTGTACTAATTTAGATTCTTACAACAGTCTGTGAGGGTTCCCGGTTCTCCACATCCTTGCCAGCATTTTTTATTGCCTGTCCTTTGGGTAAAAGCCATTTTAACTTGGGTGAGATGATTTGTCATTGTAGTTTTGATTTGCATTTCTCTGATAATCACTGATGTTGAGCACCTTTACATATACCTGTTCCCCTTTGTATGTCTTCTCTTGAAAAATGTCTATTTAGATCTTTTGCCCATTTTTATTGATTTATTCATTTTTTTCCCTATAGAGTTGTTTCAGCTCCTTATATATTCTGTTTTTAATCCGTTGTGAGATGAGTAGTTTGCAAATATTGTCTCCCCTTCTGTGGGTTGTCTTTCACTTTGTTGATTATTTCCTTTTCTGTGCAGAAGCCTTTTAACTTGGTATGATCTGATTTTTCCATTTTTTGCTTTGGATGCCTGTGCTTGTCGGGTATTACTCAAGAAATCGTAGCCCAGTTCTATATCTGGAAATTTTCCCCAATGTTTTCTTTTAGTTGCTTCATTGTGTGAGTTCTTAGATTTAAGTTTTTAAGTCGATTTAGTTTTTCTATATGGCAAGAGACAGAGGTCCAATTTCATTCTTATGTATATGAATATCAAGTTTTCCCAGCACCAATTATTGAAGAGACTGTCTGTTACCCAACGTATATTCTCAGCACCCCTGTTGACGAGTTCATAGTATATGTATGAATTTACTGCGAGATCCCTATCGTGTTTCATTGCTCTATGTATCTATTTTTATGTTAGTATCATCCTATTTTTGTTAGTATAGCTCTGTAGCATAATTTGAAGCCAAGTAATGTGATCGTCAAGTTTTTGTTTGTTTGTTTTTGTTTTTGTTTTTTCCCTCAGGATAGCCTTGGCTATTCTAGGCTTTTTGTGCTTCCATATAAATGTAGGATTTTTTTTTTTTTCTGTTTCTATGAAGAATGTCATTGGTAGTTTGATAGGGATTGCATTAAATCTATAGTTTGATTTGGATAGTATGGACATTTTAGCAACATTGAGTCTTCCAGTTCATGAACTTGGAATACATTTCCATTTCTTGGTATCCTCTTCATTTACTTTCATAGGTGTTTTAGAGTTTTCATTGTAGAAATTTTTCATTTCTTTGGTCAAGTTTGTTCCTAGGTATTTTATATTGTTTGTAGCTATGGTAAATGAGATTCCTTTCTTGATTACTTCAATTTTTTTCCTGTTGGCATATAGAAATGCTACTCATTTTTCTGTATAGAGTTTATATTTTGCAAATTTACTAAATTTATTTGCCATTTCTAATTGTTTCTGTTAGTCTTTAGGTTTTTTCCAAATATAAGATCATATCATCTGAAATCAAAGATAATTTGACTTCTTCCTTTCCAATTTGAATGTTCTTTGTTTCTTTCTCTGGTCTGATTGCTCTAGTTAGGACTTTCAGTATGTACTATACTGAATAATGGTGGTGAAACTAGACATTCTTGTCATGTTCCAGATCTTAAAGTAAAGGCTTTCATCTTTTTCACCATTCAGCATTTTACTAGCTGTGGGTCTATCCTGTATGACTTTACTCGTGTTGAGATATATTCCTTCTCGTATTAGTGTGTTTTCACACTGCTTTAGAGAACTACCTGAGACTGGGTAATTTATAAAGAAAAGACGATTAATAGACTCAAAGTTCTGCATGGCTGAGGAGGCCTCAGGAAAATTACAATCATGTTGGAAGCTGAAGGGAAAGCAAGAACCTTCTTCATATTACAACAGGAGGGAAGGAGAGAGAGAGAGAGACAGAGAGAGAGAGAGAGAGAGAGAGAGAGAGAGAGGAAATGCCACAGTTTAAAACCATCAGTTTTCATGAGACCTCACTCACTGTCATGAGAACAGCTTGGGAGAAACTGCCTCCATGATCCAATCACTTTGCACAAGGTCCCTCCCTCATCTTGTGGGGATTACAATTCAAGATGAGATTTTGGTGGAAACACAGTGCTAAACTATTTCATTCTGCCTTCGTCCCTCCCAAATATCATGTCCTTTTCACATTTCAAAACCCATCATGCCCTCCCAACAGCCCCCCAAAGTCTTAACTCATCCCTGCATTGATTTAAAAGTCAAAGTCCAAGGTCTCATCTGAGATAAAGCAAGTCCCTTTTGCCTATGAGCTGGTAAAACAAAAAATAAAATAAAATAAAAATTAAAAAAAAAAAAAAAACAAGTTAGTTACTTCCAAGATACAATGGGAGTATAGGCATTGGTTAAATGTTGCCATTCCAAACGGGATAAACTGACGAAAACAGAGGAGCTACAGGCCCCATGCAAGTCCAAAACCCAGCAGGGAACTCATTAATTCTTAAAGCTCCAAAATGATCTCCTTTGACTCCATGTCTCACATCCAGGGCCCGCTGATGCAAAGGGTGAGCTCCCAAGGCCTTGGGAAGCTCCACCTCTCTGACTCTGCAGGGCACAGCTCCCATGGCCACTTTCCCAGGCTAGCATTGAGTGACTTTGGCTTTTCCAAGTGCACAGTTCAAGCTGTTGGTGGATCTACCGTTCTGGGGTCTGAAGGACAGTGGCCCCTTTCTCATATCTCTAGGTAGTGACCCAGGAAGGACTATGTGTGAGGGCTTCAACTCCACGTTTCCCCTCAGCATTTCACTAGTAGAGGTTATCCATGAGAACTCTACCCCTGTAGCCGACTTCTACCTGGACATCCAGGTGTTTCCATACACCTTCTGAAATCTATATAGAGGCTTCCAAAGCTCAACTCTTGTCTTTTGTGTACCTGCAGGTCCAACAACACATGAAAGCTGCCATGGCATGAGGCTTGCACTCTCTGAAGTCATGGACTGAGTTGCTCCTTGGCCCCTTCATGGCTGAAGCTGGAGTGTCTGGAATGCAGGGCCCCATGTCTGGAGGCTGCACAGAGCAGTGGGTCTGGCCCATGAAACCATTTTTCCCTCCTAGGCTTCTGGGCCTGTGATGGGAGGGGCTACTGTGAAGATCTCTGAAATGCTCTGGAGACATTTTCCTTATTGTCTTGTCTATTAACATTCAGCTTCTCTTTACTTATGCACATATCTGCAGCTGGCTTAAATTTCTCCCCAGAAAGTGGGTTTTTCTTATTTACCACATGGTCAGAAATTTTTCAAACTTTTATACACTGCTTCCCTTTTTTCTTTTTCTTTTTTTTTTTTTTGAAATTTAATTTTACTCTATCACCCAGGCTGGAGTACAGTGGTGCAATCTCGGCTCACCGCAACCTCCGCCTCCCAGGTCCAAGTGATTCTCCTGCCTCAGCCTCCTAAGTAGCTGGGATTACAGGCACCTGCCACCACAACTGGCTATTTTTTTGTATTTTTAGTAGAAATAGGGTTTCACCATGTTGGCCAGGCAGATCTCAAACTCCTTACCTCAGGTGATCTGCCCGCATTGGCCTCCCAAAGTTCTGAGATTACAGGCATGAGCCACCACACCTGGCCTACTCCGCTTCCCTTTTAAACATAAATTCCAATTTCATATCATCTCTTGGTGAGTAAATATGACTATAAAAGTCAAGTCACATCTTAAATGCTTTGCTGCTTAGAAATTTCTTCTGCCAGATACCCTAAATCATTTCTACCATGTTTAAAATTATCTCTCATGTTCACATATCTCTAGGGCAGGAGAAAAATGCCACCAGTCAGTCTCTTTACTAAAGCATGGAAAGGATCATTTTTATTCCAGTTCCCAATAAGTACCTCATCTTCATCTGAGATGCCCTAAGCCTGGACTTCATTGTCCAAATCACTACTAGCGATTTGGTCAAAACAATTCAAAGAGTCTCTAGGAAATTCCAAACTTTTCTTTATCTTTATGTCTTCTTCTTAGCCTTCCATACTGTTCCAACCTCTGGCTGTTACCTAGTTCCAAAGTTGTTTTCATATTTTGAGTTATATTATAGCAGTGCCCCAAACTCTTGGTACCAATTTTCCGAATTAGTCCATTTTCATACTGCTATAAAGAATTACCTGAGACTGGGTAATTTATAAAGAAAAGAGGTTTAATTAACTCACAGTACTTCATAGATATGGAGGGCTCAGGAAACTTACAATTATGGTGGAAGTCAAAGAGGAAGCAGCGACCTTCTTCACTTGGCAGCAGGAGAGAGAGAGAGAGAGAGAGAGAGAGAGAGAGAGAGAGAGAGAGAGAGAGAAAGAACTGCCATACTTTAAAATCATCAGCTGTCACGATAACTCAGTCACTGTTATGAGAACAGCATGGGGGAGGGGAGTCACCCTCATGATCCAGTCACCTCCCACCAGGTCCCTCCTTCGACATGTAGGGATTACAATTTGAGATGAGATTTGGGCGGCGACACAGAGCCAAACCATGTAACTTCTATACCCAGTTTTTGAAGGGTTTTTATCTTGAAGGAATGTCGAATTTCATCAGATGCTTTTTCAACATAAATTGAAATGATCACATGAATTTTGTTCCTCATTCTGTTGATGTAATATATCACAATGACTGATTTGCACATGTTAAGCCATCGTTGCATCTCTGGGATAAATCCCTCATGGTCATAATGAATAATCTCTTTAATGTGTTGTTGAATTTGGTTTTGCTAGTATTTTGTTGAGGATTTTTGCTACAATGTTTATCAGGGATATTGGCCTACAGTTTTATTTTATTTTTTTAATTGACTGTCTAATTTTGCTATCAGGACTATGCCGGTCTCATAGAATGAGTTTGGAAGTATTCCCTTCTTTTCTATATTTTGGAATAGATAGAGTAGGATTGGTATTAGTTCTTCATTACATGTTTGGTATAATTCAGCAGTGAAGCCATCAAGTCTCATGCTTTTCTTTGCTGGAAGACCTTTAAAGGCCTCCATCTCATTACTTGTTATTGGTCTATTCAAGTTTTAGATTTCTTTATGATTCAATGTTGGTAAGTTGTATGTATCTAGGGGTTTATCAACTTTTAGATTTTCTAATGTATTGGAATAAAGTTATTCATAGTAGTCTCTAATGATTCTTTGAATCTTTGGGTTATCAGCTGTAATATCCTCTTTTGAATCTGTGATTTTATTTATTTGGGTCTTCTCCCTTTTTTTCTTAGTCTGACTAAAAGTTTGATAATTTTGTTTATCTTTTAAAAGATTCAACTTTTCATTTTGTTAATCATCTTTTTTGTCATTTTAATTTTATTTATTTATGTTCTGATATTTATTTCTTTTTTCTACCAATTTTTGATTTGTTTTGCTCTTGATATTCTATTTCACTAAGATGCATCATTAGGTTGTTTATTTGAAGTTTTTCTACTTTTCTCAAACTACTGATTTCAAGTGATTCACCCACCTCAGCCTCCCAAAGTGCTGGGATTTACAGGTGGAGCCATGGTGGCTGGCCAAAATTTTTCTGCTTTTCTGATGTAGGGTCTTATTGCTATAACCTTTTCTCTTAGTACTGCTTTCACTGCAGCCCATAGATTTTGATACGTTGTGCTTCCATTTTCATTTGCTTCAAGAAATTTTAAAATTTACTTCTTATTCAATGACCCACTGCTCATTCAGAAACATCTTGTTTAATTTCTATGTGTTTGAATTGTTTCCATAATTCCTTTTGTTATAATTCCTTTTGTTATTGACTTCTAGCTTTATTCCACTATGGTCAGAGAAGGTACTTGATATAATTTCAAGTTTTGTGGATTTCTCAAGTTTGTGTGGCCTAACGTGGTCTATCTTTGATAGTGATCCATGTGTTAAGAAGAAGAATGTGTATTTTGCAGCAATTCGATAAAATGTTCTGTAAATATCTATTAGATCCATTTTGTCTATGGGTGAAAATTACATCTGATGCTTCTTTGTTGATTTTCTGTATGGATGACCTGTCTAATGCTGAAAGTAGGGTACTGAAGTCTCCAGGTATTATTATATTGAGGTCTGTGTCTCTCTTTAATAGTATTTACTTTATATATCTGAGTGTTACAGTATTGGGTGCATCTATATTTACAATTGCTCTATTCTCCTGTAGAATTGACCCCTTTATCATCATATAATAAACTCCTTTGTCTCTTTTTATAGTTTTTGTTTTAAAAATCGTGTTTGTCTGAGGTAAGTATAACTACTCCCGCTCCTTTTTGGTTTTATTTATTTATTTGTTTATTTATTTATTTCCTTTTTGAGACACAGTCCTTCTCTGTCATCCAGGCTGGAGAGCAGCAGCACAATTTTGGCCCACTGCAGCCTCCATCTCCCAAATTCAAGTGATTCTCCTGCCTCAACCTCATGAGTAGCTGGAATTAGAGGCACACGCCACCACACCCAGCTATCTATTTATTTATTTATTTATTTAAATTTTTAGCAGAGACAGAGTTTTGTCATGTTGTTCAGGCTGGTCTGAAACTCCTGACCTCAGGTGATCTGTCTGTTTCGCTTTCCCAAAGTGCTAGGATCACAGGTGCAAGCCATCATGCCCAGCCTTTTATTGCTTTTCGTTTGCATGGAATATCTTTTATTTATCTCTTTATGTTCAGTATATGTGTGTCTTTATAATGAAGTGTGCTTCTTGTAGGCAACAGATTCTTAGGTCTATTGTTTGTTTTTACTCATTCAGCTACTCTGTCTTTTGAGTGGAGTTTAATTCATTTACATTGAAAGCTGTTATTGATAAGTAATGACTTACTACAACCATTTTGTTATTTGTGTTCTAATTGTTTTGTTGTATATTCTTTCTTCCTTCCTTCCTGTCTTACGTTTTGTGAAGATGATTTTCTCTGGTGGTATGTTTTAATTTCTTGCTTTTTGTATTTTATGTATCTGTTGTAGGTTTTTTGATTTGAGATTACCATGAGGCTGGCAAAATAACATAACTTATTATTTTAAACTGGTGACAGCTTAATGCTGACTGCAAAAACCAACAGACAAGCAAAGAGAAAATTAATAAAAACTCTACACTTTACCTGTATCCCCTTGCTTTTTTAACTTTATATTGTTTCTGTTTATATCATATTGTATTGCCTGTATCATGAAGAAATTGTTACAGTTTTCATTGTTCGTAGCATTATCTTTTAGTTTATCTACTCAAGATATGGGTAGTTTACACACCACAATTACAATGCTATAATATTCTGTATTTGTCTGTATACTTACTATTACCAGTGAGTTTCATACCTTTAGATGCTTTCTCATTGTTCATTAACTTCCTTTTCTTTCAGATTGTCAACTGTCTTTAGCATTTCTTGTAGAGTCTGTCTAGTATTGATGAATCATCTGAGCTTTTGTTGGCCTGGGAAAGGTGTTTATTTCACCTTCATGTCTGGTTTTTGGTGACATCATATTTTCCTCGATGGTGGTGATGTTTGTGGATGTTCATTGATGTCTGAGTATTGAAGAGTTAGATATTTATTAAAGTCTTCTCAGTTTGGGTTATTTTGTACCTGTCCTTCCTTCAAGTATTCAAATGGAATTGAGTATTGTAACTTAAGGCTTTGGTCAGTGCAGCCATATCTGCATTAAGGGGATCCCAAGCCATGTAATCCTGTGACTCTTGTAGACTGGAAAGGGTACTACAGCCTTAGTTTCCTTGGGTAAGATCTGAGAGTATTATCTAGATTAACATTCAGAGACTTTTCTCTTCCCTTATTTTCTCCCAGAGTTTCTCTCTCCTTACTGAGCTGCCTGGAGCTGGGGAGGGGTGACATAAGTACCCCTGGAACCACCACCACTGGTACTGTGTTGGGTCAGAACCAAAGCTAGCACAGTACTGGTCTTTGCAGCAACCACTGCCTGACTACCATCAATTTTTCACTTGAGACCCAAGGGCTCTTCATTCAGCAGGTGGCAAATCCAGCCAGACTTTTGTCCTTCCCTTCACGGTGTTGAACTCCATTCAATCCCTGTGAAGGTCCAGAAATGCTGTTCAGGAGTCATTTTCTTGAATCAGGGAGCCCAGGAGTCTACCTGCTACTCTACCATACTGTGGCCAGGCTGCTACACAAGATACAAGACCATATCCCCTTCACTCTTCCCTTTCCTTTCCTCAAGCAGAGGGAGTCTGTCCCTTTGGCCACTACAGCTGAGAATGTGCTGGGTCACACCAGAAGCTAGCACATCACTAGTTCTCACGCAAGACCCATAACAAGTGCTGCCTGGCTACTGCTCACATTTTTGCAAGACTCAAGGACTCTTTAATCAGCAGATGCTGAATCCTTAAAGAGCAGGGTCTTCTCCTTCAAGGCAGCAAGTTCCCTTATAGCTCAGGGTATGTCTGTAATGTTATCTGGGATCTAGGACCTCAAATGACGGCCTCAGGACTCCGTCTGATGCCCTAATCTAATACAGCTGAGCTGGTATCCGAGTTGCAAGACAAAGTCCTCTTTATGCTCTCATCTCCTCTCCTCAAGCAGAATGAAGTGGTCTCTCCCACAGCTGCGAGTTGAGATGCCTGGGATTAGGGAAAATGTGATGCAAGAATTCTCTTGGCTGCCCCAACTAGTGCCTCACTAGGTCACATGCAGCCTAAGTCCACCAGATCCAAGACAGGAATAGCACCAGGACTTTCCAAAAAATTGCAACCTTTGTTGCATTGACCATCTTTGAGGTTTTTTAGGACCAAAGAGCACTTTAGCCCAGCATGGTGGGGCTAGCCAGAGCTCAGGTTCTGGGATGGGCAATTCTCCTCTGACTAGGAATAATCTAAATGCTCCCTCTACGAACACCAGCTGAATTCTGCCCTGTGTTGCTTTCCTTTGTTACAAACAACACTGAGTTCCAATGCAAAGCCCCGCAATCACTACACTGTCCTTCCCCCAAGCACACAGATGCTGTCTGTCCTGACTGGCTGCAGTCAGGGGATGGGGAAACAGCAGTGTCAGCAATTCCAGACTGTCTTTCATACCCTCTTCTGCGTGTCTTTTCTTGATATGATGTTAAAAGCAAGTACTGTGATCACTTACCTGAATTTTGGTTTTTATGAAAGCTTTCTTGTGAATAGTTATTTAATTTTGCGTTCCTGTGTGGGGGCGATCACTATCTTGCCATACCTCCTTTAGCTGTTTTCAAATGTACTTTTTTCAAATACTTCTACAACTATTTCAGAGTCATATTTGCTAAGGATCTGTTGAATTAAAAAAAAATAGTTGTTAATTAGAACAAAATTATAATCAAGAAATAATAATGGACCGGGCACAGCAGCTCATGCCTGTGCATCCAGCACTTTGGGAGGCCACGGTGGGCAGATCACTTAAGGTGAGGAGTTCGAGACCAGCCTGGCCAACATGGCGAAACTCCATCTCTACTAAAAATATAAAAATTAACTGGGCATGGTAGCACACGCCTATAGTCCCAGCTACTTGGGAGTCTGAGGTAGAAGAATCGCTTGAACCCAGTAGGTGGAGGTTGCAGTGAGCTGAGATAGGACCACTGCACTCCAGTCTGGGTGACTAAACAAGACTCTGTCTCAAAAAAAAAAAAAAAAAAAAAAAAAAAGAAAAAAGAAAAGAAAAGAAAAGAAAAAGAAAAAGAAAGAAAGAATATTGAGTGTTTCATACTTCTTCTATTTGGTCCATATAATTATTTAGCTTGCATGACTATATGTGTGGATATTTATATTGTGTTTTGTGTATGTATAAATTATACACATTTATAACTGAATTTACAGAATACATATACATATATATATGATATAATACTCAATAGCACAGTAGGTTGGCTATAATTAACCACCTTCTATTATATATTTTAAAATAACTGAAAGAATGCAATTAGAATGTTCCTAACATAAGTAAATGACAAATGCAGAATATACATTAGTAAAAATACAGAATACGTTAGTAAAAAATTCAGTTGATGAAAATGCCTGCACTTGTATAGTTTACATTTCTAGTAAAGAAAGAAAGAAAGATATAAACAAATAAGTAAATATTTAGCAAAATCAAGCAAAGAAGAGGAAAATAGGAGACTGGCGGTACTGCAGTCTTAATTACTATCATTAGGAATACAACAGCAAAAGGTGATGTTTGAGTAGATATCTGAAAGAGGTGACTGAGCAAACCATTGTAATAACTTATAGTTTTATTCTGAGTGAATAAAATATTATCATAGCGCTTTAAAGGTTAGAGATGTCATAATCTGATTATGCTCCATGAGTGTAATATTGGCTGCTCCACATATAATATTTTTTATTTTAAAATGTTAATTATTATGGGAATATATTAGTTGTATATATTTATGGGGTACAGGTGATGTTTTGATGCAGGCATGGCCAAATCAGGGTTAATGATCAAATCAGGATAACTGGCGTATCTATCACCTCAAGCATTTGTCATTTATGTGTGCTAGGAACATTCTAATATCACTCTTTTAGTATTTTAAAATACAAAATAAAATACTGTTAATTATAGCCAACATACTGTGCTACTGAGTATTATCTCTTATTCCTTCTATTGAACTGGATCTTTG
Source organism: Macaca nemestrina (assembly GCF_043159975.1). Taxonomy (NCBI): domain Eukaryota; kingdom Metazoa; phylum Chordata; class Mammalia; order Primates; family Cercopithecidae; genus Macaca; species Macaca nemestrina. Next base: position 122,572,398 of record NC_092127.1, on the reverse strand, counting down.
TACCACTTCACCTTCTTAATTTTATCCCCCACTACCTGCTGTCCTTTAAAATTACTTGTTTTTATCTTTATCTATAGCCAAGATTTGTAAAGGACTTGTTGGAGACTTTAATATTTGAAATATATATCGTATTTTTAATTATCAATCAAGGTTGACTCACTAATCTCTACTACTATAATAAAGTAAGTAATCAGAAAACATTGAATTGATCTACACCGTCTCCTGATTTTTTAAAAATTTCAGATCTTAATGTTATGTTCTTACTTCTATTAGCATATAAAAAACTGGTTCATTTGAATAAAACTGTGGGTTTTTTGTTTTCTTTGCAAAATCATAACTCTATGATATTAAAGAAGATAAAGGTAAGGATATACACCACAAACCCTTGATGTATGTGTATGTTAGAATTTGGAGGGAAAAATGATTAATCAATCTATCAGTTCATTAATCTATTGAGCAAGAATGCTATAAGAAGTCAGGGATAGGACATTAACATTTTAGATAGGGGAGCCTAGAAATAACTTATTCAGAGAGTAACTTTTGAATAATCACCTGAGAGAAATGAGAAAACTGGCTTTGCAGATATAACTAAAAAGAGAAATCCAACAGAGAAAATAACAACTGCTCAAGAAAGAGTCTGTGTGCATTGTTGAAGAAACCTTATTGAGGTGAATGAGTTAGAAGTGAACAAGAAAGGGAAGTGAGAACCATATGTAGGAAGCGTGGCCATAATTAGAAAGTTAGGCCAGATGCAGTGGCTCAGGTCTGCCATCCCAGCAATTTGGGAGGCCAAGATGGGTGGGTCGCTTGAGCTCAGGAGTTAGAGATAAGCCTAGGCAACATGGTGAAACCCCATATCTGCCAAAAACACACACAAAAATATCTGGGCATAGTGGTATGCCCCTGTGATCCCACCATGGGAGGGATGCTGAGGTGGGAGGATGACTTGAGCCTAGGGAGCGGAGGTTACAGTGAGCTGAGACTATGCAACTGCACTCCAGGTTGCGTGACACAGCCAGACCCTGTCTCAGAGAAAAAAAAAAAAAAAAAAAAAAGGAAAAGGAAAAAAGTAAAAAATAAAATAAATTGAATAGGTTCAAGTTATCTAAGAATTTCTAAGATTTTGGCTTTTAATGTAAATGGAAAACCACTAGTGGTTTTAGGCAGAAGATTGGCATGGCCTGCCTTATGCCTGCACAGAATCACTGTGGCTGCTCTGTGAAGAATCGACAAAAGGTAATCAGAGCAAAGTCACAGAGCAGTTGGGAAGCCGAGGCAATAATCCAGAAGGAAGATAAAGATGTCTTGGCTATCATATCACAGTATCTAAGATTAAACAAATAAATGACTGGCTTTGACAACTCAATCATAAATAGGACTTTGATTGATGTCATTTCAAAATTGTTTTTTTCCATTCTGAACAACAGTTGACAGACTGCTTGAAAACAAAGCCAATATTTCAGAAATTGCTGGTGATCTAAAGGACAGATTTAACATGTAGATTTATTTTGTTTGGCACACAACTGCTTTGTAGCAACATTTAAAAATTTGAATAATTTATATGAAATATGGTTTTCTAGATTATCTTGAAATGTCAGACACTCTGGAACTACTAGGCTCAGCATAAACAACAAAGTTGGTGAGTGTGTGCCTAATTTACACAAAGCCATGGACTTCCCAGTTTTCCACAATCTCTACCAGACCTTACTGTAGCTCTAATAACCAAGACTAAAAGTAAGTTGCATTTCATTCTCATATTTGCCCTGTTGTTTTTCTTATAATGCAGACATATTCCATTATACGTCTCTCTCAAAAATGATAAGAGAAGAGAGACGCAGAATGTAGCCTTCCTCCATTTTTTGTTTTCCCAATCTATGGATTGTAAGTTTATTTTGTGTTGCTAAAACAGAGTATTGAGACTAGGTAATTTATAATGAACAGAAATATATTAGATCATCTTCTGGAGGTTAGGAATTTCAATATTAAGACGCTGGCATCTGGCAAGAGCCTTCTTGTTGCATGAGCACACGGTGAAAGGTGAGAGGGAGAGAGAGAGCTGACTCCTGAAAGTCCTTCAGTAAAGGCTTTGGACTACTCATGACAGTAGAGCCTTCATGGCCTAATCACCTCTTAAACACGCCACTTCCAAGTACTGTTACATCAACAATTAAATTTGAACACGAGTTTTAGAGGAGATGAACATTCAAACCATAGCATGTGTGGTAACTGGGCTTATGAGCTCTTACAGATAATTTACAAAATTTAATTTTCTTGTATGTGAAAATAATTGACCCATATTTAATTGAGTTATTTGATATTAGGAACCAAAACCAAAATAATTGTATTTCCAACAAAGTCCATCTTCTAACAAGTCCTTTAAATTCTGAAACTGCTAATGAGGAAAATTATTATGGGTATGGAGGCCTTTTCACTTTTTTAGGACTTTTATACTCCATAGCTCTGCCTTCAGTCAAAACTTCATTTGTATTCCTACTCTTAATTTAGTCATTGAGCCTCTTTCGTATATTCAAATTTTTATTTCTCACTTAGAAGCAGAAAGGTCTACAAAGATCAGGGTATTTCTCAGACAATATATTGTTTTGATTTTTTATTATAACTAACACAACTATAATTCTTATGACTGAAATTATCTATAGAGATTAAATACATGCATCTATACTTATTTTTATTTAAGTTTTCCTATTCTATTGATGAATTAAAAATAAAATGTGAAGAACTACTAGTATTTCCACTAATAGTGTATAATTCTTCATATTAGTTTTTAATTCATGAGGAAGAGCAGGCCATAATGGTTATTGCTTACTTATAAGACAGATGAATGACATTCAGATAATTGAAGGGTGGGAGAGAAGTGTCATTAAATGCACTAAAGCAAAGTTATTACAAATAAGATCCCTAGCTCTCAGGTGGGGTAGGAATGAGTTCAAATCCCAGAACTGGCCCTGAATATATGTATGTTTTGGAATAAAGGATTTACACTCTCTATGCTCAAATTCCATTTTTAAAAAGAAAAAAATAATAGTTCCTATCTCAAAATCTTGGGAGTTAAATAAATAATCTAATTAATATTTCATTGTGTTCTTGCATTACTATCTTATTTCATACAGCAAGAATAAGCAGGAAGAACATATAGCAGAGATAGATTCTCTTAAAATTGTATGTAATATATAAATAGCTATTATTTAATGAGTATGTACTGTGTATCACAGAATATCCTCAGTTTTCACCTGTGCTAACATTTAGTTCTCAAAAGATTGCAAACAGATGTTGATAACTTTCTTATTTTCCATATTATAAAAATGAAACAGATACATTTAGAATACTACCTCTCTGCACATATAAAATATGTTACATACTCAAACTTTGGTATTCTTGCTTGTAACCATCTTACTATGATGTTTCCTATCAGAGAGCTCTCCTACCTAATATATAGTGTATTAAAAAGTGATTAAAGAATTAAAAGAGGCCCTGAAAATATGGACAAAAAGGACTACTTTATCAGAAAAAAAAAATCTCTAGTATTTTTAAAGAAGCAAAAACTAATTTAATGAAATAAAAATGTTCTCCCATTCTGTAAGTTGCCTGTTCACTCTGATAATAGTTCTTTTGCTGTGCAGAAGTTCTTTAGTTTAATTAGATCCCATTTGTCAATTTTGGCTTTTGTTGACATTGCTTTTGGTGTTTTAGACTAAAAGTCTTTGTCCATGCCTATGTCCTGAATGGTGTTGCCTACGTTTTCTTCTAGGGTTCTTATGATTAGGTCTTATGTTTAAATCTTTTATCCATCTAGAGTTAATTTTTGTATAAGATGTAAGGAAGGGGTCCAGTTTCAGTTTTCTGCATATGGCTAGTCAGTTTTCCCAATACCATTTATTAAATAGGGAATATTTTCCCCATTGCTTGTTTGTGTCAGGTTTGTCCAAGATCAGAAGATTGTAGATGTGTGTTATTATTTATGAGGTCTCTGTTCTGTTCCATTGGCCTATATATCTGTTTTGGCACCAGTACCATGCTGTTTTGGTTACTGTAGCCTTGTAGTATAGTTTGAAGTCAGGTAGCATGATGCCTCTAGCTTTCTTCTTTTGGGTTAGGATTGTCTTGGCAATGTGGGCACCTTTTTGGTTCCATATGAGCTCTAAAGCAGTTTTTTTCCAATTCTGTGAAGAAAGTCATTGGTAGCTTGATGGGGATGGCATTAAATCTATAAATTACCTTGGACAGTATGGCCATTTTCACGATATTGATTCTTTCTATCCATGAGCATGGAATGTTTTTTGATTTGTGTGTGTCCTGTCTTATTTCCTTGAGAAGTGGTTTGTAGTTCTCCTTGAAGATGTCTTTCACATCCTTTGTAAGTTGTAGTCCTAGGTATTTTATTTCTCTTTGTAGCAATTGTGAATGGGAGTTCACTCATGATTTTGTTCTTTGTCTGTTATTGGTATATACGAATGCTTGTGATTTTTGCACATTGATTTTGTATACTGAGACTTTGTGAAGTTGCTTATCAGCTTAAGGAGATTTTGGGCCGAGAGGATGGGGTTTTATAAATATACAATTATGTCATCTGCAAATGGGGGCAATTTGACTTCTTCTCTTCCTATTCAAATATCATTTATCTCTTTCTCTTGCCTCATTGCCCTGGTCAGAACTTCTAATATTATGTTGAATGGGAGTGATGAGAGAGAGCATCCTTGTCTTGAGCCAGTTTTTAGAGGAAATGCTTCCAGTTTTTGCCCATTCAGTATCATAATGGCTGTTAAGTTTGTCATAAATAGCTCCTATTATTTTGAAATGCATTCCATTGATACCTATTTTTTTGGGAGTTTTTATCATGAAGGGGTGTTGAATTTTGTCAAAGGCCTTTTCTGCATCCATTGAGATAATCATGCGTTTTTTGGTTATTGGTTCTCTTTATGTGATGGGTTATGTTTATTGATTTTTATATGTTGAACCAGCCTTGCATCCCAGGTTTGAAGCTGAATTGATCATGGTGGATAAGCTTTTTTATGTGCTGCTGGGTTCGATTTGCCAGTATTTTGTTGAGGATGTTTGAATCGATGTCCATCAGGGATATTGACCTGAAATTTTCTTTTTTGTTGTTGTTGTGTCTCTGCCAGGTTTTGGTATTAGGATGATGTTGGCCTCATAAAATGAGTTAGGGAGGATTCCCTCTTTTTCTATTGTTTGGAATAGTTTCAGAAGAAATGGTTCCACCTCCTCTTTGTATGTCTGGTAGAATTTGGCTGTGAATCCATCTGGTCGTGGACTTTTTTTGGTTCGTAGGCTATTAATTACTGCCTGAATTTCAGGACTTGTTATTGGTCTATTCAAGGAATGGACTTCTTCCTGGTTTAAACTTGGGAGGGTGTATGTGTACAGGAATGTATCCATTTCTTCTATATTTTTCAGTTTGTTTCATAGAGGTGTTTATAGTATTATCTGATGGTAGCTTGTATTTCTGTGGGATCAGTGGTGAAATCCCCTATATCATTTTTATTGCATCTATTTGATTCTTCTTTCTTTTCTTCATTATTAGTCTGGCTAGTCATCTATTTTGTTGATCTTTTCAAAAAACGAACTTCTGGATTCACTGATTTTTTTGAAGTGTTTTTCGTGTCTCTACCTCCATCATTTCTGCTCTCATTTTAGTTATTTCTTGTCTTCTGTTAGCTTTTGAATTTGTTTGCTGTTGCTTCTCTAGTTCTTTTAATTTTGATGTTAGGGAGTTAATTTTAGGTCTTTCCTGCTTTCTCTTGTGGGTATTTAGTGCTATAAATTTCCCTCTACACACTGCTTTAAATGTGTCCCAGAGATTCTGGTACATTGTGTCTTCATTGTTATTGGCTTCAAAGAATATCATTTTTTTCTGCCTTCATTTTGTTATTTACCCAGTAGTCATTCAGGAGCAGATTGTTCAGTTTCCATGTAGTTGTGAAGTTTTGAGTGAGTTTCTTAATTCTGAATTCTGGAAAGATGGCTAAATGAAACAGCTCAGGTCTGCAGCTCCCAGCTAGATCAACACAGAAGGTGGGTGTTTCTGCATTTCCAAATGTAGTGCCCAGTTCATCTCATTGGGATTGCTTTGACAGTGGATTCAGACCATGGAGGGCAAGCTGAAGCAGAATGGGTGTCGCCTCACCCAGGAAGCATAAGGAGTCAAGGAATTTTCTCCCCTACCCAAGGGAAACCTTGAGTGACTGAACCTGAGGAACCCTGCCTTCTGGCTCAGATACTGTGCTTTTCCCATGGTCTTCTCAACCTGCAGACCAGGAGATCCCCTTTGGTGTGTACCCCACCAGGGCCATGGGTTGCAAGCACAAAACTGGGCGGCTGTTTGGGCAGACACTGAACTAGCTGGAGGAGTTTTGTTGTTGTGGTTGTTTCATTTTGTTTGTTTGTTTGTCTTTTTAATTTATTTTATTTTTTACGTTTTTCCACACCAGAGTGACACCTGGAATGCCAGAGAGACAGAACCATTCACTACCCTGGAAAGGGGTGCTGAAGTCAGGAAGCCAATTGGTCTGGTTTGGTGGGTCCCACCCCGACAGAGCCCAGCAAACTAAGATCCACTGGCTTGAAATTCTAGCTGCCAGCACAGCAGCAGTCTGAGATCGACCTGGGATGCTCCAGCTTGGTGTGGGGAGGGGTGTCTGCCATTGCCAAGGCTTGAGTAGGTGATTTTCCCCTCACAGCAAGAACAAAGTTTCTGGGAAGTTCGAACTGGGCGGAGCCTACTGCAGCTCAGCAAGGCTGCTGTGGCCAGACTGCCAGACTTCTCTCTGCACAGGGTGACTCTGAAAAAAAGGCAGCAGCCCCAGTCAGGGACTTATAGTAAAACACCCATCTTCCTGGGACAGAGCACCTGGGGGTAGGGGCAGCTGTGGAGGCAGCTTTAGCAGACTTAAACATCCCTGCCTGATGGCTCTGAAGAGAGCAGCAGACCTCCCAGCACAGAGTTTGAGCTCTGCTAAGGATCAAACTGCCTCCTCAAGTGGGTCTCTGACCCCCATGTATCCTGACTGGAAGACACCTCCCTACCTCCCAGTAGGGTCTGATATACACCATATACAGGATAGATCTGGTTGGCATCTGACAGGTGCTCCTCTGGAATGAAACTTCCAGAGGAAAGAACAGGCAGCAATCTTTGTTGTTTTGCACTCTCCGCTGGTGATACCCAGGCAAACAGGGTCTGCAGTGGACCTCCAGCAAACTCCAGCAGACCTGCAGCAGAATGGCCTGTTAGAAAGAAAACTATCAAACAGAAAGGAATGGCATGTTCACTCAGTGATCCCATCTGAAGGTCACCAACATCAAAGACTGAAGTAGATAAATCCACAAAGATGGGAAGAAACCACACAAATAGACTGAAAATTCCAAAAACCAGAATACCTCTTCTCCAAAGGATCACAACTCCTCACCAGCAAAGGAACAAAACTGGATGGACAATGAGTTTGACGAACTGACAGAAGTAGGCTTCAGAAGGTTGGTAATAAACTCCTCCGAACTAAAGGGGCATGTTCTAACCCAATACAAGGAAGTGAAGAACCTTGAAAAAAGGTTAGAGGAATTGCTAACTAGAATAACCAGCTTAGAGAAGACTATAAATGACCCGATGGAGCTGAAAAACACACATGGGAACTTCGTGAAGCATACACAAGTATCAATAGCCAAACTGATCAAGCAGAATAAAGGATATCAGAAATTGAAGGTCAACTTAATGAAATAAAGCAAGAAGACAAAATTAGAGAAAAAAGAATAAAAAAGAAGGAACAAAGCCTCTAAGAAATATGGGACTATGTGAAAAGACCAAACCTATGTTTGATTGGTGTATCTGAAAGTGATGGGAGAAATGGGGACCAAGTTGGAAAACACTCTTCAGGATAGTACCCAGGAAAGTTTCCCCAACCTAGCACAGCAGCCCAGCATTCAAATTCAGGAAGTACAGAGAACACCACAAAGATACTCCTCGAGAAGAGCAAACCCAAGACACATAATCTTCAGATTCACCAAGGTTGAAATGCAGGAAAAAATGTTAAGGGCAGCCAGAGAGAAAGGTCAGATTACCCCACAAGGGGAAGCCCATTAGACTAATAGTAGATCTCTCAGTAGAAACCATACAAGTCAGAAGAGAGTGGAGGCCAATATTAAACCTTCTTAAAGAAAAGAATTTTCAACCCAGAATTTCATGTCCAGCCAAACTAAGTTTCATAATTGAAGGAGAAATAAAATCCTTTACAGACAAGCAAATGCTGAGCGATTTTGTCACCATCAGGCTTGCCTTACAAGAGCTCCTGAAGGAAGCACTAAACAACATGGAAAGGAACAACTAGTACCGGCCACTGCAATAACATGCCAAATTGTAAAGACCATTGATGCTATGAAGAAACTGCATCAACTAACAGTCAAAATAACCAGCTAGCATAATAATGACAGGATCAAATTCAAACATAACAATATTAACCTTAAAAGTAAACAGGCTAAATGCCCCAATTAAAAGACACAGACTGGCAAATTGGAAAAAGAGTCAAGAGCAATCAGTGTGCTATGTTCAGGAGACCCGTCTCACATGCAAACACACACATAGGCTCAAAATAAAGGGATGAAGGAAGATTTGCCAAGCAAATGGAAAGAAAAAAAAAAGCATGAGTTGCAATCCTAATCTGTGATAAAACAGACTTCAAACAAACAAAGATCAAAAGAGACAAAAAAGGGCATTACATAATGGTAAAGGGATTAATACAACTATCCTAAATATATATGCTAACTATCCTAAATATATATGCATCCAATACAGGAGCACCCAGATTCATAAAGCAAGTTCTTAGAGACCTACAAAGAGACTTACACTCCCACACAATAATATTGGGAGACTTTAACTCCCCACTGTCAATATCAAACAGATTAATGAGACAGAAAATTAACAAGGATATTCAGGACTTGAACTCAGCTCTGGACCAAGTAGACCTAATAGACATCTACCGAACTCTCCACCCCAAATCAACAGAATATACGTTCTTCAGCATCTCATCACACTTATTCTAAAATTGATCACGTAATTGGAAGTAAAACATTCCTCAGCAAATGCAAACAAATGGAAATCATAACAGTCTCTCAGACCACATTCAAGACTGTGTTTTCTCCTTTAAAAAGTATAAACCTGAGTTTCTCCGAACTACATTTTACATAAGGAGCAATTCATCTATTTAGACAATATTTATACTAATTATCTCATAACAATATCTCAGAAACAGGAGAAAAATGGTTATAATATTTGTGTGGCTCATATATATTAGTAAAAATCTCTGAAAGCCTAAAATAGTGGCAGACAAGGTCTTACACATTCAATATGGACCTCGGGGTACCTTTCCCCCTGGCCAACACACATATTCAACACACATATTTCACCATGTGGCTTATCTCTTATTGGTGATATCTAGCCATTTCCAAACACAGTGGAACATATGATGTTAGGAAGCAATCTACTATTTAGTTCATAATATTAGCAGAATATTTTATTCAGTTCATTACAGTTCCTTACAATGACATTCATGCATCATCTATTTCTTTTTATTTTGCATGCAGGCATACACATGCATGAAAAACTGAGATAACAAAATCAAAACACAAAGTTATAATTTGTACACAAAAATAAACATACAGATACTCTAAAAGAAAGTGTCCAATATGTTTACCCTGAAGAATTGATTACTGTGGAACGTAAGAAAGTTTACTAATGCTAAAAACAATAAATTGACAATAGCAGCATCTTGTAATATGAAGGATAAAATTTTATGTTCCCTTTAGAAATATTTTATGTTCAACATAAATTGACTCTTCAAAAGTTACTCTTCAAGGAATAGTGCAAAATGTGTGATACAAAATTAAATTTTCTGAGGGTATCTTTGTTAAAAATCATTAAAATATTTTCAGGAAAAATAAGGTTACTTTTAGGAAATGACAAGATAATTTAAGAGAAAAAGACCTATGAATTACATCAACACCAAAACTTAGATAAGAATCCTTATTGTTTATTGCTAATCTGGGATGATGGTATTGCTTCTCAGCATGCTTTTGGAGGTGTGGGGACCATCTTTGTTACTCTTAATTATCGGGGAATGCTACTGGCCTATGTTGTCTAAGAGACTGGTTCCTAATCACCTTCAGGGCACAGAATCATCTTGCCGAATATCTCCTTTGTGAAAAAAAAAAAAGTCTTCTATACTTTATTTTTGATGTACTAGTCTTTAATTTTGGGTCCAATTCCAGATTCTTATAGAACTCACCATGATATTTTATTTTCTAATTTTATCCTGTGTTAATGAGCTCCATGAACTTTTTCAAAAAACTCAAGTGTGAATAATTCATTTAGGATGAGTTTTAGTGATACTCAAGCTTAGGATGACAATATACAATTACATGAACACTATTCCAATTTTACTTACAGTTAATCATCATTTAACTGTAATTAATTTTGCATCTATGGCATAGTATAGCTTTATTGACATTGTGTTATTTCTAGAACTCTTCATACTCTATCAATAAACAAAATAATTTGAGGGAATGACTTACTTGTGTTTCTTGATCATAAGGCATTTGCATTATATTTAAGAACATTTTGTAAAAACTTGCTCTCGAAATATTACATAAAACAGAGAAAGATCTAGTTACATTAGGGAGAGTGGTGGTGGGTGTGTTAGTCCGTTCTCACACTGTTATGAAGAATTAACTGAGACTAGATAATTTATAAAGAAAAGAGGTTTAATTGACTCAAACTTCCGCATGTCCAGGGAGGCCCCAGTAAACTTACAATCATGGTGAAAGGCACCTCTTCACAGGGCAGCAGGAGAGAGAATGAGAGCCCAGCAAAGGAGAACTCACTCACTATCAGGAGAATAGCATGGGAGTAACCGTAACTGCTTCCATGATTGAATTATCTCCCACTGAGTTGCTCCCATGACATGTGGGGATTATGGGAATTACAATTCAAGATAGATTTGGGTGGGAACAGAGTCAAACCATATCAGTAGAGTAACTTAAAAAAAATGTCTACTTAGAAACAAAACCCTCAAAAAGTTTCATTTGCCAAATCCATTTAAGGATTCAAATATATCCCTCTAATACTGCTTACCCCCTGGGCACAGATACGTGCTTGAAAAAGTTTGTTACTCTGTGCTAATAAGGTAGACTTTGAATGTGAGCGTCCTATGTAAATTATGAAGGTGTCTCTACAGAAAGAATTTTTCTATGCTTGCGTCTTGTTAATTTAATTAGGAAACCAGGTTGAGAACCTCTAGCTTATCATAGCCTTCGGTAAGTAACTAATATTGTATGTGTTGATACTATGTAGCATTATCTTGCTGTCTATCTTCCTATATTTTACTCTTCATTTGAGGAACAATTTCATATATATTCATATCATAGCATTTTACTTAACCTAACTGGATGTTTTCTTTTCTAAATGAATCAATTTATATATATATATTTAGAAAGGTAGCTTATTTCTGTTCCATATACATATGAAAACACTTGAATTCTGCAAAACTGTCTATAATGCATTGAAACTAGTCTGTGAATGTCAATATTAAAAAGCCTATGTAAATTTCCTTATTCCTAATATTTAATCAAATATCTGCAGTTTATTAACTATCAAGGAAATTTTAGCTGGACATAAATTTATTATTGAGTTAGAGTTTCTATCTTATATACTTCTGTATATAGAAAATATTAAATAAAAATTTTGAGATAAAATCATCAATATGATTGAACACTACTCTGTTTGTTTGTTTGTTTGTTTTGTTTTGTTTTGTTTTGAGATGGAGTCTTGCTCTGTCGCCCAGGCTGGAGTGCAGTGGCCCGATCTTGGCTCCCTGCAAGCTCGGCCTCCTGGGTTCACGCCATTCTCCTGCCTCAGCCTCCCATGTAGCTGGGACTACAAGCGCCCGCCACCATGCCTGGCTAAGGTTTTTGTATTTTTAATAGAGTCGGAGTTTCACCGTGTTAGCCAGGGTGGTCTTGATCTCCTGACCTCCTGATCCAACCGCCTCAGTTTCCCAAAGTGCTGGGATTAAAGGCGTAAGCCACTGCGCCTGGCTGAACACTACTCTTAAAAGTGTAGTAGTACAGTTATTTTGGAAAGAAATCAGTAAAAATGTATAAATATTGGACAAATTGTGTCATACTTATTTTTAAAACATATCTGAACTCACAAGACTTAAAGAAGTTAAGAAAATACAAAAGGGAAGTTAAAGCAGAGTGGTTAAAACTGAAGCCATAAATTTTCTTATTTCTTAACAATTACAGGGACATAAAAGTGTAGAGATGAATGACTCCACAGAGTATATAATTCTGGTATATGGACCCGTGGAAGAAGACATCCCTCAACATAACTTGTTACTATCTGACTCACTATCTATCTATTTAATTCCACTCTGCATGATTCTAACATCACTTTTAAAATGCTCTATTTGTAACTTAAAAATATGATATGCATAATAGCATCAATCCAAATATTTTGTTAACTATATTACATTTCCTTGTTATTAAAGGTAACAGATAAGTTTTGTTGTAGTAATATTCATATTCCTCGTATCATACCTTATAATTCATGTAGGTTAAGTACCAATAAATGTATATTTACAATAAAACAGAGTAATGAATGCAATAAGACTACTTACTATGATTTAGCAAAAGCAGTACATAATAAATGTATATCTCATGTACTAAAAATTAGAAATATTAAATAGAATTTACAAAGTTTACAATACAATTTATAATGTACGAATTATTGAAAAGAGAGCATACAAAATTTTGTAAATGAACAAAAAAATAACAAAAATTCAAGATGTTACCATAACCTTAGATTTAGAAATAAATTACTTACAACCTCTAGTAATTAAAATTAAAATTAAAAAACAAATCTTGGAGGATAGTTTAAAAAGAAGATTCGCAAGAAGTGGAGACATTTAATGAATTGACCTGAAATTATGAATTAGCCTAAAGAAAGAGAAAAAAAAATTAACAGAGATAAGAGGCAGATACAGTAAATAAGAAGGTATTCCATATATCTAATCCGAGTTCCGGAAAAAAATAAAACAATGGTGAGGCTACATTGAGAAATACAGTCAAAATTTTCCAATATCAATAAAAGACATATATTCTCTATTCCTTGAAGAACAGTATATTCTAAGCAAGACTTAAAAAATTGATTTCTATAGAGTACCAAAGACAAAGACAAGGCCTAAAGACAGTCAAATAGACAAGACAGATCACATCCAAAGAAATAAATATTAGACTGACAGCACTTTTCTCAATAGAAGAAAAGATGCAACAATGATAACATCAAAGTGCTAAGAAATAATATTTGCCAATATAAACAATCACATACCTAGAAAAATGATCAGTATTGAAGGGAAGCCAAACACATCTTCAGATTAACTAAACCATCTGACCACATTGTATCTTCTCTAAAAAATCTTAACAAATGTGTTCCCACGAGAAGATTGAATTTCAAAATCTTCAATATTACTGTTGTACCATTCTCTTCTCCTACATAACAAATAACAAAAAGAATATTGAATCTACAGAATACACATTATGTTCTGTTTACACAGCCTTTAGAGTCTGAGTTATTATTATGCAGGCATTGCTTTTTCCACTTTGAATACTTTGCTGGACATTGGGTTTTATAATTTCCTTGGGTACCAGTGATAGTTTAGAAACAGCGTTACAGCAACAGGTAACTGTTGAGAGGCAAGAAAATTTCTGATAGTTTAAAGCAATGGTCCTGTCTCTCTGTCCATATTTCCAATCATAATTGTTTGCTTAAACAACTATTAATTTAATATTTTCTTGCTTACCTGGGCTGTGTCTATCATTATGGTTATTCAGCATAGAATATGCTAGCAGCACCTAAAGCCACAAAATAACATATTAATTATACTGATTAAGTTCTATAATAAAGGTATAAAATGGAATGAAAGATAAAATATGCTGACTTTAATTAAATTATGATATTTCAAATGGGGTTTACTCTGTGGGACTCCACTTTACAATGGGCATTCCTTTCCCTGCCCAAACTCCGGAGGTCAGGATACTATCCAGTAGCCTAGAAGTCCCATAAAATTACATGAGCCTAGCATCGTACTTTTCCAATGTTTAAGGAAAACTAAAGAATCCTCATTTTTAAATGAAATATTCTAATATTTCAATGATGACAAGTTATTTCAAAGTGCAGTACATGCTAAAGTTTAAACAACCTGCATGACCAAAAAACAAACAAAAATATGCATTCAAGCTATATTTCACAGATCTTCTCTTTATTGTGTTTGCTACAAACCTCTTCTCTAAAACCTTACATGCAAACCCCTACATTTGGTGAGTGTACTCAAATTGAACCTATTATTTATTTATTTATTTATTATTATTATTATACTTTAAGTTCTAGGGTACATGTGCATAACGTGCAGGTTTGTTACATATGTATACTTGTGCCATGTTGGTGTGCTGCACCCATCAACTCGTCAGCACCCATCAACTCGTCATTTACATCAGGTATAACTCCGAATGCAATCCCTCCCCCCTCCCCGCTCCCCATGATAGGCCCCGGTGTGTGATGTTCCCCTTCCCGAGTTCAAGTGATCTCATTGTTCAGTTCCCACCTATGAGTGAGAACATGCGGTGTTTGGTTTTCTGTTTTACCAACTCAGATGACTCTGAACTGACGTTTGTAGTAAAAAGCTTATAATCCAATGAAGTGAGTTTCATAAAGGCAGTATAGGTTCCATCTTGGTCATCACTCCACAGTATGCCCAGTAACTGCAAAATTACCTAACACAGTAAGTACTGAATATTTGTAAAACATTCTATCTATCTATCTATCTATCTGTCTATCTATCTATCTATCTATCTATCTGTCTATCATTTATCTGTCTGTAAATGATGACATGAAGTAAGACTAGATGATGTTTAAAAGCCCTTTTGCCCAGATTATAATTTCCATCCTTCAATCACACTAATAGGAAATTTTCCACACAGCATCTGAGGCATATACTCAGTCTAAATACTTTGAATGTTGCTGGAGTATTCTTGGTAAGTTTCTTGTTTCTGTGTAGTCATTTTAGGAAGCTATTCAAGCAACTGTGTCTGAGATCAGGGGATAGAGCTATCTCCTCCTTATCCATCTCCATCATCAGGAATAGAACTAGTAAAAGTTTTATAAAACAAGTGTTTTTTTTTATTTTTTTCTATAAAAATTGTAGAGCTTGTATTTGTGAGGTAAGCTCCAAAACAAATAATTATTTCCTGAATTTCCAGGGTATAATATTAATTCAATGTCAATCAGCTAATTTTTTTCTGAAATACATCATATTTCAAGATGAACATGATTATGTAATTTTGCAATTTATGATAATGGCTTTTTGTAATCTGAAATCTGCTTAACTCTAAAACTTCATTTTTACTCTATGCTTTCTTTTTTTAAGTTCTGGTTGTTTTTGCTAGACAGATTGCCTAAACTGCTCTTCAATTTCCCCTTTCACGTGTTCCATAAATCTTTCTATAACACTGCAGGACTGTAAGAGTCCTGTATGC
The DNA here is from genome assembly GCF_043159975.1 of Macaca nemestrina. Lineage (NCBI taxonomy): Eukaryota > Metazoa > Chordata > Mammalia > Primates > Cercopithecidae > Macaca > Macaca nemestrina. Next base: position 122,556,789 of record NC_092127.1, on the reverse strand, counting down.
TTAGCAATATGTTTACCTGCTGAAATTGTCCATTAGCTATTTTACTTCTTGAGGGGTATGGCCATGTCTTGTCCTGTGTTGTATTTATAGCTTTTACCCAACTAACTGGCCCATTATTGATATTCAACAAATATTTGATGAATGAATGAATACATAATTTTCTCTGGACTCCTTACGATAGTGGCTTATGTTACCATGGTTGTGAAATTTTAGTGCTTAGCACCAAAATATGTACTTTACTTCTTTTTTACCCAGTATTATAGTCATTAATACTTTATTAACTAGAATTTTAGCATTTATTTAGAATAATAGTAATGTGAATACATTAAGGCTATTGACTCATTATCTATTAAAGTCCATTCAGCATGATTTTAACATCACTTTTACTTTCTCTATTTGAAATTTTAAAAAAATGATGCACAAATAGCATTAATCCAATTTTTATTAACAATAAAACTACATTTCCCTGTCATTAAAGATAACAGATAATGTATTACTCTTGTTGTATTAATATTAATATTCTAGCTAGATGAGTCTATTTAAATCTAGCATAAAACTGGCACTCTGGCTAATTAATATCCATTGATCATTTCTGATGCTATTAATGTATTTTAACACATTATACACTTTTTTCAAAATCTTTATTTTTCTTTGGATATATTTATTAAATAAGAATAACATTTGAAGGATCAGTAACTAATAATCATCCCGATCCTATAATTTTCCTTAGGAGTAGAGCCATGGCATTTTCTGTGAGATATTTGATACTGTGGAGCCCTAAGCGTGCATTTTAACAATGAGAGAAATTTTTAACAATGAGAGAAAATGTTTCCCTTTTGGGAGAGGGCATGTTCTAGTCATATAATGTGCAATAAGGCATTGTACTTCTAATCTTTGAGGTTTGTGGGTAATGAGGAGACAGACACAAATAAAGTAACTGGCAGCAATTTGCTCAATGTTAGACGCAATAAGTAGTAATCTGAACCCTGAGCATTGGCTAGCATAGGAACAACTCTGACATGAGAACTTTCTGAGTTACAAACCAGTCAGCCTTGGCCACTGAATAAATAAGCAATCAGACTCCAGCAGATGGAAATAGCTGTTGATTGGTGCTTTGCTTTTTCATTTCTCTTAGAAGCAGTTGGTTCCTCTTGGTGAACTGTGAGGTGAAAGTAATACGCAAAGTAAAATAATATACAAGCTTGAGTCCTACAGGCATAGTACTGTCATTATGAAAAATGGTGAAGGATAGGTAGCCCAGTCCTGCTTTAAAATGCAAGGTTGTAATTGTGATTGATGTTTCACCTTCCGTGAGTCCATGGCACAGCACAACAGACAAAAGATGAAGTTTTAGTGCTTTCAAGCTCTCATGGACCAGATAATCTTTTTGGAGATGATCAGGAAAATGTTATAGCTCCAGATAATAGTAACGTATCTTTTTCCTATTTGTACCAGTTTTCATTTGACATTACAGTTTGTGGATTTTTTAAAAATTCAGGAAATTATGACTTCTAAAGAGGATATGACTATTTTAATTTTTTTTAAATTCATATCTGTAAAATTTCTTCTTCTCTTTCTCTTGTTATCATCTTTTCTGCCTCTCATAGTTACAATTTCTGGATTATTTATTTTATGTGTATTAACTCATCCTACTTAATTTTATAATCGGTTGCATTGTTCATAACATGAATTTTTCTACTTAGCAGCTGTGCAAAGGCCATGGGATGGTGTGGAACTACATATTTTAATCTTGCCTGTTGCATTTACCAATGAGGCATCTGGATGGTGAGACTGAGCAAAGTTTTTATTTTCTTATAAAGTGTTTGGTGAGGAGACCTTAATCCTAAGCCCTATTTTCAGTTCCCCTTTATATTTTTGCTTTAAAATAATGTTGAATTGAGGGCCACGTAGTATGACCTTTACAATATTGATTTACTTCAGAATAACCAAAGCCAGTATCGAAGGCTGTGCAGTCCGCTGTTAGCTGGAGGTTCTCCAGAGAAGAAAATAAACAGAATAGAGCTTGTAAAAACCACAAGAGACCCTTCGAAAGTGCTTCAAAACTGCTTTACAACAACTTCAGTGAAGAGAACTGCATAGTATTTTATGACCAAATGGTGGAAACACAAAATAGAAACTATAATAATTTGTTGAAATTGGGATGAATTAATATGAATAGCTATTCCTAACCTAAAGAAGAATATTTACAACCATTTATTAAATATTCAAGTTTATAAACAAAAACTTAGTTGTTCACATTTTAAGGAAAAATCTATTGCATGCTATCGAATTGCTCATTAATTTGCCAGTCTTAGAAAATAGGTCCAATACTACTATATAATGACCACAAAGAGAACTCTCTCTCTCTTTTTTTTTTTTGTTAACACATTTGTGATTTTTATTTTCCATTGTAGAAATTAAGTTATATGTGATTTATTTGGATCAATGCTATGTCAACTATATTGACAGTGTTATACCACTCGATTAGAAGATTAAAAAATTAATCTTTGTGAATGAGAATATGCTGTAAATTTTCTTTAATATCCCCATTTAATTGTTTTCTGGTTCTTCTATTTATATAATAGTTATTGTCTATCCACTTTTTTTAACCTTAGTAGTAGCACAAAATCCACATTGACTCCACTTGTGCTGGGAAACCTGTGTTCCTCCTTTCTTAGTTACTCATTATCTAATAGTTATGAGGTCAAAATGAATCTAAATTCAGATCAATATGTTTGGCATGCATATGGAAAAATAGAACTCTCGTGTTTTGCTTTTCTACACTCTGCTTTGAGTCATGACAATGACTATTGTGGGATTTGAAGTATCATTCTTTGTGGAGTCTCTTATCTCTTATTTCATGACTACAGGCTCAGTTTCAAAAACATCATTGCAACTTTAGTTTAAATCAAAGAGATGTGACCTTGTATTGTGCCTTTACTTTCATGTATATATGTTGTCAAAATAGTAATGCATATGATGATCCTGTAGGAAGGAGAAGCAACATACTGCTATTCATTTTCTCAAATGTGAAATGAGAATATGTATGCATGGGTCCATGACTTTTATTTTATAGTATTTATTATAACACAGTGTATAATTTTAGAAAGCTTGATAAAAATGACAATTTTGAAAATTAAAATTTTTGACTACTTACCTAGAGGTAGCTACTACAGTCATGTGTCACATAATGACAAGGATACATTCTTAGAAGTATTTCATTGGGTAATTTTGTTACTGTATGAACATCTTAGGGTACACTTCTCCAAACCCAGATGGTATAGCCACACACCTGGGCTATATGGTATTTTTTTTAAATTATACTTTAAGTACTGGCATATATGTGCAGAAAGTGCAGTTTTGTTACATAGGTATACACATGCCATGGTAGTTTGCTGCACTCATCAACTCGTCATCTACATTAAGTATTTCTCCTAATGCTATCCCTCCCCTAGCCCTCCAATCCCCCCCACAGGCCCTGGTGTGTGATGTTCCCATCCCTGTGTCCATGTGTTTTCCTTGTTCAACTCCTATTTATGAATGAGAACTTGTGGTGTTTGGTTTTCTGTTCCTGTGTTAGTTTGCTGAGAATGATGGTTTCCAGCTTCATCCATGTCCCTGGAAAGGACATGAACTCATCCTTTTTTATGGCTGCATAGTATTCAATGGTATATATGGTCACATATGTTTTCCTGGGTTCAAACCTGTACAACATGTTTCTGCACTGAATACTATAGGCAGTTGTAACAAAAACATAAATATTTGTGTACTTAAACATTTCTAAGCATAAGAAGTATACAGTATAAACATGGCACTATAATCTTATGAGACCACTGTCATACAAGCAGTCCATCACTGACTGAAATGTTGTTATGTGGTGCATGACTATATTTACCATTTGTATGAGTTTGCTGGAGTTGCCACAACAAAATTCTACAGAATGGGTAGCTTAAACAAAAGGAATGTATTGTCTCACATTTCAGGAAGCTTTAAAGTCCAAGAGCAAGATGTGAGCAGTGTTGGTTCCTTCTGAGGGACACGAGAAAGAACCTGTTCCTTGCTTCTCTCCTGGCTTCTGATGATTTCTTACCCATCTTTGGTGTTTCTGGGGTTCTGCTCCATCACATTAATCTCAGCTTTATCTTCCCGTGGCATTCTTTCAGCATATCTGCCTCTAAATTGCTCCTGTAAATAAGAATGCTGTCATATTGCATTAAAGACCCTTTCTTTCCCACATGGGTTTCAGGGGAACACAATTCAACACATAACACCATCATTACTTATCCTTTGTGTTTTCTGTGCTTGCATAGTAGTAATAATTACCATAATTTACTAAGTTCAGATTCTGTGACTATGCAAACCAACACAATAATTTATCTTATTTTATACAACCCTAATGGAAATATATCAAATAGATTATCTAATATCACCATTATTTTATAAGTATAAAAACTTAGGCACAGAGAAAATGATGTTATCAATGCCACGTAGCCAAACACAAATCCAGGCTATCTGAAACTTGGATATTTATAGAGCATTTGTGTTGCACATTGTATTTCATAACCTGATTCCTAAACATTTCTCTTGTGTTTTCCAGGTCATTTGTGATGTAAACATTCTGGAGTATATTATGGACAACTGAAATCAGTTCAGATTTTTTGTTTCAGTCTTTTTTTCCAGAGCTGTCTAACAAAGCCACCAGATAACTGATGCCTTTTTTCCTTGATCTGTATTTATAAGTTTGAATTTTCAGATACTGCATGCACAACTTACTAGTTGTGTTAGTTTGGGGAAGAAAATAAAATCGTGAAATAAGAATATGTATGCATGGGTCCATAAGTTTTATCATATAGTATTTATTATAACATAGTATATAATTTTAGAAAGCTTCATAAAAATGACAATTTTGAAAATTAAAATTTTTAACTACTTACCTAGAGGTAACTACTACAGTCTTATTATATCAAGTAATAATGATATAATTGCTATGCTGTGATATAAAATATCAAATAAATATTTACATTTCTAGGTTAAAAATATTATTAATAAATATTCTATCAAACTTACTACCTTGTCAGTACTATTAATATATCTAGGAATATTGGATGAAATTTCAAAGGATGAGAATTGTTTAAATAATAAATATAATATAATAAATATTATAAGTAATATAAATTATTATCTGATTTATCCTTTAGAACAAGATTTCAGACTGGTGTACGAAAGTAATGATAAGGGGATTAATTTGCAAGTTATTGCAGTAATCTTAATGAAAAATTATGTTGGCTTGGATTAGTTTTACAAGAAATAAGAATAATTAAATGTGGTCAAATTAGGGATACAGTTTGGAAGCAGAACCCATAGGACTCACTAGAAAGTTAGATTTTCATTGAGAAAATAATAGAAAATAAAGGTAATTTCTAATAATTTTTTTTAAAAATAAAGTTTATTGTGTGTGTTTAGGTATACAGTATAATGCTTCTGGATGAATATAGATAGTAAACAATGTTACTATACTAAAGCAAATGAACATATGCAGCATGTCACACCCATATTTTTTGTTCATGGTAAGAGCCACTAAAATCTACTCAGCATGAATCCCAAATACGGTATAATTTTATTACCTGTAGTCCTCATGTTGTACATTCGATTTTTGTATTTTTTCATCCTGCATATCTGCTACTTTGTATCATCTGACCTATATTTGCCCATTTTCTCTCTCCCACCCTTCATCCCAGGTAACCACTGTTATGTTTCCTATCTCTAAATATTTGACTTTCTTTAAGATTTTATATGTAAATAGAGTCAAAAGATAACAAATGTTGGTGAGGATGTGGAGAAAGAGGAAGTTCACTGTTGGCAGGAATGTAGATTGATACGACCACTTTGGAAAGCAGTATAGAGGTTTCTAGGAATTAAAAATAGGACTGCCATATGACTCAAAAATCCCTGCTCTAGGAATATAATAAAAATGAATAAATAAAAGAAAAAGAACAACCTGATAAAGATATCTGCACTCCATGATTATTGCAGCATTATTCACAATAGCCAAGATATGAAAACAACTTAAGTATTGCATCAACAGACAATAGGATAAACTGTGGCACACATGTACAATGGAATAACATTCAGCCCTAAAAATATATTTCTAAGAGTTTGGACTGAGGGACAGGGTAAACTGAAATGTTGCTCAATTACCCAGGTATAAATGGGAACATAACTAAAGTCTCTAATAGTGGAAATAGAGATACATTAAATGTTTGCTGTAGAATTGCTTAAAATTGATGACAGAAGGATGCATTATCTAGAAGAGGGAGGAAGGTGATTTACAACTGGTGTCCTTAGTTGTTGAAGGTACCAGGAATTAAGATACTTCAAGAAACAAAACAAGAATATTTGCAGAGAATTCTGACACTCAATTCAGTTTTAGGTTTGCTGAGCTTGAAATGCTTACGGGATAACCATTTGGATATTTCCAATATCAATTAAAAAAAATTGCATCCCCAGAGTAAAGTTCTGAGCTAGAAGTAAAGATTTTGAAGACATATTTACATTAATTACCTAAGGTTCTGAAACACAATATGTGAACTTTCTGGGCTTTATTGGATACATTTTACAAAGTCTGTACCACTTATGAAAAAAGTAAATAAAATTATACCAGAATATCAGTGAGATTCCAGGTCTCTTCTTACATTATGTATTTGTTTTACCTGTAATTTAACTTTATTTATAACTTCTATGCTTTGAAATAATGAATTCCATTAATATGCATTTGGATTTTAAACCTTGACTTCGAACACCATTCTCTTGTGGCAAATAAACTGATTAAAAGTAAGAACCAGAAAATCCCTTTATTAATCTGTTGTTTAGATGCATACCTTCAATTTTTTGTATTATAAAACATTGCTTCCAGGCTGAAATCTGCAAACAACTACAGCACCATAACTGAACTTTGGCCAAAACACAGGAATTTATTTTAATGATCCCCATATTTTCAAATTCTTCACTTGAAGTATAGGGCACTCTCTAGAGAGCTGAATCAATAAAGCTTGAAGAATGCATATGGAACATTATTTAAACTAGGAGCTGAAGGGAAGCTAGCAGATGCTACTGAGCACTGAGGATGAACTGCAGAAATCTGCCAGGGACAACAGGCACATAAAAGAAACATGTATCCACAGGATGGTAACTGTGGGATAATGAGAGGAGTGAGAGGCAAAAGAACAGGGAAGCCAGTTACCTGACAGAACAGTGAGGTCCCTGTGTCAGTGCATGTTCACAAAACCCACATTTTCATTCACTTATTTAGCAAAATGACTTAGCTTCCCAGTGTTGCACTTGGTTCTAGGAGTACAGAGTTGAATAAGATTCTGGAATGAATACTGATCATATCATTTATGTGTTCATAATGACACTCAGTGGTGTTATAGAAAGCCATAGAAAGATCATTTGATGTAAATCAATGTGTTAGGGAAGGCATCTGTCAGGAGTTTAGCCCTTCGAGGATATATTGCAGTTACCCAGAAAATGAAAAAGAAAACCTTCAAAGCACAGAGAAAAGCATGTGCAAGGGCATGAAGGCAGGAATCAAAAAGTATTCTTCACAAGAATAGAAAACCAAACACCACATGTTCTCACTCATAAGTGGGAGTTGAGCAATGAGAACACATGGACACAGGGAGGGAACATCACACATCCGGGCCTGTCACGGGGTGGGGGGCAGGGGAGGAATAGCATTGGGAGAAATAACTAATGTAGATGGAAGGTTGATGGGTGCAGCAAACCACCATGTCATGTATACCTGTGTGACAAACCTGCACATTCTGCACATGTATCCCAAAACTTAAAAGTACAACAAAAAAATAATTTTTAAAAAAGAAGAATAAGGTATTCTTGGGATCTGGCTTCTCCAGTGTCTCTACAACATAGGTAAGAGGAGAGAGGCAGGAAGAGATGATGCTGAAGAAATTTCAAAAATAGGCTGAGATTGTGAATTATTTTGTGTGATACACCAAGGAGCTTGCATCTTCATATGAAGGTGATGAAGCAGCATTGAATTATTTTGAGCAGCAGGATGAAATAAAGGAACAAGCCTTTTGTCATCAGGGTGGAAGATGCCATGGAGTGAGTCAAAATCCATATTAAACTTTAAAAAAACAGTGGTATTTAAGAAACAGAGGGAAAAGAGGAAGTGTAGGGAGAATGTGCAAATAAGAAACTAATTATTAAGCATTGACATCCATGGAGATTTTTAAAATTCCTTCATAGTTGCTCTATGTTATAATTTTTCTAACAAAACTACACAAATATTATCGATAAAAATAAACAGAATAAAAGAATAAGTATAAAAATTAGGCACAAATCCCTGGTTCTTTTTTCCAATGCAAAGCTATAGCAAGGATATGAAATAAAACTTTTAACTTTACAGAAAAGTTAGATATCAAAACTACTCCTCTGTTAATTGCTTGAGGGAGAATGACAGACTATAAATATGTTTTAACAACAAAACTGATACAGACGTTGCAAAACCTAACTTTACACATCAAGACAACTGAAAATTTTCAAATCACATGATAGTTTGCCTTTACTTCTCATGAAGTTTTTAAGAGATGTGGCATGTTTACTAGCTTTTAAATATTGTGTGATAATTGTGACTATTGCAAAGTAGTTAACAGAAGCAATATAAAGGCAGATAGGTTTTTCTTTTTAATGTCCAGTAGTATAATAATCAGGATTACTTGGATTAAAATGAAATATTTTATTTTCAGTTATCCAATATTTGTTATGTATCTCTATATATAATTATATATATTATATACAATTTTGAGATTGAGTATATTTATGAGTGTGTGTGTGTATATATATATGTATATAATTTTGAGATTGAGTTTCTTTCTTGTCACCTAGGCTGGAGTGCAGTGGTGCGATCTCTGCTGACAGCAACCTCCTCCTCCCAGGTTCAAGCGATTCTCCTGCCTCAGCCTCCAGAGTAGCTGGGACTACAGGTGTGCACCACCACGCCTGGCTAATGTTTGTATTTTTAGTAGACACGGGTTTCACCACGCTTGCCAAGATGTTCTCTGTCTCCTGACCTTGTGATCCACCCGCCTCGGCCTCCCAAAGTGCTGGGATTACAAGCGTGAGCCAACACGCTGGGCCATAAATATTTTTAAGAGTTTCAGTAATGTGAGTTACTGAGCTAAAAGTCAGAGATAGGAAGAAAAATAATCTAAAGAACAAAATAATTACGGAGCCTCTGTATTCATCTGTTTGCACGCTGCTGATAAAGACATACCCAAGACTGGGCAATTTACAAATGAAAGTGATTTAATGGAGAACTCAGAGTTCTACGTGGCTGGGGAAGCCTCACAATCATGGAAGAAGGTGAGGAGGATCAAGTCACATCTTACCTGGATGGTGGCAGGAAAAAAGAGCGAGTTTGTGCAGGGGAACCCCTCTTTCAAAAACCATCAGCTCTCATGAGACTTATTCCCTATCATGAGATTAAATTACCTCCCACAGGGTCTCTCCCACAATAGGTGAGAATTCAAGATGAGAGCTGGGTGGGGACACGGACAAACCATATTAGCCGCCATACAAACATGAACTTATGCTAAAATGTAGTTAATGTGATTATATAACACAAATACATGCGAAGACACAGATTTATGAAAGTCTTGTGTTAACCAGATTGATACGGTAGTAGTCTGCAAATGCTTTCTGGCTAAGATTGCTGTTGCTATACTGAACCAAGGTAAGAACATGAATTAAGTGGCAAAAATGATGTGAAGAAAATGTTTTAGTGTAATATATACTCAAATTTATGATATCCACAGTTGGAAAATGTTAACTTTTTAAAAAGAGCAATTATGTATGTGCTTTGCTTTCATTACTCTAAGAGTAGTGTGAAGGATAGATTTTAAGGTGACAAAGTCAAAAAAGCTAATCAAGTCCTGTAGGAGTTCAGACTAGAGAGAAAAACAAATTTTACTTTGAGTAGCAAAGTTGAGGTACAAATTCCAGGAATAAGAAAACAAGTCAAATCTGAAAAATGTGAAAGTGGTTCAAAGCAGCAATGGTGGAAAATAGTTACATGAATTTGAAAAATTGGGTTAATGGAGTAAAGGAATTAAAGAACTAGAAACAAAGGGATAGACACACAGATGACAATTATGAACACACATATGCCAATATATTTGGAAAAACATGGTGAACTGGACACATTCTTGGGAAAATAGTAAAACAAAAATAATGCAATAAATCTTAATAACCATATAGCAATTATAGAATTTGAATTCCTAATTTTATTTTTTTCACAAATAAACCTGTAGGCATAAATGATTTCACCTCTAAATTATAACAAATAAGTAAGCTTTAAGTTTTGCCAATCTTACAAAATATCTCCTATGGAATAAAAAAGGAGGAACAGTCCTCATTCCATGTAATGAGTCTCAAATAACCTTGACACCAAAACCTGATAAGGAAATTATAAGAACAGAAATTTATATACTAATATCACTCATAAATATGAATGTAAATTTTCCAAGTAATGTCTTGGTGATTCAAATTATAGATCATGAATCATAAAAGATTCATGACCTTTATCAATAATAAAAATAGTAAACACAATCATTATTTATTTGAAATATTAATAAATTTAGCTTGATAAAATTGAGAATTGCTCATTAATGTAGATAATTCAGAGTAAAATGCAATTTACTTAATTGTAAAAGGTATTTTTAACCCATATAAACTATAAATGTTTCATGTTTAGCATAAAGTGCTTTTTTAAACCAGTACAATATTAACAACCTAATTGTTTTAAGGCTGAGAGATATAGTCACTTCACAGGTGAATATTTTTAAATAGTCTGTAAGTATGAAAACTTGCTCAACTCTAATGTGATCAAGAATTATCTGTGATCTTATTTACATAGACTGCATTATTTACAAATTGCAAATTAAACTAAGATAGAATGGCCAATATTTTAAAAAAGAAAATAAAATATAACCACGTTATGACAAACATTTGAAGCGTGAAAAATTTCCATATACTATTTGAGCAATATAAAGTATTAAAACTTCTTTTGAATATTATTCAGCATTATTTACTAAAATTAATTAAATATGCAAATACTCGATCAATAAGCAAGTCCACTTCAAGGTGTGCACCCAACCGATACTCAAGTCCACGTTCTCCAAGATTATTGTAGCAGAATATTCATGGGAACATTACAATAGGCCAAAAGTTGAAAACAATCCAAATGTCCACCAAGACTAGATTAAATAGATTGCTGTAAATTAACACAATGGAATACTATGCAACAATAAAAACAAAGGAATTATGAGTGACAATAGTATATACATCTTTGCTAAACATGGGAAGCCATAGAGAAAATTTAATTATTTTCTAGTTAATTATATTTATATAAGCTCCAAAAGATCAAATTAAGCTATGGTATTTAGTATGCATACTATGGGGTGCAAGTTACTCCCATGATAGTTAGCATAACGTTTGTCTCCAGAGAAGAAGTGAAAGGTGGTAGACATTCAGAATGAAGTGTCACTGAGGGAGCTAACAATATTCCCTTTGTCTGAAGTCTGGTTATGTGAATTCAGTTTTGATAAATCATCAAGCTGTAACTTTTTGTTTTGTGTATTTTCTCTGCACCATATTTCATGATGAAAAATATGAAAAGCTATTCTTGACAGATAAATACATTTTTGCTGGCTTAGTCCTATCTTTTTCAAATAGCCTAATCCTTTTCCAAATGACACTGTGTTTCCTTCTGTAGAACTCAGCTATTGTGCAAGAATTTTAGAGTCAGTTATGAGAAAGAGATAACAATTGGTAGGTAAGTGGAATTCAAGATACTTTGTAGGTAAAGATTTTAGCAAGACATTGAAAAATTTACCTAGGATATTTTGGGAGATTAAGAGAGATACCGTACTGGAGATACCGCTATTTTCATTTATGAATGGTTGAATGGCAGAACCAAAATAATTCAACTTCAAATATTACTATCTAGGGAGGTCTTTTAGGGGTATAGGAAGATTTTATGTATTAACCTCTCCTTGTATTAATCAAGTTTACCAATTCTTAAGCAAAATACATGGCAGCTGGGATTGCTGGCAAGTTGGCCAACTAGGAACAACTCTGGTCTTCAGCTTCTAGCGAGATTGAGGCAGAAGGTGGGTGATTTCTGCATTTCCAACTGAGGAACCTGGTTCATCTCAGGGGGACTGGTTGGAGAGTGGGTGCAGTGCACGGAAGGCAAGCAGAAGCAAGCGGGGCATCACCTCATCCAGGAAGCACAAGGGGTCGGCGAATTCTCTCATCTACCAAAGGGAAGCTGTGAGGGGCTGTGCCTGAGGAATGGTGCACTCCCACGGTCTTCACAACCCACAGACCAGGAAATTCCCTCCGGTGCCTATGCCACCAGGGCCCTGGGTTTCAAGCACAAAACTGAGCAGCCATTTGGGCAGACACCGAGCTAACTACAGGAGTTTATTTTTCCACATTCCAGTGGAGACTGGAATGCCACTGACACAGAACTGTGCACTCCCCTGGAAAGGGGGCTGAAGCCAGGGAGCTGAGTGGTCTGGCTGCGGGGGTCCCACACCCACAGAGCCCAGCAAGCTAAGATCCACTGGCTTGAAATTTCACTGCCAACGCAGCAGTCTGAAGTTGGCCTGGGGTGCTCGAGCTTGGTGGGGGGAGGGGTGTCCACCACTGCTGAGGCTTGAGTAGGCGCTTTTACCCTTACCCTATAAACAAAGCTGCCTGGAAGTCCAAACTGGGCAGAGCCCACCACAGATCAGCAAGGCCACTGTTGCCAGACTGCCTTTCTAGATTCCTCCTCTCTGGACAGGGTACCTCTGAAAACAAGGCAGCAGCCCCAGTCAGGGACTTACAGATAAAACTCCCATCTCCCTGGGACAGAGCACCTGGGGGAAGGGGTGGCTGTGGGCGCAGCTTCAGCAGACTTAAACGCCCCTGTCTGATGGCTCTAAAGAGAGCAGCAGATCTCTCAGCACAGCGTCTGAGCTCTGGTAAGGAACAGAGCTGCCTCCTCAAGTGGGTCCCTGAACCCCATGTATCCTGACTGGGAGAAATTTCCCAGCAGGGGCCAAAAGACTCCTCGTACAGGAGAACTGGCTGGCATCTGGTGCGTTCCCCTCTGGGACTAAGCTTTCAGAGGAACGAGCATGCAGGAATCTTCGCTGTTCTGCATTTCTACTGGTGATACCCACGCAAATAAGGTCCCGAGTGGATTTCCAGCAAATTCCAGCACACCTGCAGCAGAACAGCCTGATTGTTAGAAGGAAAACTAACAAACAGAAATGAATAGCACATCCAGTCAAAGACCCCATCTGAAGGTCACCAACATGAAAAGTAAAGGTAGATAAATCCACAAAGATGGAGAGAAACCAGCACAAAAAGGCTGAAAATTCCAAAAACCAGAATGCTTCTTCTCTTGCAAAGGATCACAACTCCTTGCCAGTGAGGGAACAAAACTGGATGGAGAATGAGTCTGATGAATTGACAGAAGTAGGCTATAGAAGGTGGGTAATAACAAACTCCTCTGAGCTAAAGGGGCATGTTCTAACCCAATGCAAGGAAGCTAAGAACCTTGATAAAAGTTTACAGGAACTACTAACCAGAATAACCATTTTAGAGAAAAACATAAATGAAATGATGGAGTTGAAAAAAACAGCATGAGAACTTCCCGAAGCACACACAAGTATCAGTAGCCAAATCGGTCAAGCAGAATAAAGGATATCAGAGATCGAATACCAACTTGATGAAATAAAGTGAGAAGACAAGGATAGAGAAAAAAGAATGAAAAGGAATGAACAAAGTCTCCAAGAAATGTGGGGCTATATGAAAAGACCAAACCTACATTTTACTGGTGTACCTGAAAATGATGGGGAGAATGGGATCAAGTTGGAAAACACTCTTCAGGATATTACCCAGGAGAACTTCCCCGACCTAGCAAGACAGGACAACTTTCAAATTCAGGAAATACAGAGAATATCACAAAGATATTCCTTGAGAAGAGCAACAACAAGACATATAATTGTAAGATTCAGCAAGGTTGAAGTGAAGGGAAATATGTTAAGGGTAGCCAGAGAGAGAGGTCAGGTAATCCACAAAGGGAAGCCCAACAGACTAACAGTGGATCACGCTGCAGAAACTTTACATGCCAGAAGAGAGTGGGGGCCAATATTCAACCTTCTTAAAGAAAAGAATATTCAACCCAGAATTTCATATCCAGAAAAACTAAACTTTATAAGCAAAGGATAAATAAAATCTTTTACAGAAAAGCAAATGCTGAAAGATTTTGTCAACACCACCAGGCCTGACTTGCAAGAGCTCCTGAAGGAAGCATTAAATATGGAAAGAAACAATTGGTACCAGCCACTACAAAAACGTACCTAATTGTAAAGACCATCAACACTGAAGAAACTGCATCAATTAATGGACAAAATAACCAGCTAGCATCATAATGACAGGATGAAATTCACACATAACTATATTAACCTTAAATGGGAGTGGGTTAAATGTCCCAATTAAAATACACGGACTGGGAAATTGAATAAAGAGTCAAAAGCCATCAGTGTGCTGTGTTCAGGAGACCTATCTCACATGCAAAGACACACATAGGCTCAAAATAAGGGGATGCAGGAATATTTACCAAACAAATGGAAAGTAAGGTTGCACTCATAGTCTCTGATAAAACAGACTTTAAGCCAACAAAGATCAAAAGAGACAAGGACAGGCATTACATAATGGTATAGGGATCAATGCAATAAGAAGAGCTCACTGTCCTAAATATATATGCACCCAACACAAGAGTACCCAGATTCATAAAGCAAGTTTTTGGAAACCTACAAAGAGACTTAGACTCCCACACAATAATAGTGGAAGACTTTAACACTCTACTGTCAATATTAGACAGATCAACGAGACAGAAAATTAACAAGGATATTGTAGACTTGAACTCAGCTCTGGACCAAATGGATGTAATAGACATCTACAGAACTCTCCATCTGAAATCAACAGAATATACATTCTTCTCAGCAACACATCACACTTATTCTAAAATTGACCACCTAATTGGAAGTAAAGCACTCCACAGCAAATGCGAAAGAATGGAAATCATAACATTCTCTCAGACAACAGTGCAAACAAATTAGAACCCAGGATTAAGAAACTCACTCAAAACTGCCCAACTACATGGAAACTATACAACCTGCTCCTGAATGACTACTGGGTAAATAACGAAATGAAGGCAGAAATAAAGAAGCTCTTTGAAACCAATGAGAACAAAGACACAAGTTACCAGAATATCTGGGATACATTTAGAGCAGTTTTTAGAGGGAAATTTATAAAAGTAAATGCCCGAAAGAGAAACCAGGAAAGATCTAAAATCAACACCCTACCATCAAGAGAAGCAAGAGCAAATAATGTCAAAACCCAGCCGAAGACAAGAAATAATTAAGGTAAGAGCAGAACTGAAGAAGTTAGAGACAAGAAAAACTCATCAAAAAAATCAATGAATCCAGCAGCTTTTTAATGAAAATATCAACAAAACAGACAGCTAGCCAGACTAAAAAAGAAGAGAAGAATCAAATATATACAATTAAAAATGATAAAGGGGATATCACCACTGATCCCACAGACATACAAACTACTATCAGAGACTACTATAAACACCTCTATGCAAATAAACAAGAAAATCTAGATGAAATGGATAAATTTCTGGACACATACACCCTCCCAAGTCTAAATCAGAAAGAAGTCAAATCTCTGAATAGACCAGTAACTAGTTTTGAAGTTGAGGCAGTAATTAATAGCCTACCAAACTATTGTGCAGGACCAGATGAACTCACAAGTGGATTCTACCAGAGGTACAAAGAGGAGCTGGTACCATTCTTTCTGAAACTATTCCAAACAATAGAAAAAGAAGGAACCCTCCCTAACTCATTTTATGAGGCCAGTATCATCCTGATATCAAAACCTGGAAGAGACACAACAATAACAAAAATTTCAGGCCAATAACCCTGATGAACATCGATGTGAAAATCCTCAATAAAATACAGGCAAACTGAATTCAGCATCACATCAAAAAGCTTATCCACAACGATCAAGTTGGCTTCATACCTGGGATGTAAGACTGGTTCAACATACCCAAATCAATAAACATAATCCATCACATAAACAGAACCAATGACAAAAAGCACATGATTATCTAAATAGATGCAGAAAATGACTTCGACAAAATTCATCAGCCCTTCATGCTAAAAACTCTATCAATAAACTAGGTATCAATGGAACATATTTCAAAATAATAACAGCTGTTTATGACAAACGCATAGCCAATATCAAGCTGAATGGGCAAAAACTGGAAGCATTCACTTTGAAAACGGGCACAAGACAAGGTATCCCTCTCTCACCATTCCTATTAAATATAGTGTTGGAAGTTGTGGCCAGGGCAGTCAGGCAAGAGAAAGAAATGAAGGGTATTCAAATTGGAAAAGAGGAAGTCAAATTGTTTCTGCTTGCAGATGACATGATTGTGTATTTAGAAAACCACACCTTCTCAGCCCAAAATCTCCTTAAGCTGATAAGCAACTTCTGCAAAGTCTCATGATACAAAAATCAATGTGCAAAAATCACAAGTATTCCTATACACCAATAACAAACAGAGAGCCAAATCATGAGTGAACTCCCATTCACAATTGCTGCAAGGAGAATAAAATACCTAGGAGTAAAACTTACAAGGGATGTAAAGGACCTCTTCAAGGAGAACTGCAAGCCACTGTTCAAGGGAATAAGACAGGAAACAAACAAATGGAAAAACATTTCATGCTCATAGACAGGAAGAATCAATATCGTGATAACAGCCATACTGCCCAAAGTAATTTATAGATTCAATGCTATCCCCATCAAGCTACCACTAATTTTCTTCACAGAATTAGAGAAAAACGACTTTAAACTTTATATGGAAACAAAAGAGCCTGCATAGCTTAGACAATCTTGGGCAAGAAGAGCAAAGTGGAGGTATCATGCTACCTTATTTCAAACTATACTACAAGGCTACCATAACAAAAACAGCATCATACTGGTACCAAAACAGATATATAGACCAATGGAACAGAACAGAGACCTCAGAAATAATGCCACACATCTACAACTATCTGATCTTTGACAAATCTGACAAAAACAAGCAATGGGGAAAAGATTCCCTATTTTATAAATGGTGTTAGGAAAACTGACTAGCCTTATGCAGAAAACTGAAACTGGACCCCCTCCTTACACCTTATACAAAAATTAACTCAAAATGGATGAAAGACTTAAACATAAGACCTAAAACCATAAAAATCCTAAAAGCAACCTTGGCAATACCATTCAGGACATGGGCATGAGCAAAGGCTTCAGGACTAAAACACCAAAAGTAATGGCAACAAAAGCCAAAATTGACAAATGGGATTTAATTAAACTAAAGATCTTCTGCACAGCAAAATAAACTATTGTCAGCGTGAACAGGCAACCTACAGAATGGGTGAAAATTTTTGCAATCTATCTACCTGACAAAGGGCTAATATCCAGAACCTACAAAGAATTTAAACAAATTTACAAGGAAAAACAAACAACCCCATCAAAAAGTGGGCAAAGGATACGAACAGACACTTCTCAAAAGAAGGCATTTATGCAGTCAAGAAACCTATGAAAAAAATGCTCATCATCACTGGTCTTCAGAGAAATGCAAATCAAAACCACAATGAGATACACCAGTTAGAATGGCGATCATTTAAATGTCAGGAAACAACAAATGCTGGAGAATATGTGGAGAAATAGGAATGCTTTTACACTGCTTGTGGGAATGTAAATTAGTTGATCCATTGTGGAAGATGTGGTGTGGCGATCCCTCAAGGATCTAGAACCAGAAATACCATTTGACCCAGCAATCCCATTACTGGGTATATACCCAAAGATTATAAATCATTTTACTATAAAGACACATGCACATATATGTTTATTGTGGCACTGTTCACAAGAGCAAAGACTTGGAATCAACCCAAATGTCCATCAGTGATAGACTGGATAAAGAAAATGTGCCACATATCCACGGTTGAATGGTATGCAGCCATAAAATTCATTTTTTTTTTTTTTTTTTTTTTTTGAGACGAAGTCTGGCTCTGTTGCAAAGGCTGGAGTTTAGTGGCACAATCTCAGCTCGCTGCAAGCTCCGCCTCCCGCGTTCACACCTTTCTCTTGCCTCAGCCTCCCGAGTAGCTGGGACTACAGGCGCCCGCCACAGCGCCCAGCAAATTTTTGTACTTTTAGTAGAGATGGAGTTTCACCGTGTTAGCCAGGATGGTCTCGATCTCCTGACCTCGTGATTTGCCCACCTCGGCCTCCCAAAGTGCTGGGATTACAGGCGTGAGCCACTGCTCCCAGCCAGAAACCATCATTCTTAGCAAACTAACACAAGAACAGAAAACCAAACATGCATGTTCTCACTCATAAGTGGGAGTTGAACAATGATTGAGAACATGTGGACACAGGGAGGGGAACATCACACACTGGGGCTGTGGGGGCTTGGGGGGCTAGGGGACGGATAGCATTAGGAGAAATACCTAATGTAGGTGATGGGGTGATTGGTGCAACAAATCACCATGGTATGTGCATACGTATGTAACAAAACTGCATGTTCTGCACATGTACCCCAGAACTTAAAGTATAATAAAAAAAAAGAAAAATACACAGCAGCTTGATCAAATTCCTACGTTAAACGAAATTAAAAGAATAGACATGATACATAATAGAGCTAGATTACCAAATAATCTTTTCTGTCTAGAAAATACATGACCTGAAATATCACTCTACACTCTATAAATGTGTACAATTATGTCATCTAAAAATAAAATTTAATAATCAGTGTTAATGTTAATAATAACTCTAAAAACCTATTTTACTGCCTTATTTTATGACTACCAACAAACTCCAATACCCAAATAATACAAATGTCTCAAATCTTTATACTAAATGTTATTTAAATACAAAATTGTAGAAAAAATATCTTAAGGATATTGTTTACATTATATGGTTAAAAGATTTTTACTGCCCCCAAAATTGTGAATTAAGGCTATATAAAACAAGTGTCTAAAGCAAGTTGAATGGAAGTTGAAGTCTTGAGTCTAAGGGTGACATTTTAGAAATATAACAATATCTCAGATGAAAGTCAGCAGCATGGTGAAGTGTTTAGTCATCACTACTAACAAAGAACTGTGCACAGAGCTGAAAACTAATAGCATACAGGAAACAAATCTAAAATGATCTATTATCTTAAAATATTCAAGTTTTTATATATTAAACTAAACTTGTATGAATTGTAATATGTGCTTAGGCAGATTAACTGCAATTGTAAATATTCCACTGAATTTCTAATGCTTAAATCATAGTACAATTGTCATAGGCTCTTAATACTGAAAGGTAAAATAAAAATACCCAGCCTAATGTGGGCTTTGCCAACTTCAATGGGTGGCTTTCAAGATTGCCTTTAAATTTACAATCATCAAGCCAATTGAGAGGGGGAACCATTTAGGAGTACAGGTGGGCAGGGTTGAAACAGATGACAGCCTTTCCTGTTTACATTTTCCTCTTCAGCAATTCGTCACAGGGCTGTCCCCAAATGCCAGAGGCTGGTGGCTGCATCTAGATGAATGCCTGGGAAGCAACAGATAACTCTGATTTGGGTTAGAACTGTTGTACAAAGATTACTTTGATTGAGAGAAACAAAATTTGCATTTTCACCTGATGAATTTATCTATTTGAAAGTTTATTTCCAAGGCTCTGACTTTAAAACAGCATGCCCTTATAAATGCTTTGTCCATAGTTACTCATCTACCCTTCCCCCAAACACCCTGCCTGGGCCACCATACCTCTCCAATTTAGAGTGTCTTTCTTAAAAGGTAGGCCTCATGTGTCACTCCTCAGTTTAAAACGTCAGTAGATATCCACTATCATTTAAACACAAAATCTTTAATATTTCCTAAAAGTCTGGCATGCTAAAATTCTTTTAGGTCTCTGTATTGTCTCCCAATTCCACCTTTTCAGTTGGAATCTCCTCTCATCCATATGGGATTTCATTCAGCACTCAAATTACATACACTTCATAGTCATAGTCTGGAATACTTACCTTCTTTTTCTTTACCTACTTAATTCCTTATCCTTATGTCTGGGTTTCACAACTCTTCCTATTGCATGCTTTTCCAACCATTCTACCATCCCAACTTAGACTGCCTTGACATGGGCTGACATAAATCCTTCTTCATTTAAAGCATATTGTGTATTTTGAATTATTTAAATAGCTGATTATTAATATTTCAAATCACTGTCATCTCCAGTAAAAGCTTGAAGTGCTGTTTACCAACCCCTAGTGTGCAGTGACCAAAACACCAGAGGCTCTGGATATACACTTCATAATTAATAGACGATCTTACTGATTGATATGTGTGTCTATGTTCTTTATTACATGAATAGTTCTTTAAAATGCTTGACAATGAGTAAAGCTACCAAATTAAAAATTATCTTAAGAACATTTTGGAAAATTTGCAAATGCAGTTAATAAATCTTCAGTAATAGCAACCATAATACCACACATCTAACCTCCTGTTGACATAGTTCCATCCTGTGTAACACACAAGAATAGAAAGAAGAAAGGCATAATTTGGCTTAGAAATGATAGATTGTAAGATAATATTCATTACTTGAATATATTAGTTTCTATCTTCACACAAAAGTGCAATAAAGAGCCATATTTCATTCACCCAATTGTTTTCTTCTTTAATTATATGTATTATTTGTAATGTTTTTAGTGTATAAATTTACAGTGTACAACATGATTTCATATATTTATGTATATATGTACTGAAATGACTAATACAGGCAATACATTGTACATATCCATCATTTTACAAAGTTACTTTTTGTGGTAAGATCACCTAAAATCTACTCTCAGAAAATGTCCAGTATATTGTGCAATATTTAATTCATAGTGTTCTATATGCTCCCTCACTTTTCCTGGCTCACACCATTCACAAATCAGCAGTTTGTGATAAGGACCAATTAATTATTAAAATTAAAGAACAAAAAAAAGTGAATGTAGTTCTCAATACTCTGAAATATAAGATCCGTCTCAAAGTTAATATTTTATATACACGTAAGATTTATATAAAAAGTAGTACCTTGGCTGGGCATGGTGGCTCATACCTGTAATCCCTGCACATTGGGAATCCGAGGTGGGCAGATCACCTGAGGTCAGGAGTTTGAGACCAGCCTGTCCAACATGGCAAAACCCCATCTCTACTAAAAATACACACACACACACACAAAACCAATTAGCCGGGCGTGGTGGCATGCACCTGCAGTTCCAGCTGCTCGGTAGGCTGAGGCAGGAGAATCGCTTGAACCCAGGTGGCAGAGGTTGCAGTGAGCTAAGAGCACACCACTGCACTGCAGCTTGGGCGACAGAGTGAGGCTGTCTCAATTAAAAAAAAAAAATACTTTAATCAATTTTTCAAATATTGCATTTTAGAATGTATTAGTTACAAAGTATATAAAACATTCATATAATTTGTATACGATATAGCAAAAGTCACTAACTTTTTTTTTTAATTGTTGGTAAAAACTTCTAATGGGCTATTGCAAGTGGTTTCATTTTATTCCTGGGTATTTAAAAAACAAATTCTAAATTTCGAATTTATGATAAAACATAGTAAATGAATATTTTTGTCTTGAAAATATCAATTATCATTTTTAGAGATATAAGGAGATGAAATAATACAGATTTTTAAATCACAAACCTGGTTTTGTTGTTGTTGTTTTTGACGGAGTCTTGCTATGTCGCCCGGGCTGGAGTGCAGTGGTGTGATCTCTGCTCACTTCAGCCTCCACCTCCCAGGTCCAAGAAATTCTCCTGCGTCAGACTCCTGAGTATCCGGGATTACAGGTTCCCACCACCATGCCCAGCTAATTTTTCTATTTTTAGTAGAGATGGGGTTTCACCATGTTGGCCCAGCTGGTCTCAAACTACTGACCTCAGGTGGTCTGCCTGCCTTGGCCTCCCAAAGTGCTGGGATTACAGGTGTGAGCCTGTGTCCGGAATTGGTGGTTTCTCCGTCTTGCTGAATTCAAGAATGAAGCGGAGGGCCCTCGTGGTGAGTGTTACAGTTTTTAAAGACGGTGTATCTGCAGTTTGTTCCTTCAGACATTCAGATGTGTCTGGAGTTTCTTCCTTCTGGTGGGTTTGTGGTCTCGCTGTCAGGAGTGAAGCTGCAGACCTTCATGGTGAGTGTTACAGCTCATAAAAGCAGTATGGACCCAACGAGTGAGCAGTAGCAAGATGTATTGCAAAGAGCAAAACAACGATGCTTCCACAGTGTGCAAAAAGACCTGACTGGGTTGCCAGTGGCTGGCTCCTGCAGACTGTTTTTATTCCCTTATCTGGCTCCACCCACATCCTGCTGATTGGTCCATTTTACAGAGAGCTGATTGGTCTACTTTATAGAGAGTTGATTGGACTGTTTTGACAGGGTGCTGATTGGTGCATTTACAATCCTCTAGCTAGACATAAAAGTTCTCCAAGCCCCACTAGGTTAGCTAGATACAGAGTACCAATTGGTGTATTTACAAACCCTGAGCTAGACACAGAGTGCTGATTGGTGCATTTACAATCCTTGAGCTAGACACCGAGTGCTAGACATAAAAGCTCTCCGAGTCTCCAGTAGGTAAGCTAGATACAGAGTTAGCTAGATAAAGAGTATCAATTGGTGTATTTACAAACCCTGAGCTAGACACAGAGTGCTGATTTGTGTATTTAGATCCTCTGGCTAAACATAAATGTTCTCCAAGTCTCCATCCAGCTCAGGAGTCTGGCTGGGTTCACCTAGTGGACCCTGCACTGGGGCTGCAGGGGGGGTTGCCCACCAGTCCTGAGTGGTGCCTGCACTCCTCAGCCCTTGGGTGGTCGATGGGACTGGGTGCCACAGAGCAGGGAGTGGCACCCATCGGGGAGGCTCGGGCGCTGGGAGCCCACCACAGCGGGGGGAGCTCAGACATGGCGGGCTATAGGTCCCTGAGCCCTTCCCTGCCAGGAGGCAGCTAAGATCCCTCTAGAATTTGAATGCAGCAGCCTGTGGGCCGGTACTGCTGAGGGACCCCCCACAACCTCCGCAGCTGCTGGCCCGGGTGCTAAGCCCCTTAGTGCCCTGGGCCTGTGGCTCCGGCTAGCTGCTCCCTGTGCAGGGCACCAAACCCGTGCCTGCGCCTGCCAGAACTCGCACTGGCTAGCCAGCGCTGCCGGCAGCCCAGGTTTCCACCCACGCCTCTCCCTCCACACCTCACCACAAGCAGAAGGCCAGCCCAGAGAGGGGCTCCCATGGTGCCCTGGCGGGCTGAAGGGCTCCTCAGGCACCGCCAGAGTGGACTCCAAGGGGAGGAGGTGCTGAGAGTGAGAGCTGCTACCACATTGTCACCTCTCAAGCCCTCATACCCGGCTAACATATGGGTTTTAACCTCAATTTAATGACTTCATATTCATGAGAATTGGAACACATAACTTGAATTTTATTTTTCACTACTGGAAAACAGTGCCATTGATAGTTACTTTATTATTTAATTATAAGTAAATGACAAAATGTTTGTAAAAGAACCTGGAATGACAGATTTTTCTTACATATTAAAATTATTCTTCTCTCAATTATTTTCTCTCCTAATTAATTATCCTCATTATTTCAAACATATTTGTGGTCATCTCCAGTATAACTATCTCAATCTCCCTTTCCACCTTTTCTGTTTCCCACTCTTCAGTAATGATGAAAGCATACCAATTCATTCTCCAAATATCTAAATTATTTCTTTACTTCCTTCTTTCTGCCACAATACCTTTGAAAGTTATTTTACTAATAATGGGGGATAAAATGTCACATCAGATGGAAGAGATACTGATAATATGAAAGCCATAAGATTTAATAATTAAATGTGAGTTCGGTAATGTAAAATTTTTTAATGGATTGGGTAGAGGAAGTGGTGATATATTTAGAATCAGATCTGTGCTATGTGGAATATTTAATAAACACAATTGTGGATATAGTTCACTTGATACACATGTTTGATAATCAAGACAAGACCTCCAGGTATGTGGTAGGATATACAGATTTATAGTTTAAAAATGATATCTAAAATGCATGTACACTATATGCAACAATAGCATATGAAAAAGTAAAGTCAAAAGTAAAATTATATGGAATACCACTTTTTTATAATCAGTCACTGGAATGATTATCAACAACAGAGATTAAAAATAAACTGTTTTACCCTTTCTGCAAGTTATTAAGTTAGCTTGTCATGGTTGCACACTTACTGGTGGAAGACATGAGACTTCTGGCCCAGAGCGAAAGGACTTTATTACTCAAAGGTAGCATGAACCTTATATTCTCATCAGTTTTTCTCACCCGTAAGTCCCATGAGGGTGATATGGAAGCCGTGACCAGATGTATGCCACAAAATTTCCAACCATGGGTGAAAAGACAAAGAAAAATGCAGTAGATTTATATAAAGGGAAACTTAGTAACAAAAGATACTTGTTTTAGATACATGCAAAAACATGGATGAGTCTTAAAAATATTGTCTAAGTGACAGAAGCCAGACATAAAATATGTTATAATGTATGATTCCATTAAGTGATATGCTAGAAGGCAAAACTAGTGAGGGAAAACAGATTAGTGATTGCGAGGTACTGTGGTTGGAGGTGGCACATTGATTGCAAAGTGTCAGGAGTGTTGGGGGTGATTAAAGTATTCCATATCATAAATAGGATGACACTTATATAAGGGTTTTATTTGCCAGAGTTCAAACATAGTATTTTTATAATCTGTAGATTTTGTTGTATGTATGTTTTCAGTTGAATTGTGCTTTCCAAAAGGAGATGTTAGAAACTCTAACTTCTGGTACCTGTGAATATGACATTATTTGGAAATAATGACTTTGCAGATATGATCAAGCTAAGATGATGTTATACTAGATTAGGGTGTCCAATGACTGATGTCCTTATAAGAAGGCTGTGTGAAGACACATGGATACAGAGACGGCCAGGGAGAATGTCATGTTATAAGTGAGAAAACTTGGAATGATGTTACTGCAAGCCAAGGAGTGCCAAAGATTGCTCACAAATACCAGGAGCTAGAAAAGCAATATGAGCAAATCTGTTGTCAAAACCTCCAGAAAGAACCAAACTTGCTGACATCTTGATTTCAAATTTCTAGCCTCCAGAAATGTGAAAGACTAAATTTATCTTGTTAAGCCATGCAGTTTGTGTTAATCTTCTATGGCAGTTTTAAGAAAGTAGTACAATATATTATGTCTCAGTAAAGCTGATTTTTGGCAAATGTCATAAGAGCATATTGTGAACAATATATGTAAACATCATAGTGAAGTGCTTTGCCACTATAATTAATAAAAAATAGCTTATATAATTGATAATTATTAGCTTAGAGAAAACAAAAATTAAGTGGCATACAACCATCTTCAACAATTTAAAAGTTGTGTACAAAATCAACTGAATTTTAAAATTAAATCCAAATTCTTGTATTAGCACTGATATAATAAGTAGGCCCTAAATGTGTCACACAATAGAAAACTTCTTGCTCTCTTCATAATATTGGACAGGTAAAAGAAAAAAAGAGAAATGAAAAAAGAAAAAATATCACTGATTCAGCCTGATATGGGCTCTGCCATAGTCGACCGTTTGTTTGCTACATTTCCTGTGGAGAAACAGGGAGGAGCACTTGCGGGATAGTTTTATGTGCGAAGGCTGGAATAGGTGCCAATCACTCTCACGGGTATTTCATTGGCTAGAACCCAGTCACATGGCTCTACTTACCCCCCAAGAAACCTTGTAAGTTTATTTAACTGTGTGCATGCTCTTGCATAATAGTGCTTCAATTTGACATGATGAAAAATATAATATCCTTAGCTAAGGAATCTCTGTATAAGTTCATTACCACAGCATCACTTTAGAAACAGCAATAGTAGTAGTATTATAATTGGCCTTCACACAGCACCTATTCCTCTACCCCAATCCAATGTACACCTCATAGTATTTAAGCCTCATCATGTCACCCCTAGATATAACACTCTTCAATAGATATCCAGTGTTGATTTAAGTGAAAATCGTATCAATCCTATAGGATTTTCCTAGATTCAAATAGACCCTAGGATTTCTTGCATGACTTGAGCTCCTCCCATATTGCCTAACTCATTTTGTCTTAGTCCTTCATTTGTATTATTTTCCCAAGGCATTTTGGGCTTTCTACAATACCTATAACCCATCATGTTTTTCTTCCCTCTGTAGTAAAACCCATCTTGCTTTCTCTCACCTTGAGTGTTCACGTGTCTGAAACTTCTGGCTTTCTTCTCTTTATGTAGTTAACTCTTTCTAATCATTCAGGTCTAGTTTTAAACAATATTACCTTAAGGAGCCTTTTTTTCCTGTTATATTAATATATTTTCCTGTTATATATTCCTTTTTTCCTTTTTGCCTGTTATATTGAAAGGCTGTTAGTTTTCCTGGATTTAGGCTTATACAAAATCCTGTATGTACTCCTTTAAAGCATAAACAAATAACCTGATGTAAATGACGAGTTGATGGGTGCTGACAAGTTGATGGGTGCAGCACACCAACATGGCAAAAGTATACATATGTAACAAAGCTGCACGTTATGCACATGTACCCTAGAACTTAACGTATAATTTAAAAAAGCATAAACAAATAAATAATTATTTAAATAATTATTGTAATATTTTTGTATGTCTATATTACCCAATATGAGTTTTAAGAGCAGTGACTGTGGAAATTTTGTTCACTACTTTCTGTTACAGAGAACATTACATGGTAGGTTGTTTAAAAGATTCACTGAAAGAATGATTTATTCTCTGATGGACGGGTATCTAGTTATATTTTTTTCTATATCAGATATGACTTAAGAGATACATAACAAGGCAACCAAACAATTTTATTACTTTAGAAAATTATTAGAATCCATGAGATAGCATACTCTTGGTAATAGCACAGAACAATACACACCTAATGCTTGTCTTCCGTTTTAATCACCTATGTAATAAGTTGCAAAATGAAAATTGAAGGAGATTATTATTTGCCATAAAAGTAAGAGATTTTTAAAATGTTACTGATACTTTAAATCCCCTAATTTACATAATTTTTGCAATATAGAACAGACATATTTTCAAGATACACAGCTTTCAAATTTAAAAACATTAAAAACGTCTGGACCTGTGCCTACCACAGCTGACGATCAAGCTCTAAGGTTTGGGCAGTAGATAAATGTAAATATCTGTGATGATTAATACTGAGTATCAACTTATTGGATTGAAGAATACAAATTATTGATCCTGGGTGTGTCTCTGAGGGTATTGCCAAAAGAGATTAACATTTGAGTCAGGGAGCTGGGAAAAGCAGACCCATCCTTAATCTGGGTGCGCACAATCTAATCAGCTGCTAGTGCTGCTAGAATATAAACAGGCAGAAAAATGTGAAATGAAAGACTGGCCTAGCCTCCCAGCCTATATCTTTCTTCCATGCTGGATGCTTCCTGCCTTTGAACATTGGACTCCAAGTTCTTGTTTTGGAGCTCGGGCAGGCTCATCTTGCTCCTCAGTTTGCAGATGGCCTATTGTGGGACCTTGTGATTCTGTGAATTAATACCTAATAAACTCAAATATATATATTTGAGTTTAGACCCATATATTAGACACATAAATGCTGAGGACTCTACTTTTTTTTTTTTCTTCTTCTTTGAGGTGGAGTCTCACTCTTGTTGCCCAGACTGGAATACAGTGACACAATCTCAGCTCACTGCAACCTCTGCCTCCCAGGTTCAAGCTTCTCCTGCTTCAGTCTCCTGAGTAGCTGGGATTATAGGCACCTACCACCATGCCTGGCTAATTTTTGTACTTTTAGTAGAGATGAGGTTTTGCCATGTTGGCCAGGCTGGTCTCGAACTCCTGACCTCACCTGCCTTGGCCTCCAAAAGTGCTGAGGTTGCAGGCATGAGCCACTGTGCCTGGCCAGGACTCTACTTCTAATAGTATAGAGAACACTGATAATCCTTGGTGTGAACAGTTTTGAGAGTTATGCAAAATAAATGCTTTTAACACTCCTGATTCATTGCTTGTGAGAGGCAAGGAGTTAGTGATTCTATACATAATACCTTTGACCATATGTGGAGAACCAAGGAACATAATAAAACTGGTTGGTTGCTCTTAAGTTCAGTGGCCAAAGTGATTAAAGAAAATGATGAACTCAGGGATTCCATCTCCCAGCTTCAGACGGAGATACTGAGCCTCAAAGCTGCTAAGATTGCCCTGAGTGAGAGTCTTATCTCCTATAGAGAAAAAGCTGAAATTGTGGAAAAACAGATATGAGTTCTTATCATGAGAATGGCTGAACTGCAACGAAAGGTGCATGCATAGCCTCCCCAGGTGTCTACTGCTAAAGTGAAGGCAATGATTGGAAGAGAATGGGACCCTGAAACTTGGAATGGGGGTGGGGAGGAGGACACTGATGAAGCTGGGGACTCTGATGAACCTTTTTTGGCTGAAGAAAAAGCTTCCCTTTCCCCAGTAGTGGCAACATCCCCTCTCCAACCCATGCTGCCTTGCTTTTTACCTTTAACCCATGCTTTCGCCCTTGCTTTTCACCTTTGATTGAGGAGACAAACCCTGTGCTGCCTGAACCAAAAGTGATGACCTCCCTTGAGGCAGTTTCCAGGCCAGATAATGTTGATTCTCCTCAAGAGCCCCCACAAAGCACCCATTTGCTTCTAGGCCTATAACTAGACTAAAGTCTCAGCAAACCCCTAGAGGTGAGGTCGAGAGTGTGACCCATGAGGAGGTGTGCTACGCTCAAAAATAACTGCTTGAGTTTCTAATTTATATAAACAGAAATCTGGAGAACAGGCATGGCAATGGACATTAAGGGTGTTGGATAATGGTGGAAGGAACATAGAGTTGGATCAGGCTGAATTTATTGATTTGGACCCACTAAACAGGGACTCTGCATTTAATGTTGCAGCTCTGGTAGTTTAAAAAAACAAAAGGTTCTAATAGTTTATTTGCTTGGTTAGAGGAAGGACCCCACTAAATTACTGACAGTTTATGAAGTGAATCTTTCTCTCATCCTTCCCCAAGGAGACCTCTAGCCCTTTACCAGGGTAACTATGCATTGGGGAAAGGGAAATAATCTGACATTTCAGGGACTACTGGACACTGGCTCTGAGCTGATGTTGATTCCAGAGAACCCAAAATGTCATTGTGGTACTCCAGTTAAAGTAGGGGCTTATGGAGATGAGATAATTAATAGAGTTTTATCTCAGGTCTGACTTACAGTAGCTCCAGTGGGTTCCTGGATTCATCCTGTGGTCATTTCCCCAGTGCCAGAATGCATAATTGACATAGACATACTTAGCAGCTGGCAGAACCCACACATTGGCTCCCTGACTGGTAGGGTAAGGGCTATTATGGTGAGAAAGGCCAAATAAAAGTCATTAAAGCTACCTCTTCCTAGAAAAATAGTAAATCAAAACCAATATTGCATCCCTGAAGGGATAGTGGAGATTCGTGACACCATCAAGGCCTTGAAAGATGCAGGGGTGGTGGTTCCCACCACATGCCCATTCATCTCTCCAATTTGGCCTGTGCAGAAGACAGATGGATCTTGGAAAATGACAGCAGATTATCATAAGCTTAACCAAGTGGTGACTCCAATTTCAGCTGCTATACCAGATACGGTTTAATTGCTTGAGCAAATTAAAACATCTCTTGGTACCTGGTATGCAGCCATTGACTTGGCAAATGCCTTTTTCTCTATTCCTTTCCATAAGGCCCACCAGAAGCAATTTGCCTCCAGCTGGCAAGGCCAGCAAAATACCTGTACTGTTCTACCTTAGGGGCATATGATCTCTCCAGCTTTGTGTCACAATCTTACTTGGAGAGACCTGGATTGCTTTTCCTTTCTGCAAGTTATCACACTGGTTTATTATATTGATGACATTATGCTGATTAGATCCAGTGAGCAAGAAGTAGCAAACACACTGGACTTACTGGGGACCCATTTGCCTGCCAGAGGATGAGAAACAAATATGACTAAAATTCAGGGAACTTTTACCTCAGTAAAACTTCTAGGGGTCCAGTGATGTGGGGCCTGTCGAGATATTCCTTCTAAGGTGAAGAGTAAGTTGCTGCATTTGGCTCCTCATACGACCAAGAAAGAGGCACAATGCCTAGTGGGTCTATTTGGATTTCGGAGGCAACACATTCTTCATTTGCCTGTGGTACTCTTGCCTATTTATAGAGTGACCCGAAAAGCTGCCAGTTTTGAGTGGGATCCAGAAGAGGAAAAGGCTCTGCAACGGTTTTGGGCTGTTGTGCAAGCTGCTCTGCCATTTTGGCCATATGGCCCAGCAGACCCAATGGTGTTTGAAGTGTCAGTGGCAGAAAAGGATGCTGTTTGGAGCCTTTGGCAGGCCCCCCCATAGGTAAATCACAGTGGAGGCCTCTAGGATTTTGGAGCAAGGCCCTACTATCTTTTGCAGATAACTACTCTCCTTTTGAGAGACAGCTCTTGACCTGTTACTGGGTTTTGGTGGAAACTGATCATCTGACTATGGGTCATCAAGTCACCATGTGACCTGAACTGCCTATCATGAACTGAATGCTTTCTCACCCATCTAGCCATAAAGTGGGTCATGCACAGCAGCATTCCATCATCAAATGGCAGTGGTATATACATGACCAGGCTCAAGCAGGTTCTGAAGGCACAGCAAGTTACATGAGGAAGTGGCTCAAATGCCCATGCTCTCCACTCCTGCCGCTCTGCCTTCTTTCCCCTAGCCTGCCCCAGTGGCCTCATGGGGTGTTCCCTTTGATCAGCTGACAGAGGAAGAAAACACTAGGGCCTGGTTCACAGATGGCTTTGCACGGCATGCAGGCACCACCTGCAAGTGGACAGATGCAGCACTACAGCCCCTTTCTAGAACATCCCTGAAGGACAGTGGTGAAGGGAAATCTTCCCACTGGGCAGAACTTCAAGCAGTGCAATTGGTTGTGCACTTTGCATAGAAGGAGAAATGGCCAGATGTGCAGTACACACCTTTTCACTTCTTATAGCTCATTGTACTTGTGGGCATCTAATTGCCGAATCTAAAGAAAACACTTAGGCCAATTCCCCTCGTGGCACAAACACTGATAAAGTAAAATAAATTAGCCACTCAGGGTTGTTCCATAAGATTAGGGTTAGGCTAACCAGAGGGAAATTCAGTCTTATAAATACAAATTTAAAATCAACTCAAACTTTGATGAAATATGAGTAATTACTTCTTTAATTAGCTGGTGGATATATGAAAGAGTTTATGCTGAATACTACAAAAATATTAAAAATTGAATTTTCAAATGCCTAAAATACCTTTTAAAATGAAATATTCAAATAAGTACATAAGTTGGGAGGCAAATTAAAAAAAAAATCAAAACTATCAGAAACTGACTGACATTTACCTAAATATTTGCAACTAGCAAACCAATGTCTACGGGAAAAAGTCATATTATCTTATCATTTATAGAAAAGATGCCAGAATTAGTGATTAGATAGGAAATCTCAGCAGAGAAACTTAAATATCTTTAAAAATCAAATGAATGTTTTAGAACTGAAAATACAACATCTGGGGAAAAACATTGGCTGACTCAGCAGGAAAATAGGCAGTATGGAAGGAAGCATCAATGCACTTGCAGGTTGGCCAATAAAAATTATTCCACCGAAAAACATATGCTAATGGAAAAAGATGCTGAAAATAAGACTTGTTTTCATTGACGTATGGAAAAATATTAAATTGTCAATATATGTGTTATTCAGAATCCCAGAACATAAAGATGGTAATTTGGCAGACATAAACTATTACAAAATATAAATTATTAAATCTTAAAAGCTCCTGTTGCAACAAACATGATTGTTTCAAAATCCACAAGTGGGACATTGCACAATTCTAAGGAAAATATAATGAAATGTCTTTATAGTGCTAAAATAAAAAAACTATCACTCAAAGTTTTTTTATCAATGGAAATATTGTACACTTTAGAAATCAAGACAAGATAAAGATATCACAAGAAATTAAAAA
The DNA here is from genome assembly GCF_043159975.1 of Macaca nemestrina. Taxonomy (NCBI): domain Eukaryota; kingdom Metazoa; phylum Chordata; class Mammalia; order Primates; family Cercopithecidae; genus Macaca; species Macaca nemestrina. The sequence continues at coordinate 122,524,534 of NC_092127.1, read as the reverse complement.
AAAAAAAAACTCAGAAAAGTTGAGCCAGCAGAAAACAGTAATATAAATGCTATTTTGAAAGAAATAGTTAAGTAACTTTGTAACAAAGTTCTAAAGCTAATTTATTGAAAAAAATTATAAAATTTAAATAAATTTTGCTAAAAGACTAGATATCTTTAAGAAACAAAACACTCAATTTCTACTACATTCCATACATGAAATTTAAACATTAATAGCTAGCTCAGACATCTAAAGATAAAAGTGTTTTATCTTAAACATTAACCATTTGGCAGTGGCTCACTCCTGTAATCCTAGCACTTTGGGAGGCCAAGGCAGGCGGATTGCCTGAGCTCAGGAGTTTGAGACCAGCCTGGGCAACACGGTGAAATATTGTCTCTACTAAAATACAGAAAAACAATTACCCGGGTGTGGCAGCATGTGCCTGTAGTCCCAGCTAGTCAGAAAGCTGAGGCAGGAGAATTGCTTGAACCCTGGAGGCAGAGGTTGCAGTGAGTCGAAATCGCACCACTGCACTCCTCCTGTCCTCCTGCCTGGGTGATAGAGTAAGACTCCGTCTCCAAAAAAAAAAAAAAAAAAAAAAAAAAAAAAAAAAAAAAAAAAAAAAAGAATGTGGATTATTTTTATTTTATTTTCGTAAGTAGGTAAGTAAGGATTTTTCAGATAGATAGTGTGATACCATTTATTTAAAATGATTAACTCTGCTTCATCGATATTGAAAATGTCCTCGTTGAACTGCCCTAGTAAAAATGAATAATAAAAAAAGCAAGCCACTACAGGGAGAAAATATTTGTATCCAATGTATTTGACCAAGGATTTATATCGAACATACATAAAGGATTTCTATACCCCTAGAATGAAAATACAAGCAACTTAACTTGCAATGTTAAAAACTATACTGAAATATAATAGCTTAATAAGACTATTTTATTACTTCTCAAAATCGTGAGAGGACTTCATATGGGAAGTTCTCTTGCCAGTGTGAAAGCAATAAGTGCTGCAGTCGCCATAGAAATTAGTTGGTCTAGAATGCTGAAAATAGCTCACACTAAAGTGTGATCCTTAGTTCTCTGCCACTTGGTTTTTCTCCCCAGGTGGCATCTGGTCCTCCTGGCCTCTTTTTTCCACCAGGATAATTGGCTTTTGTACAAGGCAGTTGGCATGCTAGAGCACCATAGCAGAAGATTTCAGTCCTTGTTTACATTTAGACTGGCAACTGATACATTACTTCTACCACATTCAATTGGTTGAAATGAGTCACTGGGCCATATGGGATTTTGTGTGAGTGAAGGCTACCCAAAACATAAATACTGGGAAGGGTAGTTCACTGGGAACCATTTTTGGAAACTAGATGCTACACAATCCAATTAATAAATACATGGGTAAACAGTTGAGCAGGCTGTTTACAAAAGAGTGCGTAAGCATGGCCAGTATGTGTCTGAAATGTTGCTCAATATAATTATTTAGAAACTAACACCACTAAAAACTACCATTCACACACATTTACATGGCGTAAATAATAGCCATTATTGGTAAGGATGTAGAGAAACTGGAACTTTCACATGTAGCTGGTGGGAGATGAAAAAGGGAAAAACATTTTGAAAAATAACTTACAGTTTTTTTATAATAAAAATCTATGTACACTTACTTCATGACACAGCAATTCATGCCCAGTTACTTACCCATGACAAGTGAACACATTTCTTAATGAAAAGAGTTATGGAAAACATGACTATAACACTTTTATTTTTAATGGCAAAAATGTGGAACAATCTAAGTTTCTATCAAGACATGAACAGATAAACTGTGATATACTCAAAACACAGAAAACTACTCAGCAATAGAAAAGGAAAAACTACACATATGTAATATTGAACTGTACTACATAACTGTAGTATAAAATTAGAATACCCATTATTAGCTTTGTACTGCATTATCCTAGGGAGGACTTTTTATTTACTTCATGCTTATTTCTTCCATTGGGTGAATTTATCTAGGTTGAATAACACTGTCATAAATGTATCTGTCTCAGCCTTTAATTTGTTCCAACTCTAGAGATACTTAAATATTTTATATGACTTTAATAAGAAAAGCTTTAAATACATTCATAAAAAAATACTTAGTAAGGTTTAAGTAAATAAGAAAACTAACCATTTACTATGGCTGTTTTTCCAGATCACCTCGCAATACGAACATTTTATAACATTATGTTTATTACCTTCTCTCTCACACATCTCAGGTGCCCTACCTTACCAGAAAGAATGCAACCCTAAAGGCTCATTAAAACTTGATTAATTTTATTTTTCCCAAAGTTACTTTAAAAGAAACCTTAGTTCTATTTAACCTCTACTCTGCTTCCATTTCCTCTATTCAACCATTATTGGAAAAGACAAAAAAATAAATAAATGAATAACAACAAAATAACATCCCTTTCATTGGGAATATATAATCTATTGATCCCTGGCTATTGTAGAAATCATGAGGGAAAAAATCATTTGGAATTACTAAAAACAAAACTAGATGATAGATTAACTTGTAAAATAGAAATATCTGGCCATTAATAAATAACTGTGTAAATAAAGTGATAGAAATACTTACTGGAACCTAGAATGTGGTCTGAAGGTTGTATAGGTGACCTGGGGGGAAGTTTGACAAGTGTGAGAAGACTATCCAGAGAGTGAGCAGCCTAAAATTGAAACTTGGAGAAAGGTAACTAATGAGGAGATACAGGATGAAATACTACACAAAATACATTTTTTTCTAGGTCTTCCTTCCCTAGAGTAACATGATGAGAAACTGACGATTACCACTTCTCTCTTTCTCTTTTGTCCCTGCCTCTTTCTTTCTTTCCCTCTCTCTCTCTCTCTCTGTCTCTCTCTCTGTCACACACACACACACTGTATGGCTGTGGAGTTAGAGGAGTTGTAGAGAGAGTTAAAACAAAACAGTAACTCATTTTGATATTTTGTTCATGGTGGTGAAACAAGGAACATGTAGCCTAAAACTGTGGTCTGGAGTAAAACACGGGTGCTTCACACAGGAAGATGAAGCAAGCTAGTGAGTATTACTGCTGTCTCAGTAAACATGGCAAAGTACTTGAATACATCCTATAGGCTTCAATTCTCATTCTATCTTCATACACAAAGCTAGAAAACTAATCAATTAGCCCCAGAAAAAGGTAGATTTTCCATTGCACTCTGACTTCATCAAAACAAAGAAAATTCAGCTCAAAACCTTCTCTATTCATTGCTTCAATTTTCCATCTGAAAAATCTATAAAAATGAAATGGTGACTTACTTCTGAAAGGATATGAGTCATTATCACAAATTCCTACACCTCACCGAAGACTGCAAAGTTACCTTCCAATTTAGGAAATCCACACATGCTGAGTTTTATTGGAGATATTGGACTTGGGGATATCTAACGTGATATTAAGATTCTCAATTTCTACGACTAGAAAGGCCAACCTCATGCATTTTGTTTAAAAATGAAAATTCTGTTTTCTCTACTATTTAAACTACATTTTCCTCTTCCTTGTTGATTTCTCTTTTAAGATGAATTCTATGCTTTGATGTGCAGAGGCAAGGAGTCTGAAATAGTAGAGATAATACATATATTGCTTCGCCAAAGCAACATATTCCTGAAAGAAAGAGCGCAGGGTCTTGGGGCTGAGTTCCCAAGTTCCTTGAAGCACAAATAATGATATGAACAGCACACTTAGGCTGAGGTGCTCATTCACAAAAATGAAAGAAATAGGTCAGCTCTTGGCAACCAGAACTTCCAAACTTCTGAACCAAGTAAACAAGAAGTTTATATGCATTTGCAGCAACAATAAAAACAAATAGAAAAAGACTAATCGGAGGAAAATTATTTCTGAAGTCAGAACATCATACTGTGCTAAATTATCTTTCTGGTTGATGTGTAATGAATTTTAAATCAATAGTTCTAGTATACACTTACATATAAAATTTTCAGCAAAAGTATTTTACTTTTTAACATTGTGCATAAAGCTGTTGTAGCAGAAAATTGCAAATGACTCAGAAATGGAAAAGAACAGATGAGAAATTCTAAAGAAACTGACAAAAATAGGGTGGAAGGATTTGGGTAGGGTGGCATCAAAATAACTTTTGTGGAGAGAAACATTAAATTTGTGTCATGTGCATCATTCATGATGGTTATGTCTGAAAATATTTCACTCTAAATTTTTGGCTTTTTTTGTTTACCACGCTGCTGCTATGCATATCATTTTCTCTAGTTTAAGTGAAACATCTGAAGAAGTGAGACTTCCTCCCAAGATTTTTATTTGCATTCTTCATAAAGTGTCCACTCTACAACAAGATTCTGTCTCATAGCTTTTGCTGGCACCTCTATAACATTTGTTTTGAGCCTTCCTCTCCTTTCCATCATACACATGCTACTAAATGCTTTATAATTACAATTGAACAATGAGAGATAATGAAGGAAGAGCAAGGTAAATCCTCTTTCCCTTCCTACCAAGCATTTAAGTTTCATACAGTTGTTTAGTTCATAATTTCTTTTCAAGATGCATGTTATATGTTTGTGTTGAATGCAGGTAGACATATATGTATGTGTGCACATCTCTGTGTGTGCTCTATGGTTATATCTATATGACACTAAACTCATAATCAGATTTAGAGAACATTTGCCAGGTAAGTTTGCTATATAATACCTAAAGACCAACTTTTTATATATTGTCAAAGTGATGTCAATCAGTGAAATCATTTTTTTTTAATTCTCTTTGACTAATTGGCCTATTGGGACAATAAAATTTATTTTAAAAGCTCTGTTCTTTTATCACAAAGAACTGATTAATTGCAATTTTTTTCCCTTAAAGCAGGATTGGCTTCCTATGTCTGGAATTGCACTTCACAAAGGCCCACATTGATTTTCCTTTGGTCTATTAATTTTAGAAACCAAGGATTTAAAGTGCTCAGGATTACTGATGTCTTCATGTTTGACTGGTGACATGTGCATGGAGCTTTGCTCAAGCTGATACTTTCATCTTTAGCCATGTTTTTGCGCATGAAAGAACCCAATGGAATAAAGTCTGTAATGTGCTTACAATTAATATTGTTCTGTGGCCACAGCTTCAAGTAATCTCTTAAATGCCAACTATATATTGGCAATCAAAACATAGTGGATACCAATCCAAATTTGTATTCTCTTGGACATGCAAAACTTTTCATCGCTGAAGAATTTGACAATGTTGAGAATTTGGATTCAAACATGGCATTCAAAACCAACAAAACAATTCTCCATCAAAAGAGAAAACCATGATTTCCATTTAAAATAGAAGATTGAGAATAAGATAAAGAGGAAAATGTGCAATGATATTAAGAAAAATATATAAATGGAGAGAAGATAATAGAAAAAGAATAATGCAACGTTAGAAAGCCTTTCAACTGAGATATAATATATTAAATGTCTTTTATGTTATCAACATTATAGAAACCACAATCTATGAAAATAATAAATATATCATAAATTAAGGCAAGTTTAATAGAATTTTTATTTTATTATTTATTTATTTATTTATTTATTTATTTATTTATTTATTTATTTTGAGACGGAGCCTTGCTCTGTCACCCAGGCTGGAGTGCAGTGGCTGGATCTCAGCTCACTGCAAGCGCTGCCTTCCGGGTTTACGCCATTCTCCTGCCTCAGCCTCCCGAGTAGCTGGGACTACATTAGCTGGGACTAAAGGCGCCCGCCACCTCGCCCGGCTGGTTTTTTGTATTTTTTAGTAGAGACGGGGTTTCACCGTGTTAGCCAGGATGGTCTCGAACTCCTGACCTCGTGATCCGCCCGTCTCAGCCTCCCAAAATGCTGGGATTACAGGCTTGAGCCACCGCGCCCAGCTAGTTTAATAGAATTTTTAAAAAATGGTTAAAAATTACTTGAATATCAATTACAAATCAGTAAGCTAATGGCCAGTTTGTGTGGCAAAATAAGTGCCATAGAACTTTTGGGAAAGTGGAAATCAGTGAGGACTGGTACAGCAGGAGAGAGCTCGTGGCAAATGTTGAAATGAGGATGAATGATTCTTGTAGAACAGGAGCAATTTGACGAGGTCAATGAGAAATGCGACACATTCCTAAGTGAGGGAAAACGGGCACAATAGGGAGCATGTGCGTTCATTTCCTGTGACTCTTGTAAGAAATCATCACAAACCTAGTGACTCAAAACAACTTAATTTTATTCTCTCACAGTTCTTATGGCCGGAAGTCTAAAATAAGTATCACCGGGCCAAAAAGTGTCATCAGGACTGCACTTCCTCTGTATGGTCTTGGAACAGTCTGTTTCTTGCCCTACTAGCTTCCAATGGTACAGACATTCCTCGGCTTGTGGCTGAACCACTCCAATCCCTGCCTCCACTGTTACATTGACTTCTCTCTTCCATGTGCATTAAATCTCTCTGTGCCCTTCTCTCAGATGGACACTTGTAATTGCACTAAGGGCCCCACCCAGATAATTCCAAGATAATTTCTCTATTTCAAGACACTTTAATCGTTTCTGCAAAGACCTTCTTTTTCCATATGAGGTAACATGTACAAGTTCCAGGGATTAGAAAACAAATGCCCGGGATTTGGTAGTCATTATTCAGTTTACCACTGTAAAGAGATGGCAAAGAGACTGAGCTAAATGAGCAACCAAAGGAGTTTACAAAGAAAACAGAAACAAAAAGTTGGACAAGAACCAAATAAATGACCTTGAAATCCAGAATAATTTGTACTTGATAATATAATAGATAATCTCTCAGTCTATGTTGCCCTGAAGATTCCTTTTACAGTAATGCATAGTTTCACAAATTTCTTTTAGATATTATTAATTTACTAATTTTTGAGTGCTTTAGTATGAAACACTTTGCATATTAATGTTCTTTAAAAAGCAAACTATATTATGGTGGTGATAATCTCATAAAACTTCATAATAAACTGAAATGGATAATGTACTCAATAATCTATATAAAATTTTCAAATTATCCCAATAATTTGCTCAATGTGCTTTATTTTAAATAATCATTACTTCCAGCTTATCATGTCTCCAATGCTGCTCAAAAAAATTAAAGACTCAAAAATGATGATTTACTATCTGCTGTCATTGTTAATTACATAAGGAACTGTAAAAATGAGAAATTCATGCTTCAGATTGATAATACGTATTTAAATTTTTTTTAATGTTTTGATCCTTTTTTTTTTTTTAAGTCTAATCAAGTGCAATAAGAGAAGAAGGAAAAGAATAGAACCAGGAGTTTGATCTGTAACTGACCGTGAACAATCAATTGATCTAACTTTGGCACAGCCAACTTTGACTGTTTAAATTGAAAATCAAACTAAAGACAAATTTGAGTAAAGGAAGATATTTATCTTTCATTCTGTAACATAACTATCACTCCAATATAGCCATTTTTTTCCTCCTGAATTATCAAAGAAAGGACTTAAGAAGTATTCATTCTGTTGCCTACTCATTTTATCAGTGATGAAATTTCAAAGAAGGTTGATATTTCCTGCTGACTCTACAAGTGATATGGGAATTGTACTGCTGATTTCCCCATTAAACTCTATGGCTTTATTTCTGAAGCTGTCTCTCTAAACAACGCAGGTGTTTAGATACAGTTAGATTCAAACAAAATTATGGAGAACTTAATGAAATATCTCAAAATTAATAGAATTATGCCAACGGTTTACGTGGTCTTTGTACTAAATAATTCATTAGAGACTTTATTTAATAATCATTAAAAATTACCAATATTTATCACACTGATCTATAAGGATATTTACTTTAAGAATTTTATATCTTTGTTAATACATATTTATATTACTTTTCATTTGGCTTTCATGTATATTTCTACATTGGTGATCAAAAGTAAAAAGACATTATTTGCTATAATGCATTTTAGGCAATAAATGTTTCTCAAATCATCAAATTTTTGATGCTATAAGAAAAGTTACTGTACCAATGTTGAGAAATCAGAAAATATGGCTCAAATTATTTTAACAAAAAATATTCTAGTTAATATTATATTAATTCTAAGATCAAAATTTTTCTCTATTGGCAATGAGAACATATAGCTTATCAGAGAAAAAACTTCATAGTAATTGAAAGCAAATAAAAAAGTTAATAAAAGCCTACCTTGTGATATTTTGCTCCATTCAAAAAAATGATGGGGTAAGACTATTTTCAGCAATTTGAAAAATCCAGGTGTTCAGCATCGTATTTTATTATGTTTGATTAGTGTATTTAGCTGTTTGCCACAAAAATAAAAGCTATCAGCTGCATAACCCAGATTGAAGGACACTTTCCAGGAAAATAGTTGGGAGTAGGAGTACACAAATCGATAGGTTGATAGAGTGAAAAAAATATTTTGAGTTAAAATACTGTTTGAATTCCAGCTAAACCACATATATGTTTTATGCTTTTAAGCAAGTTACCCTCTAAGAGCCTCAGGATTTTAATATAAAATATGGAGGTAATATGTTTAGTTATTGTTCTGAACATTGAATGTGATCTGTTGAATAAAAATAGCTAATAATAATCTAATACTTATGAGTGACCGACACTATATAAAACACTGTTTATCACATGTTCACTTATTTGATCCCCACAATAACTTGGTAAGTAAAATACTAATATAAATCTTATTTTACAGAGGAGTCAAGTGAGGCAAAAAGTGGGTAACTTGCTCAGTATTACACAGTTAAGATTAATGTTTAAGCTATCTGGCTCCAGATCCCTTGCTGTTAATCATCACAAAAAAACCATCTCCCTAGAGGTATCTGACATGGTGCTTGGAATATAGTACATGCTCAATAAATGATAGCTATTCTTTGAAACTGTTGGCTGTCACATCAAGTGTGTATTTGCTCTTAGACATTAGTAAACCTTATTAAGCTTCAGTTTATTTGTTAATGTGATTAAAAGAATGAATCATATTGTTTCCTTATAAATCACAAATTCTATGATGATGTCGGTATATTATACTTATTTAATTATGTGCTAAGAAATAATTGTAATCTTTTATCAAAAACTTATCCTATGACAATTATCACTATCCTGTGTCAGAATATGTAATATATAAACATTTTTATGGTTGTAAATCACGAGTGAAACTCAAGTTAACTACACTAGGGTTATTATACAAAATAACTTATATATGCCTAGGGCACATTTTTAGCCCTAGAATTTGTCTCCACCTGAGTCGCCCATATTTATTTAGATAATTAATTCAGGCAAAAGGTTTCAGATGATGGCATATGTTCATGTATGAATAACTTGACCCTTATTTATTTTGTCTCTAAAAGAGTGCACTTTGATCCATAAAACTGATCATTTCATCTGCTTGAGTATATCTCCAAATTCAGTCAAAATACTGTGGCATGACATTTTTGAACCAAAGTCTTCGTAATACAATTGTAATTAAATTTAACAAATGTTTATTAAAATATATCAGGTACTACAGAAACTGTATGGAAAAAATATATGAGATCAAAATACATTATTCAGTCTCTGGATTCTTATGGATACAAACACATATACATATACACCTATATACAAAACAGATTAAACTAAAATAACTGTGTATGTATGTGTGTGTGTGTGTTAGTGCATATGCATTTGGAAATGTTGGTTGTAAAAAGAAAGAAAACCAGAGGTTATAAATTAGTGACAAGTCAAATAAATGAAGGTGGAATTGAGATGGATGTAACACATTACATAGACTTTTTTCACTGACTGCAACTCCAGGGGAGTCAAATCATGCCCAGTAAACTGGAATAATAGCATTACTTTTGGAAAGTTTTGAAACATTTTTAAATGATTATTTTTTAAGTTCTTTCAACCCTGTTAAAATGTAGGACCATGCTTAAAAGATTAAACAGGGAGAAAATAAAACAGCAACAAAGAACTCTTCTTCAATCAAAGACCTCTGATTAAACTTTTAAAAAATAGTTTTGAGTCAAACTAAAGTCAAATATCTGACCCAACTCTAAGTTCTAAATACAGATCAGTGAGGTAAAACATATGACTGGTTAGGATCCATTCGTGTGCAGAGTTTTGACTGTGTAGACCAAGATGCTCATGTATTCATCTAAATTTTTTAAGTGAAAAATGTTAAACTTTAGAAAACTGACAAGGCTGTTTGCCATGGATAGGTGATTTTATCACACTATGGAAACAGTAAAGTTTTCTTAACCTGCATTTTAAAGTTACAATAGTGTTTTAAGTTTCCCGTACTTAAGGTCTTCTTGTCTATGATAGTGATTTTTATTGAAAAGATAAATGTGTTTATTAGAAACTCTACTGGTTATAATCATAAAGATATAAATAGGCTGTTATGACCAAGCCCCAGTGTAAAGGTGGCTTAAATAAGATGCAAGTTTGTCTCTCTAATGTAGGAGTGTGAGAGTAATCCATCTAAGAATAATGGGCTAGCATCATGGGGTCATAGACACAGACCCTTGTATTTTGTTTCTCTGCCTTTTCTGTGGCCTTTCGATAGTATAGTCCTCATTCATGTGGTCCAAATTCACTGCCATACATGCATTCATAAACAAGATGGAGAACAAAGGGAAAGGATGGTGAGGCCACTCTTTTCTAAATAAAACTCAAAATTTCTACTCATCAATACCTGTCACATTCCACTGCTCATCACTTTATGTGGCTACACTTAGTTGGCTAAAGAATGTAGATTTCATGTGCTTGTTCCATGTAGTGGTGTAGGAGTTGGGCTCCCCTCCCTTTGAGAGAGCAGACAGGGAATGGTTTGTCCTGATAACCATGGATTCCCCTTCAGGGAATCACATGTCCCATAATACCTGGAAATATTCAGTCATCAGACCACAAACAGCTTGAAATTAGCCTAACCATCTGGCTTGCTACTGGTGGCCAGAAGCTGCAGGGATACCTGCTAGGTTAGGGGTGAGGGAGCTGGGCAGGTCCTACTGCCATCTTCTTGGTTGAAAACCCCAGGCCTTCCCTCTAAGTGGGCTATGTGGTGCAGGAAAGATGCCTCCACCCTTTCCTGAAGGTTTGCCCCAGCAGCCTAATTGCTGGTCTTAGACCCTAGCCAAGGTCGGCGCTTGGGCACCCTCCTCGGAGAGGCTGCTCGTGGATTTGCCCAATCCAGCTTCACCCAGCTCTGCCCCATCCACCAGCTGTGGTGACACAGCACAGGACAGGGATGACTGGGAGTCTCATGGCCCACCTGTTGCCCCGGATATTCCAGTACTTCCCCTGCATAATAAAGGCTAAATAAAAAGTCCACTGCCACCACTACAGAAACATCTCACCAGCAAGTGCCACACACTGGGTGGGAGATAAACCCACATGGCCCATCACAACTTCCACTAACACCATTGTACAGTGCTTGACTGGCTCTTGACCATAATCATGACCTATAGGGTGAACTACACAACCCAATATAATTCCTGCAGACGGAAGTGCACAGGCCAAGGTATAAGATAAGTCTCCAAGGCCTCAGCCTCTTTCTCTGTGGAGAAGACGGTGAGTCTACTAGCAAGTACAGCTCACTGCTATTACAACTTATAAACAACCAGCATTTGAAAAAAAACACTACACTAAGGCTATCTATAACCAACGAACATATATAGAGACTTGGCTCCCCAAAAGCACAAAGATACAAAACTAAAGGACCACACCCAACATACACATGTCACACTCTCAAGGGAGAAAACGTTCTCACACAAACAAAAGAAAATTCAAAAACCTTGAATCAATGTGATATTACAACTGATACTACAGAAATAAGAAAGACCATCACAGATTAGTATGAGTATTTCTATGCACACAAACTAAAAACCTAACATCAATAAATAAATTCCTGGAAATATACAACCTCTCAAGGTTGAACCTAGAAGAAATAGAAACCCTGAACAGACCAATAATGTGTAATAAAATTGAAGCAGTGATTCAAAAGTCTCCTGACAAAGCAGAGGCTGCAGTGAGCCAAGATTGCACCACTGCACTCCAGCCTGGGTGCCTGAGGAAGACTCTATCTCAAAAAAAAAAAAAAAAAAAAAAAAAAAAAAGTCTCCTGACAAAGAATCCAGGACCAGATATATTCACAGCTGAATTTTGTCAGATGTACAGTAAAAAACTGGTACTAATCTTACTAAAACTATTCTAAAATATTGAGTTGGAAAGGTTTCTCCATAACTCATTTTATGAAACCAGTATCACCCTGCTAGCCAAATCAGGCAAAGACACAGCAAAACAAGAAAACTACAAGTCAATATCGCTGATGAACATAGATGCAATAATATTAAACAAAATGCCAACAAACGGCATCAAACAGCACATTTAAAAGGTAATATATCAAGTCCAGTGGGTTTCATTTCAGGGATGAAAGGATGGTTCCACATATGCAAATCAACAAACTTGAAGCACCACATAAGTAGAAATGGAAACAAAAATCATACGGTCATGTCAATAGATGCAGAAAAAAACATTTGATAAAATCCAACAACCCTTCATGATGAAAACTTCAATATATAAGGTACTCAAGAAACATACTTTAAAATAATAACAGCCATTTATCAGACAAAATAACAGCCAACATCACAATGAATGGAGAAAAGTTAAAATAATTCCTCCTAAGAAATGGAACAAGACAATGATGTCCACTTTCATAATGCCTACTCAGCATAGTACTGGATATCACAGAGCAATCAGCCAAAGAAAGAAATAAAAGGCATCGAAATTAGAAAAGGATAAGTCAAATTACCTCTGTTTGCTGATAATAAGATTCTATATCTAGAAAACCCAAAAGATTCTCCCAAAAGACCACTAGGTTTGATAAATGACTTCAGTAAAGTTTCAGGATACAAAACCAATATGCAAAAATCAGTAGCATTTCTATATACCAAAAATGTTCAAGCTTAGAACCAAATCAAGAAGTCAATCTCAGTTATAATAGCCGCAAATATAAAATACCTAGGAATACATATAACCAAGGAGCTGAAAGATCTCTACAAGGTGAACTACAAAATACTGATGAAAGAAATCATAGATGACACCAATGGAATGACTTCCCATGCTCATGAATTGGAAGAATCAATGTCATTAAAATGACAACACTGCCCAAAGCAATCTACAGATTCAATGCAATTCATATCAAACACCAAATGTCATTTTTCACATAATCAGAAAAAAAAAAAATCCCAGAATGTATATGGTACTGAAAAGAGCCCCAAAGTCAAAGTAAACCCAAACAAAAAGAACAAAGTTGATAATCACATTACCTGACCTCATATTATGCTACATAACTATATTAACCAAAACAGTATGATACTGGAACAAAAATAGACACATAGGTAAATGGAGCAAAATATAGAACCCAGAAATAAAGCTACATATTGAACAACCAAATGATCTTTGACAACACTGATAAAAATACACAATGGGGAAAAGATATCTTATTCAATAAATTATGCTGGAATAATTGGATAGTCGTATGTAGAATATAGAAACTGGTCACCTCTCTCTTACAATATACAAAAATTAACTCAAGTTTCAATAAAGACTTAAATGTAAGACCTCAATCTATAGAAATCTTAGAAGACAATCTAGAAAAAATCCTTTTGGACATTGACCTAGGGGGAAAAAAAAAAAATGTGTGACTGAGACCTCAAAACAAATGCAACAAAAACAAAAGTAGAAAAATGAGAGTTAAACTAAAACACTTCTACACAACAAAAGGAATATTTGAAAAAACATACAACTACAGAATTGGAAGAAATATTTGAATAATATGCATCTGGCAAGGGATTAATATCCAGAATCTATAGGAAACTCAAATCAATGAGAAAAAAAACAAATAACTCCATTAAAAAGTGGACATAGGATATGATCAGACATTTTTCAAAAGAATATATACAAGTGGGCCAACAAACATACGAAACTACAATCAACATCACTAATAATCAAAGAAATGCAAGTTAAAGCCACAGTGAGATAAAATCTCACACCAGTCAGAATGACTATTGTTAGAAAATCAAAACATGCAAATACACACACACACACACACACACACACACACACGACGGATGTTGGTGAGGGTATGGGAAAGAGATAACACTTCTATACTGTTGGCAGAAATGTAAATTAGTACAACTTCTATGGAAAACAGTATAGAGATTTCTCAAAGAACTAAAAATAGTACTAACATTTGACCCAGCAATCCTACTACTAGTTATCTATCCAAAGGGAAAGATTTGCTATATTCAAAAAATACCTGCGCTTGTATGTTTATTGCGACACTATTTGCAATAGCAGCGTTGTGGAACTAACCTAAGTGTCAGTTATTGGATGATTGGATAAAGATAATTTGGCATATATACATCATGGAACACTACCTAGAAAAATAAAATAAAACAGTGTCTTGTAGCAGCATGGATGGAGCTGGAGGCCATTTCCTAAATGAAATAACTCAGAAAAAATATAATCAAATACCACAGCTTTCATTTATACCTGGGAGCTGAACAATGGGCACACATAGACATACAAAGGGAAATAAGAGACACTGATGACTCCAAAGGAGGCGAAGGTAGGAGTGAGTTGAAAGTTGAAAAATTACCTATCCAGCACAATTATTACTATTTAGATGATGGGCACACTAGAATCCCAAACCTGATCATTATGCAATATATCCAGGTATGAAACCTACACATGTAACACCTGAACCTATTAAAACTAAAAAGCTCTAAGTGACAAAAGCAGCTGCTTTTAATACAATCAGGGAATTAAAGGGAAGTGTAATAAATGTGATGTCAAGGGCTTTTGACATCCTTGCATTGGGGATTTTCCCAGGGTCTCGCATAAACAAGACCCAAACAGGTAGGTATGTTCTCACCTGAGAAGTGATTTGTTATGTGACTATGCAAGCATTGAGTTCATGAATATATGATTAATGTTTCTCATGTAATTTAATTTAGGATCTTAAACTAAAACCCAATTCTTAAAATTAAAATAGAAATAAAGTATACAACAACAACAAAAATGCATGAGGATGAGCATACCTGGTTGTTTGTTCATATTTTGTGGTATCTGGCAAAATGCTACATAAAGTTAAATTTTGGTGTTGATTCTTATAACAGAAGCCAGGGTAATTTTTTAAAAATGTTTTCCCTCTATCACTTTGCTTAACACCCTCCAGAAGATTTCCCCATTCTTCAGTAAGAGCCAACGCATTCCCATGCATTGGCCACCAAGCATTGCATGATCTTGCTGTTCTCTGACGTCATCTTTCCTCCTGACTTTACTACAGCTAGCCACTTGTTCTTTCTGCTATCCCTGGAATTTGACCTCAGAGTTTTTGAAATTGTTGCTTCTGCCTGAAATATTCTTCTTCTAAATATCTTAGGACGTGCTCTCTTCTTCATTATGTCTCCGTTAAAAACATCACCAAGTCAAAGGAACACTCCCTAACTAGCGTATTTGAAACTACATTATTGTCACTCTTTTCCCACTTAGTTCTTTCTTTCTTTGTTTTCGATCACTCATTCATTTAATTCATTCTTTCGTTCTCCATAGTCTTTTGTTAAGCTGACTCTAATTCCCATGAAAGCAGAGACTTGCTTCTTTTTTAAATTTACTTTTCTTTGATGCATTGTAATTGTACACATGTATAAGGTATATTTGATGTTTTGATACATAGATATGTTGCATAATGATCAAATCAGTGTATTTAGCTCGATCATCCCCTCATGCATTGATCATTTCTTTGTGGTAAAGATGTTAAACAGCCTATTTTCTAGCCATTTTGTAATACACAATACCTAGCTGTTAACCATTCTCAACTTACTGTGCAATAGAACATAATAACTTATTTTTCCCCTCTAATTGTAATTTTGTATCTATTGACCAACTTCTCTCTATTGTACCCTCCCCATACTCTCCCTAGTCTCTGACTAACAGAGAGCAGGGACTTTCCATGTTCATGTTCACTGCTGAATATCCAAGGTTTAGGAGAGAACTTAATGGTTTATAGGCTCTCAATAAATATCTGTTGAATGAAAGGGTAAAATAATGTGACTGGTGCAATTCTTGATGGAAGAGAGCAAGCAGTTGTTGGACAAAACCACCCTTGATATTGAAGCCAACTAGTAGGTTTGATGGATTTGTTAGATAAATCTGTAACTTTTCCTAGTCAACTAAAATTTTCGTTTTTAACTTGGCTCTGTATTATCCCAAAGGCTTCACCTATTATTGTCTCACTCAGCCAAACAGAAACATGTCATCTATATGTACTTTTTTAAATATGATTTGAACCTTAACTAAATATTTTCATTTTACACCGAGAAACCTAAGAGCTTTATATCTGAGACCAGTATCCTGACAGAAATATCGATCCATTTAAATGTTAGAATCATAAACAGTTATGGAAATGCTGTAATAAATGGAGTCCCTAATAAGTGGTAAAAGCACAGCACATGCAAAGACTTATCCTGTGACAATGTTCCTTTGGTTAACAAGCAGACCCATTTTCCTGCCTCTTCACATTCCAGCCCATCCTCATTGATTTTGATCACTTATATATAAAACCTTAAAGCATGAGCTACAAGAAGTCAATGCTTCAGAGCTTTATAACTTTTTAGCAATGCTGTATTTTCACTAACAGAGAGCAAAGGAAAATAGAACTGTTTTTGTAGAAATGGAATTCATAGGAATATCAGTTGTGGTTTCCCTAGGGATGTACTAGCAGAAAATTGCAAGATATCATTTCAGTAACGGATAAAAGTAATTCCAAGAAGTTTGGGGAAGCCAGACTACCTCCTGATTCATTTATCAAAGTCCCTGCAGCTCCCATTTTAAGTCAAGTGAAACAACAATAAATATTTGCAAAGCAAATTTTTTTTTTTTTTTTTTTTAAGACGGAGTCTGGCTGTGTTGCCCAGGCTGGAGTGCAGTGGCCGGATCTCAGCTCACTGCAAGCCCCGCCTCCCGGGTTCACGCTATTCTCCTGCCTCAGCCTCCCGAGTAGCTGGGAGTACAGGCGCCCGCCGCCTCGCCCGGCTAATTTTTTTTGTATTTTAGTAGAGACAGGGTTTCACCGTGTTAGCCAGGATGGTCTGGATCTCCTGAACTCGTGATCCGCCCGTCTCGGCCTCCCAAAGTGCTGGGATTACAGGCTTGAGCCACCGCGCCCGGCCTGCAAAGTAAATTAATCTGTACCCAGAGATTTTAATAAATAAAAGGTCAAAAGAACACAGTAGAGAGCATTTAGCTCTTGCCAAATTCAGTAAGTGAAATTTGACTGCAATGGTGGAAAAAAATAACGTAAAGGAAATAAAAATGCAAAGAGCTTTTGAATAGAAGCTTTTTGTATTCACTTTATATGTATTCTCTGAGTACAATTTTAATCATAAAATGACCACATAATGTAAAATTGCTTCAGGTAATTAGTAACTAAAACATACACCTAAAGTTTCCATTTTGATTAGTAGTGGAAATAATAAAAAGAGATTTTAAAAATGCTCAGAACTAGAGAAGTTGAGTGTTTATTTTGCTAAATTGGAATGGTAAGGTAGAGGAATTTTTAGTTGGAAAAGGAATTCTTCTAGAAACAAACTAAGATAATTTCTTTATTTCTGTGTTTCATCTGCACTGAGTTGAATAGGATCAAAACACATTTCCTAATAGTTCACTGAAACATCTGACAAAAATATTTATTTTGAAGTACTGCTTCATGTTCTTGGTTTATTTTCATTAAAAATCCAAAGAGTGTCCATAATATAAATTAGAGGTTGGCACCATTCCCATTACCAAAAATTGAAAAAATCCCAGTGGAATATGCTTAACCTGAGATATTTCCTTTGTTACAGAATATACGTTGCACATATTTTATAAGTTAAAAAAACACATGAAACAAAAATCTAGAACCTAATAAATGGCTAAAACCAATACAGCTTCAGGGAGTATCTGTTATCCAAATTTGTACCATACATACTCATTCACACTATGCAGGAATCTCAAGCCAAGCACACGTTCAACTAAATTTGGCTCCTGTCGTATTCTTTATTTTATTTTTTTACATAATTGACATATCAATGTTAACTAAAAGCATAAAGGAATTCTCAATCCCTCTCTTTCTTTTACACCTCACTGAAACATTCGAACAATTCTGTTTATATTTCTAAAACTTTCTCCTCATCTCCTTTTAAAATCCATATCTAATACTACTGCACAAATACTAAGTTCTCATCCGTCCAATTTAGACTACTATAGAAGTGCCTTAAATACTACTCTCCCTAGTGTGCTAAACACAAAACAATTGTCTTTCCTCAGGGCAATGTATTAAAAACAGAAAATCTTCCAATGTCAGAACTTGAAATCTTTCCATGGTTTTGTATTACAGAGTTGAAGTTTTCTAGGGCAACATTTACGTCATTCTATTGATGGCAGCAGCCGGCCATCCGGAGCCGCCACTACCAACATGCTAGCTGTAGAGGGGAGGTGCAGGAGGTGACTGCAGGAGGGGCTGCAGGAGCGGCAGTGGTGGTGGTAGGACCTCTGTGCCCTGTAACCTGGGGGCAGCCTACTGTGCTGCCCTCACCCTCTCACAGTCAAGCGGGACCCACTCCCAGGCTCAGAGCCTCGGCTGCTCAGGACCCTGGCCCTGTGGCCACTGCTGGGAGGGTGTGGAGAATAGGCGAACAGTCATCAGAGCCTGCCCCGAGGGCTGGCGCTATGGGACCAGGCTGACTCGCTCCCTGGCGGGGAAGCAGAGAATTCAGGAAGAGAGGGGAAGGCAGAGAGAGGCCCCAGGTGGAGCTGAGCCTGGGGCAGAGCAGTGTTTCACCGAACTGGTGGGACCTAGGGACAAGCGTGAGCCCCGCCCCTTTCAAGATAGCAGGGAGGGAGCTCTCAGGCGCAACTGCAACCACCCAAGCCAGGGCGAGACCGGTGCACCCCTGTGCTCTTGGGAGCCAGGAGTAGGCAGGAGCCCCGCCCTCCCAGGCACTCCTGCAGCCATCCTGCCACAGCTATGGATCCAAGCATCTCTGCACTCTCAGGGACCCAGGAAGGCCCCCGCCCCTGCAGGCCTGGAAGTGCTTACCCCTGCTGCTCAGTTTCTCCCCATTGTTGATGCCCACTCCCATCTGGGAGCAAGGTTGAGGTGAAACCCAAGCACTGTTGCAACGCAGCCCCGTGTGTGCACATTCAAAGCAGACCTGACATGCCAGAACTCTGCCACCTGGGCCCCCTCTAGACGTTGGGTGCTGACAAGCATGGGAGAGAGGCTGAGGTTGGGGAGGGCCTGAGGGCAAGTTGGCATTGGTCTGCGGGCACCCCTTAGCACAAACCGCCTGGACGCCATAAACAGCAGTGGGAGGCAGACAAGCTTCTGAGTGGAAAGGGGCGGGTCCTTGGTGAAGCCCCACCTTTAAGCTGTGGAGGGCCTGAAACTAGGGCTGCCATTTCCAGTGGGCAGACTGGTGTGAGAACGTGTGGTCCTTTTTATTGGGCCCACCCGTGACCACTCATGGACTAATGAGCAGGCACTTCCTCCCCTCTGAAGCCCATAAAAACCCCCAGACTCAGTCAGACTGAGTGAGGATAGTGGCTAGGGTAGTGAGGGGGCGGGTGGTGGACAGAGAGAAGATAAAAAGAGGAATGGGAGACAACATGAAGACAACAGACTACCAGCTGCAGAGAAGAACTACCCTCTCTGCTGAGAGCTGGACATTCATCCGGACACCCTGGCTACAGAGAGGAGCTGCCCACGGTGGGTCTCCTCTGAGCTGTTCTATTGCTCAACATAGCTCCTCTTCATCTTGCTAATCCTCTACTTGTCTGCTTACGTCATTCTTCCTGGTTACAAGACCAGGTTACAAGAACTCAGGACCCACTGAATGGCGAGGCTGTAGCACAAACAGACCTGAGACGTGCACCTTGCTCACCATGTTGCAGGCAAATGGAGAGAAGAGCTGCAACCCTTCAGGGAGCCCAGACCTGGGAGCTCCCCGAGCCAGGGGTGTGACTCCCTTTTAGGGGCCATGCGGTTCCTGCCATCACCAAACTTCCAGGTGCCACCACATTCACTAGTGCCAGCTGGGGAAGCTGCTTGTGGTGTGTCTGGTCCAGCTGTAGCCTTGTAGAGAGCTGGCACCCATGCCAGCACCTGGAGCTGCCCACCCACAACAGCAGCAGGCATGTCTGACTGTGTGCAGTGGCTGAACCCCAAGATCCTCACACACCCCATGCTGCTCCATGCTTGACTTGCCCTTGGAGGTATGGGATCCAGGCTTGTAGGGTGAGCCAGGCCGACTAGGCAGACTGAGCCCAGCGGGCCCGAGCAAAAGTCAAGCAAAGGTGCCACCAGCAACAGAAGTTTCTGGCCAGAAAAGCAACACCCCAAGGGTCCTGTAACACTATGACTTCAGCCTTTACTACCTACCTTATCCCCGTTATCCACTCCACATCTTCCATGTACATTCACTGAATTTCTGTGGCTCTATAAACATAACATGTTGTTGTTTTTCCTCCTGGACTTCACTCAAATGTTTTAGTGTGTGCTATGAATTTGCTGCATATCATGCCTTAAATAATAATACCCAAATTTGGTAGTTCTTACTCCATACCTAACCCTGTTCTAAGCAGTGTGCATATGAAAATGCATTTAAATCTAATAGCAGGCCTATGAAAGATGTACCATTATCCCCATTTTACACGTAAGGGAACTGAGGCACGTAGTTTCTAATTAGTTTAAACAAACCCTGCTAGTGATCTGGGAACTGTAACATAAACCCAGGCAGTCTGACTGGAGATTTCAGGTTTTAATGGCTTATTTTTACTCATTACTCTAAAACTAAACTTAGAATCCTCATCTTCCAGAATATCTTTCATTACCTGCAAGATAAAGTTAGGTGCATGTTCTCTCTACTATGGTCTTCACATATTGAAATTGAATTTCACTAAAATTAAGCTGTTAGACTTATAGGCTCTATTGGAGATGGCATCAAACCTGTTTTAAATGTGTTTATAACACAACTATCTACAAGGTTCCAAGTATATAAAATAATTTATAAACATTTGCTAAACGGAAAATCCTTATTGTTTATACAAAAAAAATTTGTATAAAAATTTTTAAATACTATATGTTACTCATTAGAGTTTCTTGCTTAGTAGCTTTATTTCCTTGAGCCAAATTTCTCCTCTGTAAAAAACAAGGATAAAATGATACCCACCTCACAATACTGTTTTGAAAAACAATAGGTAAAAAAAGTGTTTATCACAAGATGAATATTACACTAACAGATTGGCTGTGCTTAGTTTATCCTTATTCTCAGCATTTTTTAGTCCTGGATATCAATTGTAAGTTTAAAGCATTTAACTATAAAAATGTTCCAATATTGATTTCAATGTACTCAGTGTATTTTTTGTATATTTAATTTTTCTTTTCTTTTTCATTTTGAAAAATGCAACTTAATAAACCAGTATTTTAATCAGAAATACTGGTAACTTAACACTTGCCATATTTAGTTGAGCCCAGAGAAATTGCTACAATATATTTTTTTTTTTCCAA
Organism: Macaca nemestrina; assembly: GCF_043159975.1. Classification (NCBI taxonomy): domain Eukaryota; kingdom Metazoa; phylum Chordata; class Mammalia; order Primates; family Cercopithecidae; genus Macaca; species Macaca nemestrina. The sequence goes on along the minus strand of NC_092127.1, from coordinate 122,502,972 downwards.
TCAGGGTTGATATCCCAAAATCCCTAGTGGAAAAAAAAACTGCAAAGAATATCCTGAAAATGGGTACATATCAAAAAAGAAACAGCATTACCTTGAAGTTGGAAATTGCTGATACTTTCCTTGTATAGGTCAGTTTCACACCTACTCCTTTCTTACTGGCAGCTACTCAAAAAAAATTCTCATTTAAATGTTTCAGTCCTTCTTACATATCTCATAGAAACATTTGTTGGAAATGTTTGTTAAAAAAAACTACTTGTATTTAACACATGTAAATCATCTAATCTTTACAAACACATATATGCATGTGCACACACACGCACACACACACACACGACTGTAACAGTAGTTATAACTCTAAAATGTAGAGATGACTTGAACCAGAATTCCTGGACTGAGACTTGCTTTTGGCTTTACCCATTTCCAGCTCTAATATGTCAACTTTGGAGAAGGGGTCTTATCATTTGCCTAGTGCCTGTCAGCAGGTTCTGGGTGGAAGGATTCAATGCAGACTCTTTCCTTTGTATTGAAAGCAATTTCCTAATAAAGGTCGCACGTAGTTGAGTCTTGCTACTTTCCAAAATCTCCATCTCTACATCCTTTTCTGTTTTCTTAGGTTAGAAAGACCATTATTGCTAAAGTCATCACAGTTGGATGTGCATTTTGGTCGTCTGGTTTCCCAGGTGAAAACAATTGCTCCCTGCTGTTCCAATGTTTATCCTATTCTCCTTTATTCCTTTGACATAAGATTTTTCTGGACCTCTACTAAGCAGATCTTGAAACTCAGATTATGACATTATATTAAATCATGGTGTAGGCTCTCTCTCTCTCTCTCTCTCTGTGTGTGTGTGTGTGTGTGTGTTTCTGCCACTTTGTCTCTGTCTCTCACTCTCTTTATGTACTTGCATGCACGCACACACAAAATGACAATGTAATATAACAGACATTTAATTTTCATTTCAAACCCTGGTATTTTCAAAATAAGAAAGACTCATAGAATCACATGGAGTTATGTTTGGTTTTATTTATTTTTAACAGCAAATATAATATAATTTTTCTGGACATTTACTTACTTATTCAAAGTTTGTATCTCTTAGACCATGTGGTTGCTGACAAAACTTCTGACATAGCAATGATTTTGCATTTTATGTGCTATCATTTAAATATTTCTAGGAAAAAGTTGATTATTCACTCAGAAGTTAACTCTCTCACTTGATCAAACTATTGCTACTATTACATTGCTGTTACATAATGGCTATCGTTATTGTTATTATGGGTAGAAGCAATGTGACTTCTGCTGATCAGTTATATTAATGTGACATAATTCATTATGGATGTATATGTTTGTATACACATGTACATTCTTATTTTTGGAACAGTTAATAATTGCTGTTTTAGCACTCTACGAGTGTAGGAAATATATACACACACACACACACACACTTGCACATCAAATATTTCCTCGTACCATCATGATGTGGAAGAAAGAAAGATCAATAAGCACTGCACATAGCAGAATATAAGATTGGGCAAGATTTGTCTAAGTAAAATGAACATGTTAAAAAATATATCAAACCACACAATGCATCTTTTACTCATTAAATATAGTATATATAACAAGGAAAGAGTTCAAAAATGAGTTTAGATAGACATGGATGAGTGGATTTTAGATAGATATGGACGAGTGGATTTTTACTAGCAATAGGAAAATCACTAGGAAAAACACAACACTGGACAAAATTAATATTAACTTGCCAATATTCATGTTAAATAATCAAATTTTATTAGATATTAGCTATTGGTTATTAAAATCCTTGTATCATTGTCATATTTCTTATGAGCAGAAACATTTCTAGCTGTCCTACTCTTTAACTGGATGAAGAAAAAGGTCAAAAACCAAATGAGAATTGCTTCATAAAAGAGGTTCTTCTCAGATAATTTCTTTGGGTAAACGCTTATCAAACTGCCTTAAAACACACAAGTAGAAATGAGAAGCTGGCCATTTTGCATACTAGATGAAAGATCACTAAAAATAACTTATTCTGGGTTAACTTATGTGATTTGTGAACCTCCTTTTCTCTTCTCACATGATCCAATTATGCTATTTATCCAATCTAAAAAGATGTATATAACCAGCACAATTATTCTGCCACCTTCAGGGCAAAGAGTTTTATAGACAGTAATTTTATTTTCTTCAGGTACCCTTAGCACAAGAGGACAATTTTGTAATATTCTTTTGTATCTCTGACTTTCTCTCTCTGTTCATATCATTTTTCCAAATTTCACATTAAAAGATAAACAATATTAAAAATTTATGTATTTATGTACTCATCTGTTCACATTGACTAGAGTATTCTTCCTTTTTGGACTGCTTAACAAAGTCGGTTGATTGTTTATAGTTTAACAAATTGACATATATTCGGGGGAAAAATGCTATAAAAATTATGGTAATTAAACAGCATTCATTGAACTGAAGAACCACTTTCTGATGAACTAGAATTCACGTTGCTTACTGAGTATGCAATAGAAAAGAAATTATTGGATGAGGATTAAAATTGTTAGCATCTGTGTTAGATAATACACTTTGGTTAGTAGTGGTAAAAGCTATTTGGGAAATCTTTGAAATCAGGAATGTTGAATAGCAAGAGCCTCAACTTTGTAAATAATCAACTCAACAGATCTTTTATTGATCACTAGAGGAACTATGAAAGAGAATGTAAATATATTAATTAAAAAATCTCACAGTTATTAAAAATATATATAAACTCCAAAAGTCTGACACTAGCTTTAGTGGATGAATACTCATTTATAGATGAGAGGGCATGTTTTATATAACTAAACCTATTCTAAAATTCTAAATATTTGTGATTCTCTTCAAGGCATTACTAAAATTTCTCTCAATATTATGTAATGATGCTAACTTGATAGTGACTTATGCTTATTGCTAAATTTTAAGCTAAAACTTATACAAGAATTTGATTCAAATATATGTTTGCATAATTACCTACATGTTTATATCCACTCTTAATTTGAGAACAATTAAAATAAGAAGTTCATTGGAATGCAATTTCAATATCAAGAATATTATACCAATTAAAATTTATATATGCATAATTTTGCCTAAATTAAAATTTGGAAGACTGAGGCATATTACTGAAGCTTGATGTGTGCATGTAATTGTCATTATATGATGCTAATGCCTAGATTTTTAGCCATGACTGAAATGTGAAACATCCATACAATAAATACCTAATTTTTCCTCTACACATAATTATAATTGACCACTAAGTTGGTTATTAATCAAAACATTGGTTTAATGTATTATATCTTGGGGGACTTATTTGACAGGGTGTACATTAGTTTGTAGCTCTTCAAGATATTTCTGACATAGGCACAATACTAACTAGATTATCAGTTAAATAATTTCTTATGCCCCAGGAGAATAGACATCCAAGGCATAAACAACAATATTTTAATACTGGATTTTGGGAGTTTTATTTATTTGTAGTTCACTTATTTGTTTGTTGGTTGGTTTATTTTACATTGAGATGGAAATGGAGTGTTAAAAAACTGAATTCTGGTAAAATAAAATTGTTGGACTATTAAAGTTGAATATTGAATGGATGATCTGAAATAAAATGTACAAAAGTACGGTCATTATATTAAAATAATTCAAGATACATTGTTGTTTTGATGGCAATGATAGCAACAAAAATTACCAGCGGCTGCTGATTTACCAATGCCTTCAAGGAAAGAAAAAGGCAATTTTTGCATTTTTATGAACGAACAACACAAAATCCACAATAAATTTCAAAAGCAGACTGCGCATGGTGGCTCACCCCTATAATCCTAGCACTTTGGGAGGCCAAGGTGGGCAGATGATGAGGTCAGGAGATCGAGACCATTCTAGCCAACATGGTGAAACAATCTCTCTACTAAAAATACAAAAAAAATCACCTGGATGTGGTGAGGCGCGCCTATAGTCCCAGCTATTCAGGAGGCTGATGCAGGAAAATCACTTGAACTCGGGAGAGGGAGGTTGCAGTCAGCCAAGATCGCACCACTGCACTCCAGCCAGAAGACAAAGCGAGACTCCATCATAAAAATAAATAAATAAATAATTTAAAAAATTTCAAATGCAAGGCAGATAAAGTACGTGAATCAGCTTTATGGATAAACATTTAATGGTTATAACATTTATTTATAAGAGGCTTTTTGCTTGTTTTGTTTGCTTTGCTTTTCTTTGTTTTCAGTGCTGAAGCATTTGAGCCAGTTATATTGCTGCTGAGGTTCATTTTCCATTTTCTTAAGAAAATGTTTACATTAACTTAAAAAGAAGAAATTAAAATTGCAAGAAAGAAAAAAATGGAAAATATGATACTCTTGATGAAGTTGGTTGCTATTATATATTTCTGTTGTGATTTTGAATGTGATTTTAATTTTTCTGAAGGACAAAATTCTATATCATAGCCTACATTAAAAAGATATACATACTCAGCCTAAAGCTCTATAAAATACACATTAAATATTTTTAAAAATGCATTACAAGGATTATATATAACCTTTTCTGATTCTTTAAGTAAAGCTGCACTGCCTCAATGTCCATCGATGGCCATGATGTGCATGGCTATGTATATTTAAACTTTAAAAATTCCATTAAAATTCACTTTCTCAGTCATACTAACCATATTTCAAGTGTTACATTGCCACCTGTTGCTGATGGCTACCCTATTAGATGAGGGATACAGAAAATTTTCATTTGAACAGATCTAGAGAGTAACTTGTAAACACAATGCCCTTAATTAAAAATTACATTCTGTAAGAGTCTCACCTTTCTTATTTTTAAGTATTTCTTTTCTTCCCCTACCACCCATGTTACTTGAATAGGTACACAATCAAATAATACGCGTAACTTTTCTTTCTTTAATACTGTGAAATGTTTGAGTATGTTCCCTCATTTAACCCTCCTCACACATTGTTAGCACTGAGAGTTTTGCTTCCACCAAATCTCATTAAAACTACTGTATAAAGATTAAATAAAATAAATAAAAAGAATTTAGACCCACTGAAACTTGAAAGAAAATTCAGATAATTTGGGTTGAAGGAGGAGCTTTACATTATTGAAGAGTCAATATATTGAAGTACCAATAAACAACAACAAAAAAATACTTTAATTTTTTTGTTAAATTAAACATTTATCACTTAAATGATTATCACTAAGACTCATGTCCTTAAAATTTTTCTTGATAATATGGCAGTAATTGTATCAGAGCTGTGATGTCCAGCTAATACATATTTCTTGCTTTTATCTCACAATAAAAATCTTTAAAAATTAGATGTACCATATTTCATTCAAAATATATTTTATAAGTAAAAATAAATATTTTTATAAAAACATAGACATCTGCTGCATAATGACACTTCAGTCAATGATGGACTGCATACACAAAGGTTATATACAGTATTTTTACTATATCTTTTCTATATTTAGATACACAAACACCATTGTGTTACAACTGCCTACAGTATTTAAAACAGTAACATTCTGTACAGGTTTGTAGTCCAGGAGCAATAGGATATACTACCTAGGTTTATGTAAGTACACTCTACGATGTTCCCACAAGGGTGAAATCAACTAACAAAGCATTTCTCAGAACATAACCCTGCAGTTAAGCAATGAATAGCTATAATTGTGTGTATGTGGTAGAATGATGGCTGCCAATTATGTCAACCCTCAAACCCCTGGAACCAGTGACTATGTAACTTTGTATAGCAGAAAGGGCTTTGCAGATGTGATGAAGGGTACAGGCATTGATATGTAAGATCCTTCTAGATCAATCTTTAATACAGTTGAATAGGCAATATTAATTTTATGACTAAATGCATAATTCTGAAAAGGCAGCCTAAGGAGGTTCAGTCTAATATGGTACGCTATGAAAAAAATAATAGTTTTGAGAATGCCTATACCTTGGTAGTATCTAAATTTTGTGAAACATTGAATAGAATCAATATAGAAACAATGAATTAATATGGGTTTTAATAAATGATTTCTTGAACTAGGGAACACTGATTGAAGGTAAAAATATAGCTAAGAAAATATTTAGGCTGCAACTTTTAGACATAAAAAAATTACGATTAAGGATGGTTTTTATTTAGCAGACTGATCTGAGCTTACAAGGTATATCAGTACGTGTATTAGTCCATTTTTGCACTGCTGAAAAGAATTACCCAAGACTAAGTAATTTATAAACAAAAGAAGTTTAATTGACTCACAGTTCCCCATGGCTAGGGAGACCTCAAGAAACTGACAATTATGGTGGAAGGCAAAGGGGAAGCAAGACAGGTCTTACATAGCAGCAGGAGAGAGAGAGATAGAGAAAGGGGGAAACTGCTAAACACTTAAACCATCAGATCTTTTGAGAACTCACTCACTATCAAGAGAACAGCTTGAGGGAAACCACTGCCATGATCCAATAACCTCCCACTGGGTCCCTCCTTTACCATTCATGATGAGATTTGGGTAGGGACACTGAGCCAAACCATATCAGTACCAGTATCAGTATTTACTGAGTATTTTCTGAGTAAATACTAAGTATTTACTAGGAAGATTCTATTAAAATAATCATTTTTCAAGTATATAAGCCATAAAATGCAACTCATAAATATTACAGGTAACTAAAAAGTAAGATATTGATAACGTGTGTAAAATAAAGTGATTAGATAAATACTGTCAACAAATAAATATAAATGATTTAGAAATCAATTAAATCGAAAGATATTTTGAATACACCAAGAAATACCTAAGATTGGATAAAGAAAAGAGGTTTAATTGACTGAAGCATGGCTGGAGAGGCCTCAGGAAACTTATAATCATGGTGGAAGGCACATCTTCACAGGGCGGCAGGAGAGAAAATGAGTGCAAGCAGGGGAAATGCCGGACGTTTATAAAACTATCAGATTTCGTGAGACTCAATAATTATCAGGAGATCAGCATGGGGGCAATCGCCCCCATGGTCTAATTACCTCTACCTGGTCCCACTCTTGACATATGGGGATTATTACAATTCAAGGTGAGATTTCGGTGAGGACACAGAAGAAACCATATCAAACATGATGATGTTTTATTGCTTTAATGTACATAGCAATGTAATATTTTTATTATATAAGAAATAATTTATTTTGAAAATAAATATATGGAGAATAAAATATTGTATTAATTCACATTTCAAAATTGTTAAATTATAATAATTTTAGCATTATTTTCACTTCGGAATAGTTCTCAGATTGGGCTGCATGATTTTTAACTGTTCTATCTCTAATCCATGGAGCTCTCCCAGAATGCCACGGATACTGCTGGAAAGGTCTGTTCTAGACACACTCAGGTAGCTGGGAAATGCTTTGAAGACAGCTCGTTGTGTGTAACATAATTTTGCCTAAGTATATCAAGGAGTGAATGACTAACTTACACCTTAGAGTAGTCCTTTGAAATAACATATTTTAACTAAGGTTAGCTGATAATAAGTAACTGAAGATTCAAGGCAGTTGTTGACAGGCATAATGTCACTATTTGACAAAAGACCTACAATACACAGATCTCAATAGTGTTTGAAGTATCTGGGGTTGTGGTTGAGATAAATGGTGTAGAAAGAGCCTTGAATTCTGTCTGAAACTTCTGCTATAAGTTTAACTTTTAATTTACCTGTTTAAAAATTATCACTAATTTTCATTGCCTTAAAATTGATTACTTTTGATTTGCTTCAGATACCAGTGTCTCACACTAGACTGAGTTTTGAATAAAAATTAAATTTATAAATCACTTATAAGGTATGATTTATATTCTTTTCATAATTGGAGGCTAGGCTTCTCCACTGAATAAGGTGGGTAACAAGAATCCTGAACACAGAATTAGGACTTTCCTAAGGGAAATAGTTCTGAATCTGGCTCAAAATAGCATCGCAAGACCATGAAGAGAATGACTTATCTAGGAAAATGTTGCCATTACATGTACATATACATTTCCTGAGCGTCCGATTGAGTACAAATTTTTAGCTCTTTCTGTGATACAACTATGTAATTGGGTCTAAAGGGATTTAGATTAGTGTAGATTAAGGAACTGGTAGAAGTTACTGAAGACCTCTGGGGAGAAGAAAAAGAAACAGTTCCTATCAAATTAGGTATTAGACATGGTCTAAGACAAAATGTACTCATCATTAATTATATTTCCTCCACAGTACTTTCCTTCTGCATTGAAAAGTCGCCTTACTACTGATTTCTCAGGCACCATTACTCTGGCACTTTTCCAAAAGCAGGTATGTCTTCTGGGCTCAGAATTTCTACTCTTCATCACAAAGGAAAACTCGCTTTTTGGGGGCCCTATTTTCTTCAGGCCATCTCCTGATTGCTAAGTTGGTGGTCCGTTAATTTGATAAATGAAGACATCACAATGCTCACTCAAATTCATTTACACTTTTGGGCTTCTAAACTAAGTTTATAACAAATCCTATGGGGATTATAAAGAGGAGGTATGAATCTAATTTTCCAGTGGCTAAACTAACTAGACTAGTAGTCATTTTTTCCCTCCGCTCTCACATTAGATAAAGAAAGAACCTGGAGAGAATGGCTCTCATTATTTTTCTTTAAGGGTCAAAATGTCCCACTGTTTCTTCTGTTAGAATTAATATAAATAGAGCACTGTAATGTAGTAGTTTATGGCTCAGCCTTAGGAGTCAGATAAGGCTGGGCCTTCCTCATAAGTATTCTTTTTTTAATGGAGCTGTTGCTAGACTGTATGTTTATAATTTAATACTTATCTTTTATTTTCTATGAATGATCATACACAGGCAAAGCTTTGCAGTTATGAAAAGTTGATCGTTTAAATATTTGTATTTTATTTAGAGTGAAAATGACCATTTATAGTTTTAAGTATTGATTGTATGTGTGTGTGTGAGTATCTAAATATTAACATGTGGAAGTATTCATATGCCTAGATTTCTAGTATGCAATAATTCACAAACATGTCATATGTCTATAAAATTTCAGTGCATCATCTCTTACTAATAGCCACAAATGTGCCTGATGAAAGAAGATTTAAATGATTAGCTTTGCTACTGTAAATGTGATCATGAGCTATGAATTAACTAATTAATTCATATTGGTTAACTTAGGCATTATCTGAAAGTGTCTTTATACATATGCGTACGGCCTTTTGAAAGAGATCTTTTTTTGTTATATTACTCAGAATAAGCCATCACAGTTTCCTAGAACTGATGCTTCAAACTCTTTTATGTGAAGATTTATTAGTGCCATGATCAGTTTATATGAAGACAAATAAATGCCTAAAGCAGAACTTTGCTCTAAGGCAGTAAGTAGTAAGCAAACTTTCCTCTTTCTTTGTATTATCAATGGTGAAAACCAAAGAGTAGTGGTAAAAACATTTAGTTCTATATAAAAAAATCATAATTAAATGACTAGTATGAAAAAACTAATGAGAATTGATATTTTGAACTAACATTTTTATTATCTCATTTGCTGATATTCATTTTTTAGACTTTAAGGTTCATGGGTACATGTGCAGGCTTGTTTTAGAGGTAAGTTGCATGTCATGGGAGTTTGGTATACAGATTATTTCATCATCCAGCTAACAAGCATAGTACCCAAGAGGTATTTTTTGATCCTCACCCTCCTCCCACACTGCACTCTCAAGCAGGCCTCAGTATCTATGCGTACTGATATGGTTTGGCTCTGTGTCGCCACCCAAATCTCACCTCAAATTGTAATCCCTATAATCCCCATGTGTCAAGGGAGAGATCAGGTGGAGGCAATTGAGTCATGGGAGTGGTTTCCCTCATGCTGTTCTTGTGATAGTGAGTGAATTCTCACAAGATCTGATGGTTTTGTGTACTCAATGTTTAGTTCCCACTTATTAATAAAAGCATGTGGAATTTGGTTTTCTGTTCCCGTCTTAGTTCACCTAGGATAATGGTCTTTGGCTCCATCCAGGTTTCTGTAAAGGGTATGATCTGATTCATTTTTATGACTTTGTAGGATCCCACAGTGTATGTGTCATTTCTTTAAATATCCAGTCTGCCATTGATGAGCATATAGGTAAATTCCCTGTATTTGCTATTGTGAACAGTTTTGTGATGAACATACTGGTGTGTGTGTCTTTACGACAGAACAATTTATTTTTCTTTGGGTACATACCTGACAATGGAATTGCTGGGTTGAATGGTAGCTCTGTTTTAAATTATTTGAGAAATAACCAAACTACTTTCTATAATGGCTGAACTAATTTTGATACTCTTTTTAATATCTTAAGTACATGGCAATTTTGTTTTAAAAGGAAGAAGAAAATAATTCAAAGCAGCTGATGAAACTGACAAGAAATAAACTTAAGATTTTTGTCATTAGAAGTGACTGATAATTTACTCAAATTGTTATATTATTAAATGTAGTTTGGATAATTTACTACTTCAGAAAGATTTGCCATTTTTAATCAACAGATGAAGTGTCTTGATGTAAAACCTAAAAAATATTGCTTTTGTATTTGTTTGATGTAGCAACCCTTGTCATTGCTGAATTCCCAAAGTTGCAGATCATTTAAGTATCTCTAATAAGTACACTTATATCTTCTCCAAAAAGGAACAATATATTTTTCCTGAAATATATCACTGGGATGCATCCCTGGATAATTATTCCTAGAAAAGGTAAATTTTTCTATACTATTAGACTTGACTGATCAGTACCTGTTTTCTTTGTTATTTGTTCATTTCCAAATTATGACTCCTACTTCACTGGAGAAGGGAACTGGGGACTATTCAGTGAGTTTCCATGATGTCAAATAATGAACTGCTTTTAACAAATATATTTTGCCTTCAGTTCTCAGATGTGCTTGTCACCAGTGTTTAAATTTTGTAAATATGTTTAGTTTTTAAATCACTGCCTAATATACTCCAGAAATACAGGAAAGCACTACCAATGGAATGTCATCACTACCAACTATTCTACTGCATCTAGTGTTACTATTCTACTGTATCTCTAGTGCTTTTCTAAATAATGCCATGGTGATTATGAAAATGAGATTATCCTTCACACGGGATATCTGAATGATCCACGAGGCCAAGACAGATTTAGTTTTGAAGTGTGGGATAAAAATTTTAACAGATAAATAATTTTTTTCAGGAAAAAATAATTTGTATTATTTTATCTCTCATATTATTGAGATCATAATGGATTCTTAAGAATGTTTTAGATTATTAAGTTATCTAGTGAGAAAGACAAGATCTTAAAATTATTCAACTTAATATTATTGCTTCCATAAAAGCTAATCTCCATAAAAGCTAACATCTGGAAAAAGTAAAATAAATACCATTAAACTTTTAGGAAAGTAGGAACACATTGCAACTATGGGTGAGAAGAAAAGAAAAGATTGTCTATCCCTGGTTGAGTGAGAAAATTAATACTATTCTTAGACCTACTGCAAATATCTGGGCAAAATCATTGAGAAATGCTCAGTTTCAAAACCCTGTAACACAGTGCCTGCCTAAGAACCTTAACCTGAACAACAGAGAGCTTCTTTTTAACCTCTGAAACAGGCTAAAAGTATCAACTAAAAGCACAGCAATCAAATGTTGTAAGAAGGGCAAGGAGATGGATAGAGATTGTCTCTGAGGCCAGGAGAAAAAGGGAGGAAGAAGAAGGAGAAAGAGAAGAAAGAGAAGAGAAAGAGAAAGAGAAGAAGAGGAAAGGGTGGAAGAGGAAGAGGAGGAGGAGGAAGAGGAGGAGAAAAGGAGAAGGAGAAGAGGAGGAGGAGGAGGAGGAGGAGGAAGAGGAGGAGGAGAAGGAGAGACCTAATGCTGCTGAGAGTAGACAGACATTGAGAAAAATCCTTAGGAAACCAACTATTGCCATAAACACAAGATAATAATAGAGGAACCTAATAATAGAGCATGTAATATACTGAGGATAACCATACCCATAAGAAGTTAGCTCAGTTATTTCCTAGACTAAGTACTCCACACCAAAGACCTAATAGAAAGATAGATGTGCCCATTTCTAGGCATGAAATCCTTTATATTAGTTTCTATATCCTATGCAAACAGATATCTTTTAACAAAACCAAACAAGAAATTATTTAAGACATAGAAAACAACAAAAAGATGAAATGACTTGTCAAGAGCCAAAGAAAATAAAACAACTACACACAGAATTACTCAGATGTTGGAACTATCAGAATAGTGTAACTATGTTTAATGGTTAGTACGTTAAATACTAAAAATGATGAGCAACATATATGACCAAATGGATAATTCAAATACAGAGATTAAAAAGTAAGAATATCTAAAAATTTTTTTATTTTTGAAACTATAAACATGTTTTATAATTTTCTCAAAATCCAATTAATAGATTTTATCTTTTGTTGCTTTTTCTTTTGATGTCAAATCTAAAAACCTATTGTCAGATCCAAAGTCATGAGATTTGCCCCTTTGTCTTCTTCAAATATTTTTATAATTTTAGCTCTTATATTTAGGTGTTCCCATCCACTTTGCATTTTCATATGTAGTATGAGGTAGAGGCTCAGCTTTATTATTTTGTGTGTGGATGTCCAATTATCCCAGAACTATTTGAAGAGACTGCTGTTTGTCAATTCATTGCTTTGGTACCCTTATGGAAATCTGTTGGTGATAGATACGTTGTTTTACTGCTGCACTCTACATTGAATTCCCATGACTTATATGTCTATATTTACACCAGCAACAAAGTTTCAATTAGTGTAATAAGATTTTGTAAGAATTACTTTGTTATAAGTTCTGAAACTGGAAAGCACCAGCCTCTCAACTTTGTCATTGTTTTGCAATATTATTCTGCCCATTCAAGGCACCGTGAAATTTTATCCAATCAGATTATTAGCTCACTCTGAATGAACAGAAAACATGAAAGAACAGGAGGTGGGGGTAGGTAAGGGAAGTAAGGACAGGAAAAAAATCTCAGAGAAAATAAAGACAATACAGAAAGCAGAAAAAAATTCCAAAATGCTGTATTGAATATTTTTAGAGAAGAATTTAGATAATGCACCTAAAAAGAAAGAACAGTTCACTGTAGAAATGGAATTTTCCTAGCATAAGAAAAAAATCTTTGACATTAAAAATAGAGAAGTGAATAAAAAACTCAATAAATAAGCTGTAAGATAAAGTTGAGTATATCAACCAGAGAAAAAATAAAAGATCATCATGACATCAAGAGGATTTCCTCTTGATAAACTGACCCCTCTATCATAAAATAATGACCTTCTTTGTCTCTTGCAACAGTTTTTTTGTTGTTTTTACTTGATATTTATTTTATTAGCTGTAAGTATAGTCACTCATGCTCTCTTTCGGTTACCATTTGCAAGATGTAACTTCTACTCTAACTTTCAGCCAAAGTGTATCTTTAAAGCTTAAGAGAATCTTTTGTAGTTAGCATGCCCTTAGATCTTGTTTTTAATCCATTCATGAATTTTATGTCTTTGAATTGGAGAATTTAATCTATTTACATTCAAAATTATTATTTACCAATAAGAACTTAGTATTCCCATTTTGTTACATGGTTGTTTTCTGGTTATTTTATAGAACCTTTTTTTTTCTTCTTCTTCTTTTCTTGTTGTCTATCATGTTTGCAATTAGTTTACTTTCCACAATGTTAAGCCTTGATTCCATTTTCTTTATCACGTGTATATCTTCTGTAGATGTTTGCTTTGTTTTGCAGCTACCCTAAGACTTACAAAATATTAGATACAATCTAATGTTTTAAGCTAGATAACAACTTAACTTTTATTGAATATAAGTGTGCAACATTTTTACCCTCTCCACACAGTTTATATTTTTGTTGTCACAATTTATGTCTTTTTTTTTTTTTTTTTTTTTTTTGACTCAGAGTCTCATTCAGTCACCTAGGCTGGAGTGCAATGGCACAATCTAGGTTCACTGCAACCTCCACCTCCAGGGTTCAAGTGATTCTCCTGCGTCTGCCCAAGTAGCTGGAATTACAGGCACATACTACCATGCCCAGCTCATTTTGGTATTTTTAGTAGAGACGAGGTTTCACCATGTTGGCCAGGTTGGCCTCAAACTTCTGATCTCAGGTGATCCACACGCCTCAGCCTCCCAAGGTGCTGGGATTACAGGCGTGAGCCACTGCTCCTGGCTATTTATATCTCATATTGTGCATTTCTTAAAAGTTTTTGTAGCTTTAGTTATTTTTGGCTGTTTTGATGGTTAATCTTCTTACTAGACATATGTGTGGTTGACACACCACCCTTACAGTATTTGAGTATTCTGGATTTTCCTATGAATTTATTTCTACCACTGAGTTTTATATTTTCATACATATTCATGATAGTAGTTATCATCCTTTTATTTTTGCTTAAAGGACTTCCTTAATATTTTTATAGGTTAAAAGTAGTGATAATAAATTTCCTCAGCTTTTGCTTGTCTATGAACAAAAATTATCTTTCATTTCTGAATAACAGATTTTCTAGCTATAATATTCTTGGTGGAGAGCTTTCCCTGTTCCCACTTTCTCAATATTAATGTATGATTCCATTCTCTCACTGCCTACAAAATTTTGCCTGAGAAAATGCTGATAGTAATGGGGATTGTCTTATATGTGACTTGACACTATTCTCTTGCTGCTTTAAAATTTTTCTCTTTAAATGAAAGAGAAATCTGCAAAACTACATCTGTTTGGCTCCAGTAAGCGTCACTACATGGTTCAACAGAGCCTCTAGATCCCTGCGGATGCGGTGTTGTGTCAGTAGTGATGCTGGGTTATGCAACTACTGGGAAATAGCATGCTAGTGGGTGTGGTGGAAGCTGAGCCTCAGGGATGGAAAGATGCAGTGATTACTCATCTGTGGAGCAGGACACATTCTAGCAGTGGCTCAGTGTAATGTGTCTCTGAATGGATCTGTTTGGGTCCATTTATTTCAGACCTTTGAGATTCATGCATACGAATACCTGTATCTTTCCCCAAATTTGGGAAGTTTTCAGCAACTATTTTATTAATTAAATTCTCTTTTCCTTTCTGTCTCTTTTCTTTCTTAAAGTCTCACAATGTGAATATTCATTTGCTTAATTGTATCCCGTATGTTTCATAGCTATCTTTAATCATTTTCACTGTTTTTCTTTTTTTCCTCAAAATGAGTCTTTTCAAACGATCTGTCTTTAAGTTTATAGACTTTCTTCTGATCAACCTAGTCTGATATTGAAGCTCTCAATTCTCTCAATTGTACTTTATAATTTATTGATTGATTTATTCAGCTCTAATATTTGTGCTTAGTTCTTTTAAGATATTTATCGTAAAATATATGTCTGTATTAAATTTTTTATTTAGAATATACATTTTTATTTTATTGAATTGTCTATTTGAATTATCTTAGATCTCACTGAGTTTCCTTGAAATCATTATTTTGAATTTATTTTCAGGAAGTTTGTAAATCTCCATTTCTTTGGGATCAGATACTGGAGATTTACTCTTTTTTTGGTGGTGTCATATCTCCTGCTTTTTCATATTTCCTGTGTCCCTGAACTAATGTGTACACATCCAATGGTGCAGCAACTACTGATAAAGTGGTTTTGTGGAAAAAGACTTTAACCTGCATATGGGCTTGAGGGTCCTGTTTGGGCAAGGTATGGTGATTCTTGTTCTGTGTGGGTTCAGTTGGATAGTTTCTGTGCAGCTTCTTCATTTGTGACTGATGTAGAAGTCTGTGGTACGCAGAAGCAGTGGCTACATAGGTTATTAGGGCATGGGCTTTAGGAATCCTCTTGTTCTTGTTTGTCTGACAGTGGGAAATCTTTACTGCTGGAATCTCTCTCAGTTTTTGGTCTGACATAACTCAGAGGCAGCTACATTGGCACAGGGATCTAAGGGACAGGTGCTTGGAGCAGCGGTGGAGCTGAGTTCCTGGGCTCAGGGTCTCCTGAAACTATTACAGTACCTGGCAATTGAGGCATATGTTCACTCTCTAAGGTATAAGCAGATGTAGTTCTCCCATTAAGTTGGGGTCTGTTTCTCTGAGACACACCCTATCAACTTGGAACTAGCTGGAATGATGTAGCTGTGGTTCCCACTCTGAGGACAGGGCACAGTACTGTCATAGCTCTGTGGAAAGAAAGGCTTCTCTGGATGCTTAGGCCCTGGGGAATAGCAGGTAGTTGCAAATCAGGATCCTGAACCAGTAGAGCACACAGGACGTTTGGAGTCCAAGGTATAATTTACCACGTAGTATTAACTCTGCAATCCTTGGATAATGGGATATGACAATATTCCAGGCTCTGTGAGGTTAAGTGCTACAGTAGCAAGAACCCAAGAATGGCAAGATGCTGCTGTGGCAGGTTAGCCTTGAGGACAGGGTGCACAGCTCAGCCAAGGTTCTGGTTCCCTGGGATGAAAAGCACTGCATATGTTTGGCTCCAGCAGGTGATGCTACACGTTCAACAAAGCCTCTGGATCCCTGGGGATGTGGTGCTGTGTCAGTAGTGGTGCTGGGATATGCAAGTACTTTGATATGCTGGTACCGTGAAGACTCTGAAGGACAGGGCACTTCCTCACCTCTGGCACTGAGACGGAGAGTTAGGGCTTCAGTGTGCTGGTGGCCTAGTGTTCCCGGTGGGGGCAGGGCACAACATCTGCTACGGAACTGGGAGTTTGAATGCTCCTGTTTCACAGAGGCCTGACTTTCCTGTAGTACTGGGTGTCTTTGCTGTAGTAACAGAATTTGACTTCGCTGGTGTTTATTACAGAAGACCTGAGCCACTGAAGGGAAGAGTGCTGACTCAGCTGTAGTGCTGTGGGTGTGACTGTTCTGGTAGTTTGAGACTCCGTGTCTCTTCAGCTGAACCTTAAGGAGAAGGCGCATGGGCGAATGGGATGGGTGGATCAAGTGGCTCAGTGATAGCTTGACCCTAGTTTGTAGGGCATAGCTGCAGATCCGCTCAGAAATAGTATGCTACTGCATGCAGTGGAAGCTGAGCCTCAGGGATGGAAGGATGCAATGGCTACTCATCTGTGGGGCAGGACGCATTCTAGCAGTGGCTCAGATTCCAAGATGGTGCAGAGCAGTAGCAGCACGAGTCACGTTGGGGGCACGGGGTACAGCATTGGCTCCTTCACTGGAAGTAAACTACAGAAAGCTCCCTCAGCTGGGTTCAGGGCCTGTGACAACACCAGGAGTCTTCAGTAGTGAAGATTTCAGGATTCTCTAGTGGTGGTTTGGGCTACTGAGGTCATTTCGTTTAAAATTTTCCTTCAGGGAGAAGCCTCTCCGGTTCCGATCTAATCCTAACTGGAGAGATGAGGTGGTAGAGGTAAGGTGTTTTCTTTCTTTCTCTATGTGGTCATCCCAGGTTTCTGTGCTGTATAGAATTTCTGTTGCTTCTTTATTGTTCTTCAGTACTCTCCTTAAGTTATTTTGGTTGAAAAGCAGTTATTTACTCATTGTTTTGTATTTTCTTTTTTGGGGGAGACAGTGGTGGAAAGAGCTACCGTAGCTTCTGATAGTCACTCGGTAGCTTCTGTGATGTCACTCAGAAAGATACTCTTAAAAGAATAAAAAAAAAAGGTAACAATATGGGAAAAATATTTGAAATTATAAATCTAATAAAAGATTTGTTTTTAAATTGCAAAAGGAATACTAAAAAATAAATAATAAAAAACAAATAACCTAATAAAATTTGGCAGAAACATTTGAGACACTTCACACAAAAAAGTTTACTCATGGTTATTAAACAAAATAAAAATTTGCTGAACATAATTAGCCAACAGAAAACTGTACATTTATATGATTAGTTATCACTACACACTTACTAAAGTGACTAAGATGAAAAATAAAATAAAACGCTAAAAATACTAAGTCAGGGTTGGGTGCAGTGACACACAACTGTAATCCCAGCACTTTGGGAGGCTGAGGTGGACGGATCACTGAAGGTCAGGAGTTCGAGGTAAGCCTGGCCAACATGGTGAAACCGTGTCTTTAATTAAAAAAAAAAAAAAAAAAAAAAAAAAATTAGCCATGCATGGTGTCAGGCACCCGTAATCCCAGCTACTTGGGAGGCTGAGGCAGGAGAATCACTTGAACCCAGGAGGCGGAGGTTGCAGTGAGCAGAGATTACCCCACTACACTTCAGCTTGGGTGACAGAGTCAGACTCCATCGCAAAAACAAACAAACAAACAAACAACAACAACAACAAAAACCAAGTCCTTTCAAGAAGGCATAGCAACTAAAACTAATAGATTGCTGGTGGAAACGCAAAACATACAAGCACTTTGGTGAACAGTTTGATTGTGTCTTATAAAGTTAAACGTATTATATGACCCAGCAACCTAATTCCTTGATATTTACCCAGCTGAAAGGAAAATCTATGGTTTCCAAACAGAAATAAAAATCTATGGTCACATAAAAACATGCAAGTGATTATTTAAAGCAGCTTCATTCATAATTGCCTACATCTGGAAATAACCCAAATGTCCTTCAACTGGGACATGTAAAAGCACAATATAGTAAATCTATGCAACAGAATTTTACACAAGAATGGAAAAGGAATAAACTGCTGATATACCTGGCAGCCTGCATGACTCTAAAATGCCTTATACAGAGTTTAAAACACACATTCAAAGGCTATAGACTATCTGATTTCATTGCTATTACATTCATGGGAAAACAAAATTATTGAGACACAAAACAGTTCCGTGATTCCTGGAGGCCTGAAGTAAAGAGACAGTTGATTACACAAAGGTAACCAAGAAGACCCTAATGTTCTCCTCAGCCTGACTAAATTTTAGATAGGTTTCTTCCTGACTATAGGCCTCTTTTTTCTTAGAGCGTTTACTTTTAAAACTTGCTGTTGTAAATTCTTTCTCTGTCCTTTTGAGATGTAAATCCTCTCCTAGCAGCCTGTTGCCATTTTTACAACCTAGAATATCTTTTTTCAAGGACCTGGGAGCTATTTCTTTAAAATGTAATCAGCAAGAAAGATAGAGTTCCAATCTTCCAGTCCCTGTGGGAGGGCAGGAGCCTAACTTTCATGAGTACCAATTAGCAAACACAGATGGCCCAATCACATTGATCAACCTCATTGACCAACTTTCCCCCTAATGTCCTTCAGTACTTTTCCACTAGCTCACTCCAGCTCTTATACACTTTTCTGCTTTTGGTTTCAGTGAAATTGTGTTTAATCTTTCCTTCCTACGCAGTAGTCTTTACCCTTATTGCAACAATCTCGAATAAAGTCTTCCTTACCTAACTCTGTACAGTGAAAATTTTCCGTAATAAAGGAAAGAACAAATATTTGAGGTGATGAAACTAGACCTTATCTTGATTATGGTGACAATTTGATGACTGTATACATTTGTGCAAATTTGCATAACTGTGCAGTGCAAAAGGTGAAACTTTCTGTATGAAATTTGTACCTTCATTTTAAAATGTGAGGTAGAAAAAATATTTAGTGCAATGTACTATTGTACAATATTTATCTGAAAGAAAAGGCATAATGTCTATGTACGTTTTTCACTGGCAACTCATGATTGTAAGTTAATAACATGAAGACAACAGAGAAAGAAGAGAACAGGGGGCATGGTGGCTCATGCCTGTAATCCCAGCACGTTGAAAGGCCCAGCATCACCTGAGGTCAGGAGTTCCTGACCAGCCTGGCCAACATGGTGAAACTCCATGTCTACTAAAAATACAAAATTAGCTGGGTGTGGTGGGGGGCGCCTGTAATCCCAGCTACTCGAGAGGCTGAGGCAGGAGAATCACTTGAATCCGGGAGGAGGAGGTTACAGTGAGCAGAGATCACACCTTTGCACTCCAACATGGGCAGTAAGAATGAAACTCCATCTCCAAAAAAAAAAAAAACAAAAAACAAAAAAAACCCCACAATATACAATATGACTGAACTGGATCTGAAGGTAAAAAGAGAATCCCTTAAAACAAAAGTAATTGCTAGAGATGGGGGACTGTAAGGCATACTCCTGAAAGAGCTGAGAAAGAACGTATTTAAAATTGTAATATTCCTCAACTTCATTTTCATTCAAATACAGTGTTTTCTCGGTATTATAAAAGACAAAGGATCCCTAACATTTACTAGAAAACATAGGAAAAACCTGAGATCTTACCTATGTAACTGACAGCATATTTTCTTGATATACCTTTTGATCAGGGAAGAAAGAGAAGAGACTAGGGTCTTTCTTCTTCTATATATTTTACCCTTTTAAATAAAAGAGAAATTTATTTCATAAAAGCTATTGTAATTATCATGAAAAAGTGGGAGAGTACAAACACGTTAAATAAATACATTTCCTACAAAGACAGGGGCAATTTCCTTTTGTGCTTTCTATAATGCCTACAGACACAAACAGCGGGAAACCTTAAATGAAAACAGAATTTTCTATGTATATGTATGTTGGTCAGCTGTTTCAAATTAAATACAATTTATCTGTGTCCTGTAATGTTATTAAAGAGACAAAGCAACATGCTTCACTAAGGATGCCCAGTGGCAGAAAAATGGTTAAACTTTGATAACTACTATTACATAAAACAGACATGCTTTATTTCTTATTCTACTTTAACAACCACTTTATTCACATTTAGTGTTTCTAAAAGATAATGGGGCTCATAGATATGTGTACATTTAATGTACAGTAGTTCCTCTTAATCTGCAGTTTTGCTTTCTGCAGCGTTATGTACCCAAGGTCAACTGTGGTTCAAAAACATTAAATGAAAAATTTCATAAATAAATAAATTCATAAGTTTTAACTTGCATGTCATGTGGGGAAATTTGTGCTATGCCCAGGATGTGAATTATTCCTTCATCCAGCATATCCACAGTATATATACTACCCATTCATTACTGTATACAAAAAGAAAAATAATGTATGTAGGATCTGGTACTTTCCCGGGTTTCAGGCATCCACTAGGGGCCTTGAAACATATCCTTTGTAAATAAGAGGGAAATACTCTATTGGTATACTATTTCTGTTATGTGTAATTAACTGATGTTGAATATTAAATTTGATTGAGTCTTACAATTGAGCAAAGATAGTATTTGTACCACATCCTTTGTTAAAATCTGGGTCTCAGTGATAAATGCAAATTTTTTAATCTCTGTCTTTGTTATGTTTACAGTCTTATGGGGGAATATACATAATATATCAAATGAAACAATAATATATTAAATATAATTATATTAAGCATCATTCATCAAAGATTTATTAGTGAAACGTGACAATGTATTCTATGTCTTTGGGACAAAATGATGAAAGACAGACTGTCTCCTGTCTCTACTGGACTCATATTGCACAGGAGAAAAACAATATAAAATGAATTTAAATAATTACAGTAAATCGAGGTATTAATAAAGGTATCAATAAATACTATGAAGAACATCAAATAGAATTTGGCGGTTAAAAGTAATTAAGGGAAATAGACTTTGAAAGGAAAATTTAGACCGTGTTTTGTAAAGGCTTCAATAGCAAGGTAAATTTTGAAGGAAAAGGATTTAACGTTAAGAAACTAGTCACAGAAATGTGTAGATCTGAGAATGACAAACTATAACCTGTGGGCCAAATCCAACCTGCCACCGGTTTTGTAAACAAAGTTTTATTGAAACACAGCTTTGCCTATTTATGTACATTGACTGTTGCTACTTTAATGCTAAAACTGAAGAGTTGAATAATTGTGAGAGAGTTCGTATGGCTTGCAAACTGAAGAATGTTTACTATCCGCCCTTTATGAAAAACATCTTTGCTGATTTCTGGTCTACAGCAGAGCCGTTCAATGAAACTGTCTATGATAGAGTTGTTTTTCACACTACTCTGTTGGATGTTACTTGTTAGTTATTAGCTACAAGTGGCAATTGGGCATTTACAACAAGGGCAATGTGACTAAATATTTGAGCTTTTACATCTATTTATTTAATGTTTTAATAGATTTCAGATTTTAGAGCTGTTTTAGGTTCATAGCAAAACTGAGCAGAAGGTACAGAGATTTTCCATAGCCCATGCCTCCTACACATACATAGCCTTCCTGATTATTCGCATCCCCCACAGAGTGATATATTTGTTACAGCTGATGAACCTACATGCATCATAGTCACTCACACATCATTATTACCCAAAGTCCATAGTTTACTCTGGGTGCTGTACACTCATTGAATTTAGACAAGTGTATAGTAACATGTATCCACCATTACAGTACCACACAGAGTGGTTTCACTGCTCCAAAAATCTTCGGTGCTCCACCTATTCATCCCTCCCTGTCTCTGACCTCAGACCACTCCTGATTCCTTTACAGTCTCCACAATCTTATCTTTTGTACGATATCATATAGTTGGAATCACACAGTCTACAGATTTTTCAGATTGGCCTCTTTCAGTTAGTACTATATACTTAAGTTTCCTCCTCACTTTTTTTCTTCCTTTTTTTTTTTTTTTTTTTTTTTACAGAGTCTCGCTCTGTCGCCCAGGCTGGAGAGAAGGGGCGTGATTTCAGCTCACTGAAACCTCCACCTCCCCAGTTCAAGTGATTGTCCTGCCGCAACCTCCCGAATAGCGGGACTACAGGTACCGGCCACCATGCCTGGCTAATTTTTTTGTATTTTTAGTGGAGATGGGTTTTCACCATGTTAGCCAGGATGGTCTAGATCTCCGGACCTCGTGATCCGTCTGCTTCGGCCTCCCAAACTGCAGGCCTTACAGGCCTGAGCCACTGCACCCAGCCTCCTCCTCACATTTTTATGGCTTGACACTCATTTCCTTTTAGTGCTTAATAATATTCCATTGTCTAGATGGGCCATAGTTTACATATTCAACTACTGAAGGACATGGTGTTTTCCTCCAAGGCTTCGCAGTTGTGAATAATACTGCTACAAATATCCTTGTGCAGTTTTCTGTGTGAATTTGAGATTTCAGTTCCTTTGGGTAAATCCCAAGGATTATGATTGCTGGTCATGTAAGAATAGTTTTACTTTTGTAAGAAACTACCAACTGGTATTCCAAAGTGGCTATGCTGTTTCAGCAATGAGTAACAGCTCTTGCTGCTCTACATACTCATCAGCTCTCGGTGTTGTCTATGTTCTAGATTTTGCCTATTCTAATACGTGTGTAGTGAAACCTTAATGCTGTTTTAGTTTGCATTTCCCTAACAACATACAATGTGGAACATCTTTTCATTGCTTATTTGCCAACTGTGTATCGTTCCCGGTGAGACAGACATCTCATCATGTCCTAAGGTCTCTGGCTCATTTTTTAAAAATTAGACTGTCCATTATTACTGAGTTTTGAAAGAATTCCTTATATATTTTGGCTAACAGTCCTTTATCAGATCTCCTGTTTGCAAATATTCTCTCCCAATTGTCCACTTATTTTCTTGACAGTGAAAGCAAAAATTAATTTTAGTGAGGTTCAGCTTATCATTTTTTTCTTTCATGGATCATGTCTTTTCTGTTGTATCTAAAATGTCATCAGTAAATCCAAGACTATCTTGATTTTCTCCTATGTTATATTCTGGAAATTTTATAGTTTTATATTTACACTTAGATTTACCATTCGTTTTGAGTTAGTTTTTGTGAAGGTTGTAAGGTCTGTCCCTCTCTCTCTCTCTCTATATATATGTGTGTGTGTGTGTGTGTGTGTGTGTGTGTGTAGAGAGAGAGAGAGAGCAATGTGAATACCTAATTATTTAATTTTAATGAATTTAATTTCAAAGTTGACTGGTGGCTTAGTGGCTACCTCATTGCATATGAAAAGACTAGATCAAGAACATTTTGGCACAGAGAAGAGCAGCACATGTTTACTGGAAAGGGCCTATCATATTACTAGAATAGAAAGAACATCTGAGGCCGGGCGCGGTGGCTCAAGCCTGTAATCCCAGCACTTTGGGAGGCCGAGGCGGGTGGATCACGAGGTCAGGAGATCGAGACTATCCTGGCTAACATGGTGAAACCCCGTCTCTACTAAAAATACAAAAAAAACTAGCCGGGCGTGGTGGCGGGCGCCTGTAGTCTCAGCTACTTGGGAAGGCTGAGGCGGGAGAATGGCGTGAACCCGGGAGGCGGAGCTTGCAGTGAGCAGAGATCACGCCACTGCACTCCAGCCTGGGAGACACAGCGAGACTCCGTCTCAAAAAAAAAAAAAAAAAAAAAAAAAAAAAAAAAAAAAAAAAAAAAAAAAAAAAAAAAAAAAAAGAAAGAACATCTGAGAGGCTGGCATGAAAGAAGCATGGGCAAAGTGGTAGATAAATGACGTGTGAAAGACAGCGACAGAGTATAAATTATAAAATTTTGGAGACAATGCAAGTCATTTAGAGTTTATTCTTTTTTTTTTATTATTATACTTTAAGATCTAGGGCACATGTGCAAAATGTGCAGGTTTGTTACATATGTATACTTGTGCCATGTTGGTGTGCTGCACCCATCAACTCGTCAGCACCCATCAACTCGTCATTTACATCAGGTATAACTCCCAATGCAATCCCTCCCCCCTCCCTCCTCCCCATGATAGGCCCCAGTGTGTGATGTTCCCCTTCTCGAGTCCAAGTGATCTCATTGTTCAGTTCCCACCTATGAGTTAGAACATGCGGTGTTTGGTTTGCTGAGAATGATGGTTTCCAGCTGCATCCATGTCCCTACAAAGGACACAAACTCATCCTTTTTTATGACTGCATAGTATTCCATGGTGTATATGTGCCACATTTTCTTAATCCAGTCTGTCACTGATGGACATTTGGGTTGATTCCAAGTCTTTGCTACTGTGAATAGTGCCGCAATGAACATATGTGTGCATGTGTCTTTATAGCAGCATGATTTATAATCCTTTGGGTATATACCCAGTAATGGGATGGCTGGATCATAGGGTACTTCTAGTTCTAGATCCTTGAGGAATCGCCATACTGTTTTCCGTAATGCTTGAACTAGTTTACAATCGCACCAACAGTGTAAAAGTGTTCCTATTTCTCCACATCCTCTCCAGCACCTGTTGTTTCCTGACTTTTTAATGATTGCCATGCTAACTGGTGTGAGACAGTATCTCATTGTGGTTTTGATTTGCATTTCTCTGATGGCCAGTGATGATGAGCATTTTTAAATGTGTCTGTTGGGTGTATGAATGTCTTCTTTTGAGAAGTGTCTGTTCATATCCTTTGCCCACTTTTTGATGGGGTTGTTTGTTTTTTTCTTGTAAATTTGTTTGAGTTCTTTGTAGGTTCTGGATATTAGCCCTTTGTCAGATGAGTAGATTGCAAAAATTTTCTCCCATTCTGTAGGTTGCCTGTTCACTCTGATGGTAGTTTCTTTTGCTGTGCAGAAGCTCTTTAGTTTAATGAGATCCCATTTGTCAATTTTGGCTTTTGTTGCCATTGCTTTTGGTGTTTTAGACATGAAATCCTTGCCCATCCCTATGTTCTGAATGGTATTACCTAGGTTTTCTACTAGGGTTTTTATGGTATTAGGTCTAACATTTAAGTCTCTAATCCATCTTGAATTAATTTTCATATAAGGAGTAAGGAAAGGATCCAGTTTCAGCTTTCTACTTATGGCTAGCCAATTTTCCCAGCACCATTTATTAAATAGGGAATCCTTTCCCCATTTCTTGTTTTTTTTTTCTCATGTTTGTCAAAGATCAGATGGCTGTAGATGTGTGGTATTATTTCTGAGGACTCGGTTCTGTTCCATTGGTCTATATCTCTGTTTTGGTACCAGTACCATGCTGTTTTGGTTACTGTAGCCTTGTAGTATAGTTTGAAGTCAGGTACCGTGATGCCTCCAGCTTTGTTCTTTTGACTTAGGATTGTCTTGGCATTGCAGGCTCTTTTTTGGTTCCATATGAACTTTAAAGCAGTTTTTTCCAATTCTGTGAAGAAACTCATTGGTAGCTTGATGGGGATGGCATTGAATCTATAAATAACCTTGGGCAGTATGGCCATTTTCATGATATTGATTCTTCCTATCCATGAGCATGCTATGTTCTTCCATTTATTTGTGTCCTCTTTTATTTCACTAAGCAGTGGTTTGTAGTTCTCCTTGAAGAGGTCCTTTACATCCCTTGTAAGTTGGATTCCTAGGTATTTCATTCTCTTTGAAGCAATTGTGAATGGAAGTTCATTCATAATTTGGCTCTCTGTTTGTCTGTTACTGGTGTATAAGAATGCTTGTGATTTTTGCACATTAATTTTGTATTCTGAGACTTTGCTGAAGTTGCTTATCAGCTTAAGGAGATTTGGGGATGAGACAATGGGGTTTTCTAAATATAAAATCATATCATCTGCAAACAGGGACAATTTGACTTCTTCTTTTCCTATCTGAATACCCTTTATTTCTTTCTCTTGCCTGATTGCCCTAGCCAGAACTTCCAACACTGTGTTGAATAGGAGTGGTAAGAGAGGGCATCCCTGTCTTGTGCCAGTTTTCAAAGGGAATTTTTCCAGTTTTTGCCCATTCAGTATGATATTGGCTGTGGGTTTGTCATAAAGAGCTCTTATGATTTTGCGATAAGTTCCATCAATACCGAATTTATTGAGAGTTTCTAGCATGAAGGACTGTTGAATTTTGTCAAAGACCTTTTCTGCATCTATTGAGATAATCATGTGGTTTTTGTCTTTGGTTCTGTTTATATGCTGGATTACCTTTATTGATTTGCGAATGTTGAACCAGCCTTGTATCCCAGGGATGAAGCCCACTTGATCATGGTGGATAAGCTTTTTGACGTGCTGCTGGATCCGGTTTGTCAGTATTTTATTGAGGATTTTTGCATCAATGTTCATCAGGGATATTGGTCTAAAATTCTCTTTTTTTGTTGTGTCTCTTCAAGGCTTTGGTATCAGGATGATGCTGGCCTCATAAAATGAGTTAGGGACGATTCCCTCTTTTTCTATTGATTGGAATAGTTTCAGAAGGAATGGTACCAGCTCCTCCTTGTACCTCTGGTAGAATTCAGCTGTGAATCCATCTGGTCCTGGACTTTTTTTGGTTGGTAGGCTATTAATTATTGCCTCAATTTCAGAGCCTACTATTGGTCTATTCAGGGATTCAGCTTCTTCCTGGTTTAGTGTTGGGAGAGTGTAAGTATCCAGGAAATTATTCATTTCTTCTAGATTTTCTAGTTTATTTGCATAGAGGTGTTTATACTATTCTGTGATGGCAGTTTGTATTTCTGTGGGGTCCGTGGTGATATCCCCTTTATTGTTTTTTTATTGTGTCTATTTGATTCTTCTCTCTTTTCTTCTTTATTAGTCTTGCTAGCGGTCTATCAATTTTGTTGATCTTTTCAAAAAACCAGCTCCTGGATTCATTGATTTTTTGGAGGGTTTTTTGTGTCTCTATCTCCTTCAGTTCTGCTCTGATCTTAGTTATTTCTTGCCTTCTGCTAGCTTTTGAATGTGTTTGCTCTTGCTTCTCTAGTTCTTTTAATTGTGATGTTAGAGTGTCAATTTTAGATCTTTCCTGCTTTCTCTTGTGGGCATTTAGTGCTATAAATTTCCCTCTACACACTGCTTTAAATGTGTCCCAGAGATTCTGGTATGTTGTATCTTTGTTCTCATTGGTTTCAAAGAACATCTTTACTTCTGCCTTCATTTCTTTATGTACCCAGTAGTCATTCAGGAGCAGGTTGTTCAGTTTCCATGTAGTTGAGCGGTTTTGATTGAGTTTCTTAGTCCTGAGTTCTAGTTTGATTGCACTGTGGTCTGAGAGACAGTTTGTTATAATTTCTCTTCTTTTACATTTGCTGAGAAGTGCTTTACTTCCAAGTGTGTAGTCAATTTTGGAATAAGTGTGATGTGGTGCTGAGACGAATGTATATTCTGTTGATTTGGAGTGGAGAGTTCTGTAGACGTCTATTAGGTCTGCTTGGTGCAGAGATGAGTTCAATTCCTGGATATTCTTGTTAACTTTCTGTCTCATTGATCTGTCTAATGTTGACAGTGGTGTGTTGAAGTCTCCCATTATTATTGTATGAGGTCTAAGTCTGTTTGTAAGTCTCTAAGGACTTGCTTTATGAATCTGGGTGCTCCTGTATTGGGTGTATATGTATTTAGGATAAGTAGCTCTTCCTGAAGAATTGATCTCTTTATGATTATGTAATGGCCTTCTTTGTCTCTTTTGATCTTTGATGGTTTAAAGTCTGTTTCATCAGGTTTGCAACCCCTGCTTTTTTTTTTGTTTTCCATTTGCTTGGTAGATCTTCCTCCATCCCTTTATTTTGAGCCTATGTATGTCTCTGCATGTGAGATGGGTCTCCTGAATACAGCAGAATGATGGTTCTTGACTCTTTATCCAGTTTGCCAGTCTGTGTCTTCTAATTGGACCATTTAGTCCATTTACATTTAAGGTTAATATTGTTATGTGTGAACTTGATCCTGTCATTATGATATTAACTGGTTATTTTGCTCGCTAGTTGATGCAGTTTCTTCCTAGCATTGATGGACTTTACATTTTGACATGTTTTTGCAATGGCTGGTACCTGTTGTTCCTTTCTGTGTTTAGTGCTTCGTTCAGGATCTCTTGTAGGGCAGGCCTGGTGGTGACAAAATCTCTAAGCATTTGCTTATCTGTAAAGGATTTTATTTCTCCTTCACTTATGAAACGTAGTTTGGCTGGATATGAAATTCTGGGTTGAAAATTCTTTTCTTTAACAATGTGGAATATTGGCCCCCTCTCTCTTCTGGCTTGTAGAGTTTCTGCCGAGAGATCTGCTGTTAGTCTGATGGGCTTCCCTTTGTTGGTAACCCGACCTTTCTCTCTGGCTGCCCTTAAGATTTTTTCCTTCATTTCAACTTTGGTGAATCTGGCAATTATGTGTCTTGGAGTTGCTCTTCTCGAGGAGTATCTTTGTGACGTTCTCTGTATTTCCTGGATTTGAATGTTGGCCTGCCCTACTAGGTTGGGGAAGTTCTCCTGGATGATATCTTGAAGAGTGTTTTCCAACTTGGTTCCATTTTCCCCCTCACTTTCAGGCACCCCAATCAGACGTAGATTTGGTCTCTTTACGTAATCCCATACTTCTTGCAGGCTTTATTCATTTCTTTTTCTTCTTTTTTCTTTTGGTTTCTCTTCTCGCTTCATTTCATTCATTTGATCCTCAATCGCTGATACTCTTTCTTCCAGTTGATCGAGTCAGTTACTGAAGCTTGTGCATTTGTAACATATTTCTCGTGTCATGGTTTTCATCTCTGTCATTTCGTTTATGACCTTCTCTGCATTAAGTCCTCTATATATCAATTCTTCCACTCTTTTTTCAAGATTTTTAGTTTCTTTGCACTGGGTGCGTAATTCCTCCTTTAGCTCTGAGAAGTTTGATGGACTGAAGCCTTCTCTGATCTCATCAAAGTCATTCTCCGTCCAGCTTTGATTCGTTGCTGGTGATGAGCTGCGTTCCTTTGCAGGGGGAGATGCGCTCTTATTTTTTGAATTTTCAGCTTTTCTGCCCCGCTTTTTCCACATCTTTGTGGTTTTATCTGCCTCTGGTCTTTGATGATGGTGATGTACTGATGGGGTTTTGGTGTGGGTTTCCTTCCTGTTTGTTAGTTTTCCTTCTAACAGTCAGGACCCTCAGCTGTAAGTCTGTTGGAGATTGCTTGAGGTCCATTCCAGACCCTGTTTGCCTGGGTGTCAGCAGCAGAGGCTGCAGAAGATAGAATATTGCTGAACAGTGAGTGTACCTGTCTGATTCTTCCTTTGGAAGCTTCCTCTCAGCGGTGTACTCCACTGTATGAGGTGTGGGGTGTCGGTTTGCCCCTAGTGCGGAAGTCTCCCAGTTAGGCTGCTCGGGGGTCAGGGACCCACTTGAGTAGGCAGTCTGTCCGCTCTCTTCAAAGCTGTCAGATAGAGTCATTTGCTACTGCAGAGATTTCTGCTGCTTTTGTTGTTGTTGTTGTTTAGCTGTGTCCTGTCCCCAGAGGTGGAGTCTACAGAGACAGGCAGACTTCCTTGAGCTGCTGTCTTCTCAGTGGCTTTTTTTACCTACTTAAGCCTCAGCAATGGCGGGAGCCCCTCCCCCAGCCTCGCTGCTGCCTTGCTGCGAGATCGCAGACTGCTGTGCTAGCAATGAGGTAGGCTCCGTGGGCATGGGACCCTCCCAGCCAGGAGTGGGATATAATCTCCTGGTGTGCCCGTTTGCTAAGAAAAACAACAAAACGCTGCTGAAGGAAGTCATAGACAACCCAAACAAATGAAAACACATCCCATGCTCATGAATGGGTAGAATCAACATTGTGAAAATGACTGTATTGCCAAAATAATATACAAATTCAATGCAATTCCCATCAAAATACCACCATCATTCTTCACAGAACTAGAAAAAAAAGGAAAATCCTAACATTTATATGGAACCAAAAAAGAGCCCACATGGCCAAAATAAGACTAAGCAAAGAAAAAAAAAAAAAAGAAAGAGAAAATCTGGAGTTATCACATTACCTGATTTCAAACTGTACTACAGCCCCAGATAGTATTATTAGCCTTATTTATTTATTTATTTATTTATTTTCAAAGACTGTCTTTACGGGTCCAGGGAGGGGAAAGTGCTAATTCTCTATTTTATGAAAATTTTCTACCTTGATTTCTCCATCAAGAATGGAGTGGAAGTGGTTTGGTTCTTTTTTCCTGGATATCATTACATGTTTGAGGTTTTGGAGTCTAGAAAGTCTGCTGGTTCAGCCATCACTACTTTTTAATTTCCTATTCTTTTCTGTCCATAAAGAGGTTTTTAAAAAAAATTTAATAGTGCTATTTGATATGCTTGATACTCATCATCAAATTCTTAGCAACTTCCTTTCTTTTATACATAACATAAAATTGTACAAAGTGACATTGCCATTCCTCTTTTAAACAATTTTAAGTACCAGGAATTTTCAGACTATCCAATGAGATAAAGTGTATTTACCTGGAAAAGTGTTCTATGTTTCAACTATAGGTTTTCTGACAATTTTCTCCTCATTAATTTTTAGTAAATGCCAAACCTCTTTGGAACTTTCTAGAGGGGAATGCAATATTAGAAATAATGAGAAACAATGCAATTCTAATAAACCCTGTTCATTTAAAAGTTACTACATAGTTATTTTTGCTCTTCATACTCTTGTTCTTTCTGTACTCCTAAAAAATTTCCAGATAGAAATATTAAGGCATCTCTAATGCCTTTTATTTTCTTCTTTATTCTTTGTATGTTAAATAGACTCTATTGTATTCTTAATACAGATATTAAATATTTTCATATTGATTAGAACCTATACCTTTTGACAATAACTAGCAATGACAAATGCAATATTATGGTAAATTATAGATCAATTGAATTAGAACAAAGACAAAATATCTTTATTTTAACATCTATATTAGAATTTCCTCTTTAATCCAAGACTGACTCCCTACTGCCTATGAAGTAAATTCAGAATTTGAAATATATCTATGTTGTCTAGAGGATCAAAGAGCAGAAGAAATATTTGTGCTAAGCCTTGAAATTTAGGTAAAATGTTGTCAGGAAGAAATCGAAGATGAAGAGAATTCCAAATAGAGTTGTCAGATAACACACAGGGCCCTCAGTTAAATTTGAATTTCTTTTAAAAAAAGAATTAGAAATTCAGTATAATTCTGTCTCATGAAATACTTGAGACATAATTATACTAAAATATAGTGGGTTTTTGTTAGCATGGGAAACCTAAAATTAGAGGAAGTTTACAAATAAATTTATGAAATTATATCCCATAGATTACTTCCTAATTAGCTAGAGTAACTAAAGGAATGGTAATCCACATCCCAACAATTAGAATTGTGCACTAAAACATTTGTGTTTTTTAAAAAAAAACGAAATAAAGTAAAACAAAACTAGATATAGAAACATAAATAGGTATATTAATTAGGTAGAACGATTCACAAAAGAAAGAGGTAAGAGACAAAAACAGATTCTGTACAGTTCCCATCCTTCCACCCAGTTCTATAAGCACAGTGATGACATTATTTGTTCAATAGATGTATCCAGGAACAGTTGTGTATTTTTTGTCTTTCTTTTTTTTTTTTTAAATTGTCATAAAATATACATAGCATAAAATTTACCATTTTAACTATTTTATGTACCAATTCATTGGCGTTAACTACATATACATTCTTTGCAACAATCACCACCATCCATCTCCAGAATGCTTTCCTCCTCTAAAACTGAAAATCTGTGTCCATTAAACAAGACCTGTCTTACCTCCAGTCCTTGGAAACCAACCGTCTACTTTCTGTCTCTATGATTTGACTAGTCTAGATAATTCAGATAAGTGAAATCATACAATGTTTGTTCTTGCGTGTACTGCTTATTTCAGTTAGCATAATGTTTTCAATATTAATCCATGTTGTACCATGTATCAGAATTTCATTCCCTTTTAAGTTTAAATCATAATCTGTTGTGTGTATATACCACATTTCATTTATTCATTCATCCTTGTGTAGATGTTTAGGTTGTTTCTACCCTTTGGCAATTGTGAATGATGCTGCCATCACTCCAGCTGCAGCAGGGAGGCCTGTGTGGGACTGCAGTCTCTGTGGAGCCAGTGGGAACCCCTTTTGAACCTATCCTTCCCTGAGTACTCTCTTTTGTCTTAGAGTATAAGATAAAATGTTATTGTATACTTGAATTATTCTTTTATTATACTTAATAATTTCTATTTTAAGCTTTCCCTGTTTAACCTACCGTGTGAATTATGCCTTCTGATTGAACCAAAAAATAAAACCACAGTTGTAATTTCTAGCTATATAGGAATATA
Organism: Macaca nemestrina; assembly: GCF_043159975.1. Taxonomy (NCBI): domain Eukaryota; kingdom Metazoa; phylum Chordata; class Mammalia; order Primates; family Cercopithecidae; genus Macaca; species Macaca nemestrina. The sequence continues at coordinate 122,470,211 of NC_092127.1, read as the reverse complement.
TTTTAGGAGTCATGCCTAGTGACTCAGTACATGGTGCCTCAGTATAAAATGTTTGTTGACACATGCACCACCCAAAATATTATGATATTATATTCCTACAGCCTGTATTGTAATTTTATGTGCAATTATTCCAGTTACATTTGAAAATGCTGCCTTATGGCTCACAATTCAAGGATATAGTATCAAAGGTTAAGGGATAAAACTCCATAATAATGATACCATTTCATAACAATCCATGCTTTTGCATGTCTCTTTGATATCAGTTGAGAAAATGTGGATAAACTTCTTACTCCTAAGCATTCAACTTGCCAGTGGATGCTAAGGTATATGCAATTACTTCAGTATTACTACAAACTAATGAATGAAGAAATGAGGTTCATATATTTTTATTCTCCATATATTACGCTAGGTAGTAAAGAGTGAAGGAAAAGGTATTTTGGAATTCAGAAAGGCAGTCTTCCCTAAAGGTAACTGGCTCTTTCACTTAAAAGAACAATATTTTAATGAGTGTAACAGCAGAGAATTCACTGAGTGTTTCCTTCGGGGGATGTTTTCAATTTAATTAGAGTGTATAGGATTGTAGACTGAGAGACAGGAGACTTAGTCCATCACCTGTTCTCAATGGTGATGCGGATTGGCTCTGTCACTCACATATACTTTTGAGCTTTTTGAGCTATAATTTGAGATAATGAACATTACTGGTTTAGGATATTCATGGGCTAGTTCCCTTAAGTTTCTAAAATATGAGGAAATTGTATCAATTTGACAGAATAGTTTCCATCTATCCTACCCAAGATGTAGCTATAAACCATGGTGGTGTGGAGCATGCTTTTGTGACCAAGTTGAAGCAGCCTTCAGTTCTCATTCTACTACATACGAACTCTCTTTGACGTCAATGGCAGTTATCTTAAACTATTTGAATATACACTTTGAACCATTAGGGTTGTAAAAATGAAATGAGATGAAATATTTTGTAAACTCCTAATACCATGTCAATGATGCTATTACCAGAGTCACATAAGAACTCCATGTATATAGTAGACATTTAACTCTGATATTCTTTTTTTTTTTTTTGAGACAGAGTCTGGCTCTGTCGCCCGGACTGGAGTGCAGTGGCCGGATCTCGGCTCACTGCAAGCTCCGCCTCCCGGGTTCAAGCCATTCTCCTGCCTCAGCCTCCCGAGTAGCTGGGACTACAGGCGCCCGCCACTTCGCCCAGCTAGTTTTTTTTGTATTTTTTAGTAGAGACGGGGTTTCACCGTGTTAGGCAGGATGGTCTCCATCTCCTGACCTCGTGATCCGCCCGTCTCGGCCTCCCAAAGTGCTGGGATTACAGGCTTGAGCCACCGCGCCCGGCCAACTCTGGTATTCTTAAAACTTTAAGAGAAATCCACAGGAAAGAAACCAAAGAAAAGTGACTTTTTAAAAATCTGGAGAAACTCAAAATACCATAAACTACTGACTAGAAAGCTCAGCAACCCGGTTTTAGAACATCACATAAATGGGAAGGGGCTTTTCTGGGATACAACAGGAATACAGTAGAGAATATTTGGTGGCTCTAAAAAGTATTAAAATGAATCAATTGAAACTCTCTTTTTTCAGAAAGCACTGAAGTGAAGACAAAATACTGGGAATAAAGTTCAAATCCAGCAGCAGAGGAACAACAGGGACAAAGGAAAAGAGGGATTAGATAAAGTCAGGGAGGGGAAGAGGCTCACATTTTTAACCATTAGAAAAGGCAACAGTAAAAACAGGACCTCTGAATGATGAAAGTAAGAAGACTATTTTGGACTACCCCTGCTTCTTAGTATTAAAAATATATAAAGAAAGAATATATAGAACTGAAGCACAGTGTGAGAAAAGTACACTCTCAAAAATATCCAAAGAGTTGGTAGTAGAGGGGATTTATACTTTATTATATTCACACAATCGAGTACTATGCAAATGGATATATGTATTCATACATACGAATACATAGTTACTTATAGAATCAAAAAGAACAATGAAACAATAAACCATAACATTGAGAGAAAAATATTTCTATATAAAGGGAAAGAATAATAAGGGGAGGGGCAGGCATGGAAACTAAACTTTTCTCATATATTTATCATTTTGACTTTGGAATAGTGGGCATATTTGACATCAAAATGGTTATCTTCTACAATAAAAAGTAAACTAAGACAAATCAATTTTATTCTATTTTATTTTAATTATTGTCATAAGAATGCAACATGAGATTTGCCCAGTAATAAATTTTTAAGTGTACCTCATGTTATTGTTGACAGTAGGCATAATATTGTACAATAGATCTCTAGAGTGTATTCATTATTCATCTTACTTGGCAGACTTTACACTTGTTGGTACCCCACAGAGAAAATCTCTTCCAAGTTACTTTGAAACACAGTAATCTAACTGCATATCTTAATGTGAAATGAATTAAGAACAAAAAGAATTTCCAAGCAACTTTAAAAAAATCATACAATTGGAGATACTTCTATAATTTTCATTCTCAGCCAGTATATGTGCAGTTCTGGAAAAATAAAATGAGTAATTATGGTAGTATTATTGAGAGCTAGGATTTTTATTGAAGGGAAAAGAAAACAATATTTATAAGATCAGTGAGACTAGGTAAAAGCCCAATAGACCTAGATTTGCACTGAAATGATAAGAATCTACTTCTCTAGTATGTTGTCATTAAATTATATCACCTACATGTGATTGCGTGTGGGTGTATTTTTGTGCACACCCGTGTGTGTGTGTGTGTGTGTGTGTGTATTGACCAAGACAGCCTTAATATTTTCCTTAGCTTGACTGAACTTAGCTAGGTTACTTCCTGACTAGAAACTCTGACATCCCTTTGCTTAGAATATTTACTTTGGGAAACTTTCAGTTGTAAATTCTCTCTCTGTACCTTTGAGATGTAAATCTCCCAGCCTTTTGCAAGTTTTATAACCTAGGAATCTTTCTCAAAGACCTGGGAGCCATCCATTTGAAATGTAACCATCAAGAGAGAGTGTCCCTGTCTCCCAGTGTCTGTAGGAGCATGGGGCATAACTTTGATAAGTACTAATCTAAATTTGCTAAAAATTTAGATTTCCTAATGACATTGACTAGTTTTGCCTTTAATGTCCTTTGGTACTTTTCCCCTAGCTCACCCCAGCACTTAAAAACTCTTGCCCTTTGTTTAGGAGAGTTGTATTCAATCTCCTTCCCTGCGGGAGAGTCCCCTGATAGCCTTGGTCAACCCAGTTTCTTTCCTATTTTTCTTCTTGCCTGTAGCTCTCAGAATAAATGTAGAATGTGCTTGGAATGCAATATTCTGAGATAGGGAGGAACTGCCTGAAACAGCCTGGACTATGCTCCTGTCCCTTCTAAGGAGTGTAACATCTTGAGTTAGAGAGGAAGTGCGCAGAACAGCCTGGGCTTCCTTCCTCTCTCCCCTGGAAGCAGTGGGTTCTTCAAAATTTGCTCAGTGATTCTTGTTGCCCCCAAGGTGTAAAACCTGGCATAGGTTGCCTTTTGGGATTCCTCAGCTATGGTGCAGGTAAAGCATGAAGTTGAGACTCCATCTGCCTCAGATAGCTTTCTTGAGCCTTGGGGGACTAGCTCACAATACATTTTTTTTCCCCTTGCTGCCTATATATGAGTAATAAATCTGCTTCATATAACTTGTTGCATGTGAGTGATTTTACCAAATTCAGGCAGTTGGTAAAATTGCAATTCAGGATGCAGTGTGTACAAGTATGGAAGTGAGAGTACTTTAATTTCTAGTGGTTGGCATAGTGATGATTTTTGCTATCCTTCATGTAGTGGGAGTCTTCCTCTGTGGTTATTAGTGAACTGGCTTCATACTTCCCTATTTCAGTAGGCTTGAATATAGCCTCATTTTTTGTTTAACTTGTGCATTTTTTTTTTCTTAACAACACACACACATTTCATTTCAAATATTTTTATTTTCGATCTCTTAAGTCCTATCTGGAGGCAATGAGTAATATGTATATTGCAGTCTTTGAAGACCATATTCATTTAAAAAGCAAAAAACAACAAACAAACCAAAAACAGAGACCCTTGGAGAAATGGTAGATATCAAAGCAGGTGACAAAAAGAAAGAAAGTTATTAAAGACCCTAAGATCATACTGAAATGGCTTAGGAGCCAGTTTGATGGAGTCCCACTAGCCAATGATAAAATAATTTAAGTATGTAGGATAATTATTTAAAACACGGCAAATATATTTAATTCAAAAATCCCTAATATACTCAAAATCAAAAACAAACATAAAAAACAGACAAAAAGCTGCACTAGTCACATTTAGTGAATACTAGGAAAACACACATTGTTTTTAAGACTGGCCAACAATAAGAAAGTATCAGGATTTATTTATCGTTCACAAACCTTACCTCAGATTACTTAACTAGTTGATTAAGGGAAGTTTCTTAGTCTGTTTTGTGTGCTGCTATAACAGAATACTTGAGACCGGGTTATTTATAGAGAAAAGAAATGTATTTCCTCATAGCTCTGCAGGCTGGAAGACCAAGATCAAGGAGTTGGTTTTTGTCCAGGGCCTTCTTGCTGTATCATCACATGGTGTAAAGAAGAAGGGCAATTAGCGGATGAGAGTGTTTGAGTGAGGGAGAAGGGACCAAAATGGAGGAAGGTGAACAAGATGGTACAGTCCCGATTGCTTCCGGGTTCTTCATCACCAACTTTCCCGCGGCCCGGGAAAGTGCAGGACAACCGAGCAAGCGCCAGGTGACATGGATCCGAAGAGATGGAAACTAACCGGCCACACCTATGGAGGCGCCCCTATCACACCCTTATCCCACCCACTGCCCTCCCCCTTCCAGTACCAATGCATAAAAGTCCCCCTCCGGCAGAGGCCGGTGCGACTTCTCTGGCCCCATACTTGAGGACAGGAGAACCTCCCCCAAGAGGTTGTGCATATTTGCAATTAAAGGCTGCCACTTTCCTATTCAATTCGGTTTCGTGTTTTAGTTATTCTGGTCTCTTAAATTAAATAAAACAGAGAGAGAGAGAAAAGGGGACCGAATTCAACCTTTTTTTTTTTTTTTTTTTTTGAGACGAGTCTTGCTGTGTCGCTAAGGCTGGAGTACAGTGGCGCAATCTCGGCTCACTGCAAGCTCCACCTCCTGTGTTCAAGTGATTGTCCTGCCTCAGCCTCCGGAGTAGCTGGTACTACAGACGCCTGCCACCACGCCTGGCTAATTTTTGTATTTTTTTTTTTTTTTTTTTTTTTTTGAGACGGAGTCTCGCTCTGCCGCCCAGGCTGGAGTGCAGTGGCCGGATCTCAGCTCACTGCAAGCTCCGCCTCCTGGGTTTACGCCATTCTCCTGCCTCAGCCTCCCGAGTAGCTGGGACTACAGGCGCCCGCCACCTCGCCCGGCTAGTTTTTTGTTTTTTTTTTTAGTAGAGACGGGGTTTCACCATGTTAGCCAGGATCGTCTCGATCTCCCGACCTCGTGATCCGCCCGTCTCGGCCTCCCAAAGTGCTGGGATTACAGGCTTGAGCCACCGCGCCCCGGGGTTTCACCATATTGACCAGGCTTCTCTAGAACTCCTGACCTTGTGATCTGCCCACCTCGGCCTCCCAAAGTGCTGGGATTACAGGCGTGAGCCACCGCGCCCAGCAGAGTTTCTTGATTTAATCTTTAGCTTATAAGAAATATGGGAAATATAAACATACATTTAATGACAATATGAAGTTGCTGGCTACAAAGTGCAGATTGTGAAAAACAATCTACATAAATATATGACAATATTTCATAAAATAAATTGAAAGAGACAACACAGTATTAGAAAGCAGGCCTATATAATAAAAGTCCTAAGGGAACTCTTAATCAATTGGTATATAAGGATATTATATGAATCTTGATATGAGGAGACTATAAAATTTTTGAGACAATTAGAAAATAATAACTATTAATACCATAAAAAAGTAGGGTTAAATAATGGTGGTTTTTAAAGCCTTCATTTTGTATGTTATATATTGAAATACTCGTGAATGATATGATACGTGTCTGGCATTTGCTTCAAAAAGAAAAACACCAGGAGTGAAAGGAAGTTCATAGGGTTATATTTAAGGTAAAATTAACCATAATTAAAAAAAAAAAAAATTGAAGCTGTGTGATGAGTGCATTTTTATACATTTCTCTTCACTTTTTTTATTTTTTTATTTTTTTATTTTTTTTTTCTTTGAGATGAGTCTCGCTGTGTCGCCAGGCTGGAGTGCAGTGGCGCAGTCTCGGCTCACTGCAAGCTCCGCCTTCCGAGTTCAAGTGATTCTCCTGCCTCAGCCTTCCGAGTAGCTGGGACTACAGGCGCCTGCCACCGCGCCTGGCTATTTTTTTTTTTTTTTTTTTTTTTTTTTTTGTATTTTTAGTAGAGACGGGGTTTCACTGTGTTAGCCAAGATGGTCTTGATCTCCTGACCTCGTGATCCGCCCGCCTCGGCCTCCCAAAGTGCTGGGATTACAGGCGTGAGCCATCTCTTCACTTTTATGTATGTTTTAAATTTGTGAAATAAAAATTTAAACATGTATACATCAAAGTTGACTCCAGAATGGCCAATTGAGGGTCTTGGTAATGACTTTCCACAAAAAAACAATACTGCAAAACAGTTAAAATCAATCATTTCAGAAGTCTAGAAGTTAACTAGATCCACTGAGTGAACTGAAATGTTCCTATCCAAAGCACATTGTCAAATCTTAATGAGATAGCAGGGTCTGTGGCATTTCAACTTGTGTCTATTCCCAATACCTTCTGTTTACAGCTCTTTATCACAGTAGCCATTAAAATCAGCAGTCTTGCGGCCAAACGACAGGATTAATCTCTTTTGGAGCTCCATTAAAAGCTCCGTCCCCAGAGCACAGTAAATATTTAGTCCAACTAGCAACAACCTGGAAAATCTCTGTTCCCAAGGTGTTGTGGCTATTTGATTTGACTTAGCGATCACCTCTGTGAAAAAGGCTCTATTTCTAAGGCATTGCCAAAAGCAATAGCAAACTGCTGACAAGATCACAGCATTCACAGTAACTAGAATCCACATGAGGAAATAAAGGGCAGAGCACCAGTAAGGAAAAGTATGTGGGTAAGTATAACAGATAGTATAAACATATTTCTTGTTTGTAAATCTGTTCTTTTATTTGCCTTAAAATATAATTTCATACAGTAATATTTATGAAAATATGTTGATGGGCCTAATAATATATAAAGATGTAATTTGTATAACAATAATAGCACAAAAAGAGGAGAGGAAACAAAGATATATTAAAGTTTCTGTATTTTTGTTTGTTTGTTTGTTTGTTTTTGGTCTTAGATAAATAGAAATTTATTGTCCCACTGTTTTAGAGGCTAGAAGTCCAAAACTAAGGCATCAGCGAGGTCGTACTCCCTCTGAAACCTATAGGGGAGAATCTTTATATGCTTCTTCTAGCTTCTTGTATGTGCCTAGCATTTCTTGGCTTATAGATACAATACTCCAATCTCTGCCTTTATCAAATGGCCATCTTCTTCTTGCATTTCTTTGTCTCTGTATCTCTTCTTCTCTTTTTATAAAGCTACTGGTCAGATTAAATTAAGGGTTCAACCTACTCAGTGTGACTTCATCTAAACTCATTACATGTACAGTGGTTCTATTTCCTAACAAAGTAACATTCATAGGTATTGGAAGTTAGCTTTCATAGCATTTTTAAAATTGTGGTAAGAACAGGTTACATGAGATGCACCTTCTTAACCAATTTTTAAGTATCTAGTACAGTAATGTTACCTTTAAGCACAATATTGTACAGCAGATCTACAGTCCTTTTTCACCTTCCTTAGCTGAAAAATTGTATAGCCATTGAAAAGCAACTGTCCTTTTATTCCTGCCCTTAGATCCTGGTAACCAACTTTTGACTTTTTGCTTCTGTAAATTTGACTAGCTTAGATTCCTTATATAAGTGTAATCATACACTACTTGTCCTTGTGTGACTAGCTTATTTCACTTAGTGTAATGTCCTCCAGGTTTATCTATGTTATTACATATAATAATATTTGCTTCTTTTAAAAAGGTGAATAATACCCATTTTTATTTATATATCACTTTGTATCCATTTTTTCATTGGTGGACATTTAGGTTGTTTCCACATGTTGGCTATTGTGAACAATGCTGCAATGAATTTAGGAGTGTGAATATCTCTTTGAGATACTGAATTTAATACTTTTGAATAAATATCCATAAATGGATAATATGGTAGTTCTATTTTTAATTTTTAGGGGAACCGCCATACTGTTTTCCATAGCAACGACACCATTTTACATTCTTACCAATAGTTTAAAAGGATCTTAAATCCTCCACAACCTCACCAGCACTTGTTATTCTTTGTTTTCTGGATAGTGATCATCATAATAGGTTTGAGGTACGATCTCATTGCAGTCTTTATTTGAATTTTCCTGATGATTAGTCACGATGAACACCTTCTCATGTATCTGTTGCCCATTTGTGTCTCTTTGAAGAAACACCATCCACACTCTGCCCCTGCTGACATTACTGATTTTTTGGTTTTTGCTTGTGTGTATGTTTGCGTGTGTGTGTGTGTGTGTGTCTGTTTCTACTGAGTCGTAAGAGATTCTTACATTTCTTTTTAGACATTAACCTGTTACCAGATATGTGGCTTGTAAATGATTTCTCCCATTTCATAGATTGCCTTCCACTTTGTTCATTGTTTCCTTCTGGGCAGAAGCTGTTTAGTCTGATGAAGTCCCACTTGTCTAATTTTGCATATGTTGCCTATGATTTTGTTGTCACGAAATGACTTTCCAGACTAATGTTAGAAAGTTTTTCCTCAGTTTTCTTCCACGAGTTTCACAATTTCATGTCTTAATTTTTAAGTATTTAATCCATTTTGAGTTAATTTTTGTGCATGGCATAAAAAAGGACTCTAATTTTATTCTTTTGCATGTAGATATCCAAGTTTCTCAGGACCTTTTGTTGAGGAAATTATAAATTTCCCTATTTTGTATTCTTGGCATCTTTGCAGATCAGTTGACCACAAATGTATGGATTTATTTCAGGGTTCTCTATTCTATTTCATTGTTCTATATGATTGTTTTTATTCCAGTACCATGCTGTTTTAATTACTGTAACTTGGTCCTATATTTTGAAATCAGGACATGTCATGCCTCCAGCTATTGTCTTTCTCAAGATTGTTTAGGCTTTTCCCAATATTTTTGAGTCTACATACATTTTAGATTTGTTTTCTCTATTTCTATTACTGGAATTTTGATGGAGATTGCATTGAATCTGTAGTTTGCTTTGAATAGCATGGGCATTTTTAGTAAGTCTTCCACAGCATGAACATAGGATATCTTTCCATTTATTTTTGTCTTCTTTAATTTCTTTTTTTAAAGCTTAATTACTTTGACTACCTTCACCCTATTTCCTCTTTCCCCTAATGTCTTCTTTAATTTTTTCACCAATGTTTTTCAGTATGCAAGTATTTTATTCTTTTTGATGCTATTATAAATGAGATTGATTTTTTAATTTTCTTCTCAGATAATTTATTGTTAGTGTAACAACTGATTTATTGTTAGTGTAACAGTTGATTTATAGTTACATTTATTGTTAGTTACATTAACAATAAATTATCTGAAAAAAAAGGTAACTGATTTTTGGATGTTGATTTTGTATTCCACAACTTTAGTGAACTTGTTTGTTAGTTCTAATTGTTTATTTTCCTTTGAGTCTTTAGTGTTTTATACCTAAAAGTTCATGTCATCTGTGAAGAGATAATATTTCTTCTTCGTTTCTGATTTGAATGCCTTTTATATTTTATTTTGGATAGCATTTTAGTACTATGTTCAATAGAAATACTTAGAGTAGATAAACATATCCTGTTCCTGATCTCAGAGAGAATGTTTTCAGTTTTTCCCCTTTGAGTGTTAGCTGTGGCTTTCAATATATTGCCTTTCATGTTGAGGCGATATCCTTCTATTCCTAGTTTTTTAAGAGTTTTTATCAGAAACAAATGTTGAATTTTATCAAATGCTTTGTTGGTATCTATTAAGATGGTTATGTGATTTTATCCTTTAGTCTGTTAAAGTGATGTATCACATTCATTGATTTGTATATGCAGACACATCATTGAAATCCAGGGGTAAATATCACTTCATTAGTGTGTATGATGATTTTAATGACGTACTGAATTCAGTTTGTTAGTATTTTATTAAGGATTTTTGTTTCTACACTTATAGGAAATACTTTCCTGTTGTTTGTTTTAGTGTCTTTGACCTTGGTTTCAGGTTAGTGCTGGTCTCATACAATGAGTTTGGAAGTGTTCCCTTCTCTTCAGATTTTTGAAAAATTTTGAGAAAATTGATGTTAATTCTCCTTTAAATATTTGCAAAAATTCACCAATGCCATTTGGTCCAGGATTTTTCTTTGTTGTGAAGTTTTTGGTGACTTACTCAATATCCTTACTAGTTATAGGTCTATTCAGATTTTCTATTTCTTCAGTTTGGCTATTGTATGTTTCTAGAAATTTATTCATTCCTTCTAGATTATCCATTTTGTGTGGTATAATTGTTCATAATATATCTTATGATCTTTTTTATTTATGTGATATCAGAAGTAATGTCTCTCATCTCATTTATAATTTTATGTATTTGATAAATTTTATGTATTTGGTTCTCTGTAGCTCCCAGACACAAAACTAAGGGTTTGTTAATTTTGTTGATCTTTCCAAAAAAATTAACTCAGGTTCAATAACTTTTTATAATATTTGTATTCTCTTTCATTTATTTCTTCCCTAATCTTAGTTATTTCCCTTCTTCCACAAACTTGTGTTTAGTTTATATTTTTCTAATTTCTTCAGGTCTAATGGTAGACCATTTATTTCAGATCTTTTTTCTTTTTGAATGTAGATGTTTATCATTATAAACGTCCCTGTTAGTACTGCTTTTACTGCATTTCATACATTTTGATATGATGTTTCCTAATTTTCATTTGTTTTAACAGATTTTCTAATTTTCCTTTTGATTTTTTATTAGGCCCATTGATTATTCAAGAGAGTGTTTAATTTTTACATATTTTGAAGTTTTTTTAGTTTTTTTCTGCTATTGGTTTCTAGTTTTATTATACGATTGCAGGATTCTTAAATTTGTTAAGACTCTTTTTGTGTGTTCTAATCAGAAGAATTTGTATTCTGCCGTTGCTGTTTAGATGTTCTGTCTGTGTCTATTAGGATCACTTTATCTATAATGTTTTTCAAGTCCTCTGTTATTAATTTTCTCCCTGAGTGTTCTATCCATTACTGAAATTTGGTATTGTGATCTCCTAGTATGATTGTATTTCTATCAATTTTTCACTTCAGCACTATCAATGTTTACTTTATATATTTAGGTGGTTGGATGTTGGGTGCACATATATTTATGTTTGTTTTATTTTCCTGCTGAATTGATGCCTTAATATTTATTTAATATATTTCCTTACTTTGTGAAAACTTCTCACTTAAAGTCTTTTTTTTAATTAATTTATTTTTTTCCTCCTGATATAATTGTAGCCACCCTTGCTTTGTTTTTGTTACCCATTGAATGGGATATTTTCTCTATCACTTCAGCTTAATTATGTGTTCTTAAATCTGAAGTGAGTTTTTTGTAGACAGCATTTAGTTAGGACTTATTTTCTTATTTTTATTTTATTTTATTTATTCATTGAGCTACTCTGTGTCTCTTGATTGGGGAATTTAGTTTATTTCAATTTAAAGTAATTAGTGATAGGGTTGGACTTACTAGTGTCATTTTCTGCCTTTTTTTGTAGGTCTTTTTTTCCTTTGTTCCTCTTTTGCTGCTACTTTTAATCTTTTTCGTAGCACCATACTGATTTATTTCTCTCTTTCTCTGTGAGTGTGCGTGTGTCCTTTATAGGTATTTTCTTTATAGTTATCATGAGTTTACGTAAAATATCTTATAACACTCTACTTTAAGTTGATAAATTAAATTTTATCACATACAAAAGGTCTAATGTTTTACATATTTCCCCACTCTTTATGTTATTCATATTACATTTTATATCTTTTAAAAACTATTCGTGTATTTTATAGTTTTAGTTATTTTATAATTTTGTGTTTTAACTTCTACACTAGAATTAAAGGTCATTTATGCACTATGTTTACAGTATTACAGTATTTTGCATTTGTCAATATGTTTACCTTAACCAATGTGTTTTGTTTTTCTATGTATTTGTGTTTCCCTTTAGCATTTCAACTTGAAGATTTTCTTTTCAAATATTTTTCTAAGGCATGTCTAGTGGTGATTAACTCCCTTCGGATGTTTGCCTGAAAATGTCTTTATTAATCTTTCATTATTAAAAGACAGTTTTATCACTCATAGTATTTGTGGTTGGTCGTAATTTTTCTGTCAGTAGTCTGAATATATCATTCAACTCCCTTCTATCCTGCAAGGTTTCTTCTGAGAAATCTGCTAATAGTCTTATAGAATTTCTGCTGTATGTGACAAGTCACTTCTCTGTCACTACTTTCAAAATTTCTTGTCTTGACTTTAGAAAATTTGACTATAATGTGTCTTGGTATGAATTTCTTTGTGTTTATTTTAATTTCAGTCCATTGGGTTACCTAGATCTGGATGTTCTTTTTCTTTCCAAGACCTGAGAACTTTTAAGTGATTACTTCTTTCTGTAAACTTTCTTGGTCATTTCTCTTTATATTCTCCTTATGGACTGTGTACAAAAAGAATACTTTCACAATGTGTATATTGGTCCACTTGATGGTATCATAAAAGTCCCTAAGTCATCTTCACACTTTCATTCTTTTGTTTAAATTTTTGTTTCATGACTGCATAATTGCAAATGACCTGTCCTGAGGTTGTGTATTATTTCTTCTGCTTGTGTAAATCCACTGTCAAACTCATCTAGTAAAATTTTCAATTATTTATTTGATTCTTCAGCTCCAAGATTTATGGTTGGTTGTTTTTCATATTTTAAATATATTTTTTGAAGTTCTCACTTTGTGTATGCATTATTTTTCTGAGTCAATGAGCATATTTATGACACCATATCAGCTCAGGAAGAGATTGTGGGGCCTCCCAAAACTTCTCTATGTATCATTTTTAGAATTGTGTGTGTTAATTCCAAGTGAGAGGAACTTAATTGTTTCTTTTTCAGGTCTTGATCTCTCTGGTGTCTGCTCATATGGATAGACTGGTAGAGCAGCATGCCATGAGATATTTTTTGGTTCTCTGTAGCTCCCAGACATCTTGAGTATGCCAGGTCCTGTCAGTGCTCTGACAAGTGAGACAGAAGCCAGTCTCTTGTGTAGCACACCACACAGTTGGAATGTTAGATGGGCAGTCCAAGTCTTTTTCTCCCTAGGGATAAGTTGATGCCTGGGTGATTATGTCTATTTTCTGTGTGCTAAGGTGTGAGAGAGTGCCTATGGAAATTGCAGGCATGGCAGATCACACTGCCACCTTATTCTCAATGACTCCCTACATGGAACCTTTTGCTGTCAGTGTTCAGAGTCAGACAAAACAGAAAGTAGTTTCTTGACCTCCTCCAGAGAAATCAGAATGATAAATGTATAGTCTATGATAAATGTATAGTCCTGACCTTTCCTTATCTATTCTTGGAAAACCCAGGAGCTGGGTGTCTTCTCTCAATTATGAGGTATTGAGCTAGGGGAAAAATATGGCAAAAGGATGACTCAAATATTCCAACTGACTTAAATGAAGCTTATCCATGGTGCAGTTCTCAAGCTTACCCATCATACACGAGCCTCTTAAATTGTTTCTGGATTTTTCACAAAAAATTCAGTATCTGTGTACTGATGTGGAACCTGCATGTCCATAGAGGTAAGGATGGTCCAGAGTTTTATATTCTGCCATCCTGCTGACATCACTCCTCTGTACATTATTGAAATTAGGTGAGTATGAGAAAGTAATATATTTATTTGAGTTTAAATTTGAATTGTAATCTGCAAGGCAACCAGTAATAAAATAACCCTGAAAATATATAGTAGCAAAAAATAAATTAAAATAATACACTACAAAATATTTACTTAAGATGCAGTCATTAAGTGAAGAAAACAAGGAAATGATATGAGACATAATGATAGCAATATGGTAAGGCCTACCATATTGGTAATTATATAAAATATAAATATGTTAAAAATTTTAATAAAAAATAGTGATTAGTAAGATCACTCTAGCATAGTAAGGGTAAAAAACATGGTTCACCTGTATGTTGTGTATAACAAAAACACTTTCTATTCAAAGTTAGAATATAAAATAATTTAAAAAGATATACAATATGTGTTAGTTTTCTTTACCTGCTGTAAAAAACTGCCAACAACTTGGTGGTTAAAAACAAACAAATGGAAGTCAGAGGTGTAAAAGTCACTATTATTGGCTAAAATCAAGATGTCTGCAGGGCTGCACCTTACTCCAGAGACTCTGAATGTAAATTTGTTCAAGTTTCTGGTAACTACTGGCATTCCTCGGCTTATGGCTGCATCACTGCCTTCATCAAGATAAGTCTTCAAAAGACTTTCTGCTTCATCTTAACATTGCCCTCTCTTCTGTGTGTGTGAGAAATTTCCCCCTGCCTTTGTAAAATGACGATGCTTATGAAAGCATTTATAGCTTGTCCAGATAATCTATGATAATCTCTCCCTCTCAAGTGTCTTAATCAAATCTGCAAATAGTCTTTTTTGTTTTTCTCTTATAAGGTAACGTTTACAAGTTCCAGGGATTTGGACCTGATATCTTGTATGAGGGCATTATTTCACCTACCATACCATGCAAGCAATAATTTGAGTGACTTTGATAATACAAGATGAAATAGAATTATTATACAAAACATTTACAGGCCCGGCGCAGTGGCTCACACCTGTAATCCCAGCACCTTGGGAGGCCAAGGCAGGCGGATCATGAGGTCAAGAGATCGAGACCATCCTGGCTAACATGGTGAAACCCCGTCTCTACTAAAAATACAAAAAAAATTAGCCGGGCGTGGTGGCAGGCACCCGTAGTCCCAGCTACTCAGGAGGCCGAGGCAGGAGAATGGTGTGAACCCGGGCGGCAGAGCTTGCAGTGAGTAGAGATCGTGCTACTGTACTCCAGCCTGGGCAACAGAACGAGATTCTGTCTCAAAAAAAAAAAAAAAAAAAAAAAAAAAAATCATGTGTTGAGGCAGAGAAGGTAATTCTATACTGATAAAATTTTCAATATATAAGGAAGATATAACTACTATATATTTAACATATAAGCACATAAGAGAGACCTCAAATACATGAAGCAAAAAAAGTCAAAATTTGTGTGAGAAATAGACAGTATTTAGAGATACAATATTCCGTTTTCAAAACTAATAGGATATTTAAGATCAATATGGAAATAGAAGGATATAACTGTAAACCAACTATATATATTAAGTTCCCTGCCAGTCTGAAGAAATAATATACAAGCAAGTCAATTACTTACTCCCAGGGACTCAGGGGTCACTCCATTTCTCATGCTATTATAATGCGTGCCTTATACAGCTACCACCAAAGTAACTATATTATTTTCTATTTTGGTGAAATACACTGGCTTACAATGCCAAATAGTTTATTCAACTACTATAAACACATAAACCTAACATCTTGGATCTAATTACAGTTTGCAATGTAAGAAATTATTTTCTAATTTTTATTTTTCTTTTCTTTTAATAACTGATAATTTCCTATTTTTGTAAACTTAATTTGTTTTGAGTAAATAATAATCATAATATTAAGCATTTATAATACTTTATTTTGTGCCAAGTTCATCACACATAAAGTAGATACTAATAAATGCTCAAAAGCTGTATATTTGCTGAAATAAATGCTGTATACTTAAAAGAGAACATAATGTTACAAAATAAATGAAGTCATCTGCAACATATAATTATTTTATACTTATTTGTATTTTCTTTGGATTGATAAATATCTTTCTAACCATTTAATATATTTTTCTTGGTTATGTCACTATATTAGGTACTCCACCCAAATGTTGAATATTTTTCAAATCTTACTCACACTATTGGACTTAGCAAATATTATTTAAGCACTGTGTAACATTAGTAGTGTGTGTTATGCAGACACATTACCAGAGTTTGAACAGTATATCCGCCATTTCTTGGCTGTGTGAATTTAAGCAACTTGACTTTATTTTAATATAGTATTTTCATGTTTAAGAAAGGCAAGTGATAGCCTACCGCATCAATTTTTATGAACACAAAATGAGTTAATGTATGAAAAACACTTGATAATGTTACTTGTTGAATAAGAATTGCCTATTATTACGTCTGCTTATAATTAGATTTTGAGTTCTCATTTGGTACTCTCTGTCACTCTCAGGCTACCTAGTAAATATCTCAGTCCATTATTCATTACAGATGCCTCCATAGCCTAGTATTAATCCCTAAATGCCCTTTACCTCCTCTCCCTTTATCTTTCACCAAGTATATATTAAACAAGTACAACAGTAATAATATCAAATAATTATGTGACATACTTTGATTTTTCTGTTCTCTAACCCTCCTCCCAGGTTCTTCTGTATCTAATTATCTCTGACAGTCTTTGAATTCACATGTTCTGTAACTAAAAGTTTTGAAGAACTACAAATTATACTAAAGCAATCCATCTTTGGACACATTGGACTTCACTTTAGGGAGACTACACTGGAGACCCTCTACATTATACTTCAAAGCTTGCAAGTATTTTTGGCTAACTTACCAGCTGTGTAACATATTTCTAGAGTAAATAATGCTATCTTATAACTTATATTTTAAATATATTTTATGCACATTTGTTGTATTCATTAGTTTCAATTGTTACTGAGACTTTATCATTTCTTTTATTTTCTAAAGGATGATAATATATGAACAAGTGTGACTTTGAGCCTGTCAAAATAGAACTCACTAATTAGAAGGGAGGATTTGCATTCAATAGTAATTATACATATTTCATATTGAGTTTACACTATGGATTAGATTGTTAATTCAAGATGTACAGAATTCAGAGCTCTTAAGTGGTATCAAAATTTATTAATAATTTCAAGGGTATAGGAAATTAGGTGGAACAGACAATACAAGGAGAGGTCTCGACACTGATGGTGGCTCTGCATGTTTCTCTTTGCTGCTTCATACATGAATTTTTGCCCCAGATTAAAAGAGATCTCTAAGTATATATGTTATTGCCCTAGATATGCCTCCATAGCATAGCCCAACTTACAAAACATTTTCCGAAACCATGCCCATACATCTTTAGAGTCTGGGTTTATTTTCAATAAGCAACTTTTAACAAGGTTACCTTGTGAAGAATATTCAAGTGATAAGTCACCTCTTTCTAGCAATAGCCTATTTAGTCACAAGTCAATTTGCTGTACTGACAAGGAGATTAAACCAGCTGATTCTTTCTTCTTGCCAGGGACATCTCTCTGATGCAGGGAGTGAATGGATCAGGCTGTTTTAACTCTGTTTTCCCCTTTTATATTTCCAAATGATCTGAGAAAAAGGGAATGTATCAAAAATACTTCACGAGACTACTTATCTGAGAAAGAGAGCATGGGTATTGGTGCTACAGTAGTTTTTCTCTAAAAACATGTCCATGCACTCTTGTTAAACCATCTTGCACATCATTTAGTCATTTTTCAGTATGTTGTTTGTCTCTCTTGACTCAGTCTAAGACCATGTAGAAAATAGTATATCATTTTGATCAAATGTATTCTAAATAGTATTTCCTAAGAAGAAAACTTAATAAAAGAATAAATACTCAAAAATTTTGCTGACCTGAAGTGTTGGTAAATTCAGCATCAAGAGCATAATACTTCATATGCTTTTATATTTTTGCTCTGTATTGTTTTATTGCAGAATATTTTATTGTAATGGCACTCATTTCTGAGAGCACACTTACTTTTATGACTTCCATGTGATTGGAATACATTAAATAAGTGAAACTTGGTTTATGATTTGAAATAGATGTGTGTGTATTCTAAATGTCACTTTACTAGCAGTCTATATTTTATATAATTCATAGGAATGAATCCCTAAAGACAAATCTCATGAACTTTCATTTGCACAAATCTTTCTCAGCTGAAAATATAATAGGACTTCATGTCTCTACAGACTGCACAATTCTAAAATGTGGGACAGATTAAAGATGAACAAAACAGGAAGCCAAATCACATATACAAGTAAAGTTATTAAGTGGAATATAAATGTGAAAATAGCTAGATCATATATTCTCAAAGCTACTAAATGAATGATTGTGGTTTCTTTTTTACTTTATTCATTTTAAGTAGCTGATACATAGTTGATGATAGATAGATAAGACAAATGATAGATAGATAGATAGATTGATAGAATATCATTCTGTTTTATAATTTTTATTTTGTTTAGTAACATTCTACTTTGGGAAATGGGGCCTGAAAAATTATGCAATATTATACTCTTTAAGAGATTTTTAAAAAGTCAAATAAGCAAATGCATGTTTAAAAATAGGTCCTTTCTTTTTTCACCCATTTAATTAAAAAAACCCATAACTTGCATATCATAAAACTCACCATTTTAAAGTGTACAAATTAGTGACTTTTTTTTTTTAGTATTCAAAATATTGTATAGATATCGCCAACAACATTTTGCAGAAAATTTTCATCATCTTCAAACAGAATCTATAGCTATTAACAGTTACTTCTCTTTTACCTTTAACACCATCTCCTGGCAAATACTAATCAACTCTTTATCGCTAGGAAATTGCCTATTCTGTACACTCCATATAAAATGAAATTAAACTTTGTGTCTGGCCTCTCTTTCTTAAGATGGGGGCTCAGTCTACATTCAGACTGGAAGGCGATGGTGAGATCATAGCTCACTGCAGCCTCAACCTTTAGGGCTCAAGCGACGTCTCTCACCTCAGTTTCCCAAGTATCTGGGACTACAGGTGTGTGTCACCATGCCCGGTTATTTTTCTTTGTTTTAAATTTGTGGAGATGAGGGCTTTTTTTTTTTTTTTTTTTTTTTTTTCGCCCAGGCTGTTTTTTTGCCCAGGCTGTTTTTGAACTTCCTGGCTCAAATGATCCTCCTGTTTTGGCCTCTCACAGTGCTGGGATTACAGGTGTGAGCCACCATGCTTAGGCTGGCCTCTTACTAAGCACCATGTTTTCAAAATATGCACCTTTTTTAGTTTATAGAAGTATTTATTTTCTTTTATCGACTGAAAAATATTTTCTTATATGGATATATCATATTTTATTTATTCTTTCATCAATTAATGCACATTTGTGTTATTTCCGCTATTTGACTATTCTGAATAAAGCTGTAGGTGCTTTCTTTTTCTTTCTTTTTTTTTTTTTTTTTTTTTGAGACAGAGTCTCGCTCTGTGGCCCAGGCTGGAGTGCAGTGGCCGGATCTCAGCTCACCGCAAGCTCCGCCTCCCGGGTTCACGCCATTCTCCTGCCTCAGCCTCCCGAGTAGCTGGGACTACAGGCGCCCGCCACTTCGCCCGGCTAGTTTTTTTGTACTTTTTAGTAGAGACGGGGTTTCACCGTGTTAGCCAGGATGGTCTCGATCTCCTGACCTCGTGATCCGCCCGTCTCGGCCTCCCAAAGTGCTGGGATTACAGGCTTGAGCCACCGCGCCCGGCTGTAGGTGCTTTCTTGAATCATTTAATAAACTCTTTTCATATTTTATTATCATAGTAAAAATAGATGGTTTATTTATATTTGTTTATATATGTATAGTTTATTATTTGATGGCTAAAGCTTTTTATTCAGTGTTAAATAATTCCAGAGAACAGAATATATTGTAGTTTTATACAGTCGTCACATTTACATTTTCTAAAAATTACGTTTTTGGAAAAAATACTATAGTTATGATTACAACATTCATATGAGAATTTAAATAATTGAATGTTATGATATGATCTTGAGATCTTATCATAAAATATAAATACATTAAATTATCCTTTTTCATTTTTATAATTCCATTCTCAAAATAGAAAAGCCATATTACTTCATAGAAACAGAAGTCTTCCATTTGCACATAAGTTATTTTATTACATCAATTATGAAGGAGAAAAAATAAATTATTTGATTTATAGAAGTCTACCTGAGAAAATGGCAAGAAGGAAATAATGAGTATAAGAGTAAAACGAATGAAACAGAAAATAGAAAAATTATATTACTAAATAAATTTTGAATTCACTTTCTTAATTTTCATAAAATATATATTCTATAAATAATATCTATACATATATGTATAGATACATAAATATAGTGTTTATGTATACATCATCATCCCTCAGTATCTGTGGATGATTGGTTTCAGTATCCCTCACTGACACCAAATTCCATGGATGCTCAAGTCTCCTATGTAAAATGATGTAATTGCATATTGCTTACATATATCCTTCTGTAGGCTTTAAATCATCTCTATGTATAATGCCTCCTACAATGTAAATGCTATGTAAATAGTTGCTATATTAAATTTTTCATTTTGTATTATTTTTTATTATGTATTGTTATTTTTGTTGTTTTATTTTATTTTTTTCCAAATATTTTCCATCTCCGGTTGCTTGAACCTGCAGATGTGGAACTCGTGATAATGAAAGGCTGACACATATACATTAAATATATGATGTCCTTCTCTTTCCTCTGCCACTAACTACTCTAGACACTCTCAACTTTTTCCTCCTCATCAACATCTATACATGCTAAAGTAATTCCAGTTTGAGCCCCCACTTCAAGCCTGCCCTCCACACCCAAAGATGCTTTTACTTTTACCCATTATGCTCTTAAATTTTCCAAACCTCTCGCTTTTTTAGCATCACCATCCTATAGCTCACAGGAAAAATATGGCCTGTCTCCTGTTTTCATACAGACCATAAGCTAATTATCATTTTTACAGTTTTAAAACTGTAAGAATTTAAAACAAAAATGGAAGAAGATGTGATGTAGACCATATGTGGCACTCAGACAAAGCCTAAAATATGTATTATCTGGTCTCTTACAGAAAAAAAGTGTCAATGCCCGATTTAGACAAAAGCAAAACTGGTGGTGGATCCTATTTCCCCATAAATCTTAGCACCTTAGGATGGTTCTTACATCAGGAAACTGGTGGAAGAAAACAATCAATTCAATAGCACAGGGTAGCAATAAGTAAACTCAACTAATTTGCTTTCAAAACATTTGCTTTAAATATCTTGGACATCAGGCAACAAAGAATAGCGATCAGTGATCAGTGATCACTATAGACATGAAGTAAGGTGGGCTCAATAATCACCCTTTTTTAATTCCTGGAGAGAATTTTGGATCCCAGAACAGGAAAGAGAAACCCAGGCAGAATGTGGTATTCTCATTGAGTGGAAGAGAAGGAGCTAGGGCTCTGGAGATAGGACAGCGGATGGGAGAGGTAAAAGCTGCACAGAGAGAGAATAAGGGAGAACCACATGGGGTCCCCTCAAGTTTTCAGCAGGGGGTACTTGTGAGGAATCCAACAGTGGCCAGAAAAATATCACACAATACAAGCAAAATAACCATCTTAGAAATTTATATAGGGCCCAGAATAGTTCTTAATTAATGAGGCACTTGCTAGAACACCGAAAATGTTTTGCCTGAGTAGTGGGGAAAAAGTTATGCCTGGACAAAGCACAGTTGAGGTCCTGTGTTCAATTTTTAACAGTAAAAATTGAAAGCATCAAAAAAGAAAAAAAAAAAAAAAGAAAATTCCAAGTAACTTAACTGCATTCCAGAACAAAGCTCAAGAATATTTATAGGAATAAAAACTAAAATGTCTAGTTTGTAATAAGGTAAAATTTACAATGTCTAGAATCTAATAGAATTTATCAGGCATGCAAAGATGCAGGAAAATACAGCCTGTGATGAAAAAAAAATCAATCAATTAAAACTGATACATAAATAAATAACATAAATGGCAGAATTATTAGCAAAGGATATTAAAGCAATTATCATAACTATATTCTATATGAATTTTATTGCCCAAGAACCAGCGAGAAATGATCATCCAAAAATTTTACGATTAAATCACTTTGTTAAATATAGTTCTATATTGCTGACTTAAGGGTTCAAAATTGTAATATACATAAATATATCAAACTCTGAGAAGTTCTGATATAAAATAATTTAACATGCTTTAATCCATCATTCCCAGATCATTTGACCAGTAAACCATTTTATCATCATGTTAGGAGATATTAATAGCCTAAAGAATGCACTGAGGAAAGCTTTAATCTATGATGTTTCACCACTTAGGTAGCAATTGAAATTTTATTGATACCTTCTTCCATTAAATATGTGTTTGAAACATCATGGGCTTTAATGTCAAGTAGTCGTGGTTTGGAAATCTGCACACACTAGTTGCTGGTTGTGCAAGTTTGGACAAGGTAATTAATATCTCTGAAACTAATTCTCCTCTTTTGTAAATGAGATAGAATAATAAATATTCCAAGACTTATTATAAAGATTAAGTGTACCTTTCTGTGTCATGGTGTAATGAAAAAAAATCTAGTGTATTATTTATTAAGAAATTTTACATACAGCAATAAAAAATATGGTAACTAAACTTATCAGCAAAATCTGAAATTATTTAATTTTATATTTGCATTTGTTTAAAATGAGTGGAATTTACTTACCAAAAGTTTAATTTGAAAAATGAATGTTACATGAGTTGTAAAGAAAGCCAATGTAAAATAACCCAGCTATCTTTTTAGCTAAGAGAGAATATATTTTTATTGGAGGATATATTTAGCTGAACTCAGATAAAATGGAGCACTGTATCTATTTCTAAGTGAAATGGTAAGATAATAACCAAGAAGATATGCAGGTTTATAAATGTAAAGAGCCAACATTTTTCAAAGTACATATGTGTGCCCCAAATAAGGAAGATTGGTGCGTACACAATAAAACTTCACAGAAATCTGTAGTGCTGACATGTAAAAAAAAATTGAATTTATCATTAATCATTAAAATTATATCAGATAGGCCGGGCGCGGTGGCTCAAGCCTGTAATCCCAGCACTTTGGGAGGCCGAGACGGGCGGATCACGAGGTCAGGAGATCGAGACCATCCTGGCTAACACAGTGAAACCCTGTCTCTACTAAAAATACAAAAACTTAGCCGGGCAAGGTGGCGGGCGCCTGTAGTCCCAGCTACTGGGGAGGCTGAGGCAGGAGAATGGCGTGAACCCGGGAGGCGGAGCTTGCAGTGAGCTGAGATCCGGCCACTGCACTCCAGTCTGGGCGACAGAGCGAGACTCCGTCTCAAAAAAAAAGAAAAAAAAAAAAAAATTATATCAGATAAAATAAATAACATGAAATTTTTCACAATCTTTTTCTTTCATTTTTTTTTTCCACAGTAAGTTTTCTGAAAGTGTGGTGCTTTAAATTTGGTAGGTAACTCTCATTATAATCATCTATCTGGGTAAATATCAGGCAAAATTATGCTGTTAATTTGAAATGTGGTTATAGACTATTAAAATAATATTATTATTCTGCCAAACATGTATTTCTCTCTTCTTCCTTAGTTTAGATGTAGACAGTGAAAGTCTGCATTTTTTTCTATGTTTCTCCAAAGCGTGAAACCACATCCCAAGCTCAGCAGGTCATGTTTAGGTAGTGAATTCTAATTATAGTGGTCCTGTTTCCCTAGCTTATGACTCGTTGAGAAGGAGCTGACCCAAATCTGACTTGTTAAATATGTGAGTATTCTGCTTAGTGTTGGCAGGTGCAAGGAACACATGGTTTTCTTACTGCATTTTTTTTTTCTGCCTCTAGATATAGTTGTATCCAGAAAAGTTCTGTTTCAGTCAACGTGAAAGGCTTGAGAAGAATAAGGCTCATGGCAAAAATGAATAACTTAGGACAATAAACAGGAGAAATGCAAGAAACTTTGTGTTTAAAACCATCAACCCACTAAATCAAGCAGTCCCCATACCTAACCTGGCTTAGGATGTTCTGTTATGTGAGAAATATAAAACTGGAAGTATGTGTGTGAGAGAGTATTTCTGTCTACATGAATTAAAATTATCTTTGTTTGATCTCTCTCTCTCTCTCTCTCTCTCTCTCTCTCTCTCTCTTTGTTTTGACAGGGTCTTGCTCTGTTGCTCAGGCAGGGGTGCTGTGGTGGAATCATGGCTCACTGCAGCCTCTACCTCCCAGCCTAAAGCAATCCACCCTCCTCAGCCTGCTGAAGAGCTGGGATCACAGGTATATGCCACCACACTGCTGATTTTTAAACTTCTTGTAGAGGCAGGGTCTCACCATGTTGCCCAGGCTGGTCTCGAACT
The DNA here is from genome assembly GCF_043159975.1 of Macaca nemestrina. Classification (NCBI taxonomy): domain Eukaryota; kingdom Metazoa; phylum Chordata; class Mammalia; order Primates; family Cercopithecidae; genus Macaca; species Macaca nemestrina. The sequence continues at coordinate 122,445,885 of NC_092127.1, read as the reverse complement.
CCTAGGTTCAAGCTCTCAAAGTGCTAGAATTACAAGTGTGAACTACTGCACCTCACCTGCTTTTGCTTTTATAATGTCAAACTCTCTGTATTTTTCCTTTTCTTAAAAGAGGTTTCCTTTGAAGTTCTACAAAAATTATACAAAAATAAAGGGTGGAAAGCTGTAAAGGGATAATTGAGTCTTATGTTTTTCTCTCTACATTTTATTTTTTAAAATGTTATGAAATATTCATTATAAGAAGAGGGTTATTCAGAAAACATTCAACTGGCAGATTTATATAAATTTTGATTAGTGCTGCTAGGACATCTTATTGAGAATAAAATTTTTGAAAGAACATGAAAGAAGTTTCTCTACGGAGTCTTATAAACAAAGTAACAAATTCATAGCATTCTCTCCGTGTGAAGGACTTTATGGTATCTTAATCCTGATTTGTATGTATGATCTCAGATAATGCAGTTCAAATAAAAGTGATAACAGATAAAATAATAATAGGAATAATAATTCAGTAGTTGATATGTGGAAATACACTGCTTAAAAGATTTACAGAGAGTATTCTTGACTGAAGAACAAAGAAAACAACATTCATACATAATTACCTGACTTAATATTTGAATTGCAGTAACATTTATAAAATATTTTCAGATAATACATTTGATTTTGTAATTATAAGCCACATTCAAAGGACATTATGAGATCATTTAAATATCTGTCCCATATGAGAAAAGGAAATTTTGCTACAGGCAGGAATAATTATGATTGTTGTAATATTCTTCTCTTAATATACAGTGTCTATTTTCTAAGTCAAAACCTTTGCTTGGGCAAAATTAAAAAAAAACAAAGAAAATATATTTTAAGTTAGAAGTTATGGTTTATAGAATTATTTTACTTTAGCTCTTGACAGTCATTTCAAAAGGAAAGGGAGTGGCTTTTAATAAATTATGTACATTTTACATTATACAGCAAAATATATTTATTTTTAATATCGAGGAGCTATTAAAGCTCTGTCATAGTCAAATGCATATCCATTTTATTTAAATCAAAGATATGAGAACAAAATAATTATTTTGAAGGTATCCACTAAAAGGAAGGCTATCTGGTAGTATGAAGTGATTGATTTGCCTTGGAGAATTTGCCGTTAAAACGATGTCTGTAAACATAGAAGAATTAATGGTTTTTTTGCTATGTAACTTTTTATGTTTCTCCTGTTGATAAAGAAAGAATAGGAGTATGTTCAATAACTGGAGTTTTCACAAATGTGAGAATCTTTCATCTCTGTAAGTTGCTTTTTGATTTAACTTGCTCTTGGAGATCTGATCTTATAAAAAACAAGGAATTCATATATTTTTGCTTCATGTTTCAAGGAAAGCAAATATGCAGCTCCATGTATTAATACTTAGGAACGGTTGCTATGGTGAGATAATACCCACAATGATGCTAATAATAAAGTGAAAAGGAGGTGAAATAATAATTGTTTTTGAATTTGTTTTTTTGATTCTTCAACTACAGCTGAATTTATCCACGGTATGTCTTCAAAATATATATATTAAACATTACCAACTAGTCAGAACAGGAAGTTACACATTTTTATACCTAACATAGTGTCTAAAAGCAACACTATCTTGTTTCTGTAACACGTTATCAGGAAGATCATCCTATCATACATATCTTTTTCTTCCAAAAAAGGATTCAAATTCAGGTCACATCTAAGGACTGAAAACAAAAAGCACTAATAGGGAAATTCATGGAGGCAACCATTTTCCTCCATAGATGGGCATTTAAAAAACAATAATGATTCTTTAAAAATCAAATACACTGTTAGTAAGAATAAATAATCCATTTTTATTAAATTAAAATGATTTTTTAAAACTAGCAGCAAAGACTTTAAAACTGTTCAAAATTAAGATTATGAAATTCCTAGAAAATTATTTTAATTAATTTATTCCTCCTCTAGGATATAACTTTATATGTTACTATCACTGCTTAAGCTACTCCTGGGTTTTCCCCAAGGTCTAAGCACTAAAAGTTTTAAATCCTTCTGTTTTTTTTTTTTTTTTTTTTTTTTTAAGAATTGGAAGAGTTTTGTGGCACATGGTAAAGTTGCAGCTATGGCTTCTGATCTATGGAGCTTCAAGTAATTTTATAATGAAAATCTCTTACAGATAGATATGTTTTCTTCGGATATTTGGAAGAAGCCATTCACTTTATGTTTTTTGTTTATCTGAGAGAAAGCACTGTTGCTTTTAAAAAAAATTCATCAAATTCCTCCCATGAAGCAGGTCTTAGGTGACCAAGGAATTGCACCTAGAATTCTCTCAGGTTCACATGCTTGCCTATGTTTTTTTTTTCTCTTGCTGTATCTCTTAACAATATTGAAGATTTACATGGTTATGTCCCGTGAAGTCTAGATAATCATTCCAAATGTTTAACCCAGCGTAATCACTGCAAAACTAATTTTAATGCAATACTTCTTAATCCTGAACTCAAAGAAATAGTCATGTTTCCTTCATCTGGAAAAAAAAAAATCTCAGGTGAATACATGTTATTTTTAATCCATATTTGATTCTCATTTTGGTGTGCTATAATATTTATTGATTATATTAATGCAAAGCATAGTCAATCACTAAGGTTACCTAGATAGAATGGTTTTAAGATTTATTCATTCTATAAACTTTCTCTTAAGAGTCAAGTAGTAAAAAATTCTTTTTTGTAGGTCATATGTTAATAGTTACAGTATGCTGTAACTATTAAACTTTGCTGTTATAGTGAAAACAGCTAGAGACAATATGTAAATAAATGGACAAGACTACCTTCCAATAACCTTTCTTTAAACAAAATGCTGGATTTCATCAATGAACAGCACTGTGCCCATCCTTGCCATGGACTCAAATAATATTCAGAAGTAAAATTTCAGTCATTGGCTTCATAAACATTCATATTTATGTATGTTCACGTTATTGAGAAAGTGACCTCTATTTTTTAACAAACATATTACATGAAATTTTAGTGTTGGCATGATTTTCCTGTATCAAGTGTTTAACTATGAAAATAAGGTAAATGGGTATAGAAGCTGCAAGTTCCAACTTGGACTTTAAAATTGACTATATTCCCTGAAATATGAACGTTTTCATCTTCTGTACTCTTCTATACTCTAATCTATAATCATATTTAATGTCAGTATTTCCAAGATTTTCTTTAAAATGTGTCACAATAATGTAATATGTATACTTACATAGATTATATGTATCCATTTTCTTTAAATGTCTGATAACTGCCAAAATGAAAATGTCATAAGGATTTGCAAGTTTTCTCTTTTCACATAAAATAAATCATAATATTTTCAACAATTACCCTGGCAGTAGTTATGGCAATCTTGGAAAAATGACACTGAATTTATTTTACTCTCCAGATTGTATATACTGTCTTCATGTATTCAGGACATTTCTAGTCTTTTCTCTTTTATTTAAACCAAGCAAAGAAGGCAAGAAAATTAGACAAATACATGTATGAAATATTAAAACATATTATCTGTCTGAAATCATAGATGATGAAATTGTATGAAATAAAATTCAAAAAGTAAATTTGCATGTGTTTCTATGCCTCTCATTTCCATACCATACACATTTTTGTAGAGAAATTTTTATGCATATGAAAGTCTAGGAATCAATTAATACATTGAAAATTACATGAAGTACTACTGGTAAGCAAGAAAAGGGGACTAATAAAAGTATTCATACATTCATTAAAATAGCATAAAGTGCCAAGAGAAGAGGTATTAATTGTAGGTATTGAGGACAAAGATTCAACTTTACTCCTAAATAGAAATCTAGTTGTAGACCATCTTAACCAAGTGCATATGCACAAAGAATTTTGCTAGGTGTACCTCTACACATTATCCATTTTACATTCTATAATAATGTAATTTTTATGTCAATGTGAGTACATAAATATTAAAAATATAGGAATGAAATAAAATGGATTTTAAAATACAAGCACAATTAAACCAATTATATTAGTAAATTGTAAAGTCAATCATCGTGCAGTTTAATCTCTCTTTATATTTAATAAATATTTCACATAAAGAACTACTTTCTCAATCTTTCAATTTTGTATTTCTTTTGAAGTAATTGATTTTGCTTCCAATTAAATGATCTCATTTACTTTGTCTCTGCCTCTTATATTGAGGAAAATTAATTTTTCACTTCTTCCCTAGGGAATCATTCTTTTCAGCCTGCATCACACCTGACTCTTCCTTTTAACCGGTACACACAATTTATTTACATGAATTCAATGGTGTTGAATGACTGATGGCCTGGCTTGAATGCAGTTTTTATCCAGATCCCTACGGTATCACTGACTGCAATACACTTTTATTGTTGGTTTGCTTTATGAGTGAAAAATGAAAATATCACTGCAGCAATTCACTGCAAACTGCATTTGGCAGTAAAACTGCTTCATGTAGTTTTGCTTTGTTTTCCAACCTGGTGTAATAGTAAGTATAGATTTATTAAGAGAAACCAGCATAAAATCTTGGTCTATTGAAATGCAATCAATTTATTTGTTTTGTAGAACCTCCTGTATTTGAAAACCATGTTAGGAAAACATTGTAAGATAATTATGTAATCTTGTTATAGATATCAATAAAATGCCAATTCATTCTTGTAACACAAACTCACTCTTCCTACAGTTATTCAGATTGGAAGTTGCATCCCAAAGTTCTTTATAAACTGAAAGACCTTCTACAGACATATAATGAATTATATTTATTATTACTGTTATGATTATTTATTATTATTTTCCACAACACTAACTTTCCTGAATATGCATTTTTTCTCACCTGACAAGAAAACTTACTTCTATACATCTTTTGAATGTAGGACAAAAATTATTTAGAGTTTACAACATACTAGGAAGCATTTGTGGACTTGTTTATCTCTAGACACAATCTGACAGTTATTCTTTCAAATATTTTTAGTCTTTTGTATTTTATAATATTTTATGAAGAGAGAAAATAACACAATTTAAGCTGAAAATGTTGGCATTTATACTAAGCAGTGGCCATGCTATGCTAATAGGAGAATATCACATCTCTATGTGTGGAAACAGAGAAAAGTTCTAACAAGAGATATTATTGTGTACACTTCTATAGTACTCGACAATACCTTTAGAGTTTAAAGAGGAAACTTTTTCTTAAAGACAAAAGAAAGGATAAATGCAAACAAAACAACATGCAAGATATTTAACTAAAGGGAAAAGGCCTTAAAAGTAAACTCAGGATCCTACAATCATTCTTCCAGAAACATATTTATTTCAGAAATTTGTACCAAATATATTTCTAGAAGTTTGTAACATTTATGTGGATTTTTGGTGTTACAAACATTTCTAGATGTGGGAAAGACAAAAAATAATTTTAAAAATTATTAATGTAAGCATTTAAAAATGTCAAAGATATCTAGAGCAGTTTACAGAGAACTTAAATCCTCACTTAGTTGCCTTAATTGGCCAAAGTAAGTCAAAAAAAAAGAAACCCTGGTTGAACACAGTCGCACACATTTGTAATCCCAGCACTTTGGGAGGCCAAGGTGGGCAGATCGCTTGAGTCCAGGTGTTGGAGACCAGCTTGGGTGACATAATTAAGCCCCATCTTTACAAAGAAATACAAAAATTAGCCTAGTATGGTGGTGCACACCTGTAGTTCCAGCCACTCAGGAGGCTCAGGTAGGAGGATTGGTTGAACCCAGGAGGTTGAGGCTGCAGTAAGATAAGATCAGGCCACTGCACTCCAGCCTGGACAATAGAGTGAGACTCTGTCTCAAAAAATAAAAATAACAAGAGAGGAAGAGAGAGAGAGAAACCCTTATAGTAACTTTTGGTTTTTATATAAGGCTCATAGAAAAACATATTTCCAAGATATAGTACCATGTAACAGGTCATTCCCATAGGCTGGAAATTGTCTGGTAAGAAATTTAAAGATATGGAATAAAAATCAGAATGACAATAGCATGCGCAATGCAATACTAAGCAGAGTGAACTAGTTAGCATATTCCATGTTAGCTTTTTGCCAGAAAATTCATAACATGATTCAAAGGACATTAACTTTTTTAATTCAGGTGAAAAATATAGATGTTCAAAAGATTGATGAATTTGATAAACTATTAGCTGAGTGACCGGCTAGAACTTAATAACTTTGAGAATGTTTTTTTCAAAGAAATTTAAAGAGAAAATATAAAATTACCCCTAAAAATATCAAGCTACCAATAGCTGGTATTAGTTCCTCATGATATTCACAAAGTTCCTGGATAAAAACGATATGGATTGATTATTAACAGTTCTGCTATTTAAATATATATATATATAAATATAAATTATTTCAATTGAATAGAAGTAGTCTGGTTCAGTTCCCATTTACGTTAATATTATAATGCTAAGTCAACCCAGATTAGACACTTACTTTAATAATGGTAAATTTTTAATTATTTATCAAGCAAAAATATTCCGAATGCATATACAAATTAAATTCTTCCACTTAGGAAGGAGGTTTAAACCTTGCTTCTATAAAATCTTGCCCACAAGATGGTACAAATATACTTGTAAAAAACAAAATTACACTGTTGTATTTATTTTTTACTTACATTTTAAATCTTCTGAGAGTAAGGAAAGAATCACAAATCTAGGAAGGGAGTGAATATTTATTAAGCACCTACATATTGCTCATAGTATTTCTTGTTTAATTAACATTTACATAAAGTGAGCTTTCTTATTTCTGATTCTTGATGGGGAAAATAAAATTCAGACATTAGTTTTCAAAGATGGTAGTTAACAACTAGCACTTTGCACAGCATAGTTTTGAGACCAGGCCTGTTTTCACACAAAGAGTATTTACTAATGTTTTACATAATTCATAGTATGGACAGTTTGATAATCTAAATAACAGAGATTTAACCATCAATGAATGCTCTGTTTTGTTGACTCAATGTGATCTAAGTAATGGTAATATGTTAAAAGAAAACCTAAACATAGAGGTTATAAATTTTGAATTTTATTCTACATCACTCCATTAGATAATTGACATCCCTTCAGCAATTCGTTTAAATTCTCTATTGTGTTCTTTTCTTAAATTATATGTGTTGTGTAATAACATCTTTTTTTAATGATAAGTTTAAGATATTAGAAACTCTAGAGTAGCCATACCATACATACCTCTCAAACAAAGAATTACAGTTTGTAAGTCAATGGCGAAGATACGGCGGAATAGTAAGAAGTAATCGACTTTTCAAAAAAAAAAAAAAAAAAAAAAAAAAAGGAGGGGAAACAGAAGAGCTAAAAGACTAGAGCAGATAAATATAAACAGAACAGACAAAACCAAAATCATTTGTTTAAGGATTTAAAATAATTGTTTAAGGAACTTTAAAGATTTTGAGGAAAGTCAGACACCAATAAAGATGTTTAATTTTAAATAATAGAGTCTTTCACGGAGGTGATACAGACAGGAAGCAGTCAAGGGCTCGGCAAAACCTTGCCTTCAAGCCTAAAACTGCTGGTCCTTGATGAAGCCCACCCTTTCCCGAATGATTCTTTCTGAATAATGCCCACCTGCGCACTGGGAGGACCGAGGACTGAGTGGAGCTTTGGAAAGTTCGCGCCATTTGCAAGGGGGAGGAGCCTGGCCTCTCCCGTTCCTGTGTGGTGACCTAGGATTCAACCTGTGAGATGGGGCATGTTAACAGGAACCTTTCTCAGTTTGCTGAGAATTTTCCCTTTCGCCCAATAAATTCCGTTCCCCCTTACCCTTCAAAGTGTCTGCGGGCCTAATCTTTCCTGGTTGTGTGACAAGAACTCGATTTTTTTCTACAACAGAGGCAGTGGAACATACTGGAAGGAAGACCAATCTATTTGTCGAAGATGCTAATTCTAAATGAGTCCTCATTGGCAAATTGACTACTTTCATTGCGTGGAGGGAAAAGGAAGAGTTTGGCATGGAGTAAAGATGAGTAAAACACAGCCAAAGTACATGTTTTTGCAATGCATTTTTTTGTTTGTTTGTTTTGAGACGGAGTTCTGTTGCCCAGGTTAGAGTGCAGTGGCACAATCTCAGCTCACTGCAACCTCCGCCTCCTGAGATCCAGCAATCCTCCTGCCTCAGCCTCCCAAGTAACTGGGATTACAGGCATGCGCCACCATGCCCAGCTAATGGTTTTTTTTTTTTTTTTTTAGTAGTAGAAATAAGGTTTCACCATGTTGGTCAGGCTGGTCTCAAACTCCTGACCTCAAATGATCCATCCACCCTGGCCTCCCAAATTGCTGGGATTACAAGCGAGAGTCACCATGCCCGGCTGCAATGCAGTGTTAGGAAAGACAAAATCAAGCCAAAGTATTGTCATCAAGGTGTTTGATCTGTTTACCTCTTCTTGAGAAACTGAGAAGTAAGATTACAGGTGAAAATGTAGGGTGAAGAGGTGGTATTAAGCTGAGTTCATTTGTAATTTGTTAGACTCTGTTGTGCTTTGACTTGGAGGTATCATGGGTGAGAGGTGAAAATTATATTTCCTTATGTTTTGTTTTCCTTTTTGTTTTAGAGACAGGGTCTAGGGTCTCTCTTTAACATCCAGGCTGGAGGGCAGTGGCACAATCACAGCTTACTGCAGCCTCAACTTCCTGGACTCAAGTGATTCTCCCACCTCAGTCTCCTGAGTAGCTGGGACATTTTTATTAATTTTTTTAGAGACAGGACCTTAATATTTTTTCTAGGATAGTCCTGAACTCCTGGCTAGAAGCAATTCTCCTGCCTAGGCCTCCTAAAGTGCTAGGGTTGTAAGTCCTATCGAAGTGCGACTTTTAGCAATGGTAAATTTAAAAAACTGGAAAAAAGTACCAAATTTATTTCCTCAAAGGACTATTCAAGTTGTTTGAATCAGCCTACTTTTATACCTCCACCAGGAATTTGGAGCTACTATTTTTATATGCCAGTTCTAGGGAATCATCTGGTTGAAAGATTGAAAGAAAGCTGAGCTGCCTGGTGTTAGAATAGTTTATTCGAACAACGAGTCAAAGATGCAAGCGTTAAGCCTTTAAGCATTTACAGTGATGGGATAATCATAGATTTTTTCTTGTTCTGTTTTCTTCCATGAAACAGGAGGATTTCAGGCTTAGGGGATCCTCTCACTTGAGGGAACCCCAAACAAAAGGCTCCAGCAGTTTTATGTACTTTGGGGTGAGAGAGGGTCAATGGAAAGGACTAGGAGTGGAAAAGTACTGGGTACTGAGTTAAAGCAGGAAAAGTGTCTTGAAAATCCATCCTCGCACCATCTTAAGGAGGTATTGGCAGAGACATTCTGAAGAGGACATTGGCCAAAGGCCTCAGAGACCTAGGAGTAACAGTGCCTGGCTAGGAATAAAAATATGCTAAAAGCATAGCCAGTCCTAGCCGCACAGGCCATGACTGCAACTTTCTTTAGATACAGCAGTGCATTGGCTATGCACAAGTCTGTTGTGTGGAGAGCAGCTTTTCCCTTGAGACCTGTTAGGCAAAGCCTTTGCAATTTCTCATAGCCTGGCCTGAAAAACCATATGAAGTTGTTACCTAAGGGCCAGGCTCCCCAACCAGTTTTATAATTTAGAAAATTAATGGACTGATTATAATTGCTTAGCCCTATTTCACAAGATGATTGAAAGTTTTCTGTGAGATATATATTTGATTGTAAGATCAAATAATGTCTAGTAGCTATTATTGTTTTTGGAAAGACATAGTCATAATACAAGTGTTCACAATCAAATAAAAAGTTAGAACACTTCTTGTTTCACCTACTAATGATTTATTTTAGTTTAAGAGTTAAGAGTCCACAAGAAAGTCAAATATAAATTCATCAGCCATTATCGGACCAATCTCAGAAGTATTGAGTACTATAGAAATGAAAATGATTATCGGTGAAATAGAGAGCAATAGATTAGAGCAATTTTAACTTTTCAATAAACACCCCAAAACCATAGAAACATTTAAATTGTCTGACAAGTTTTTGCGGCGTCTATAACTGTAAGATGAATTTATTTTCTGAGTATGTAGCAATTGAAAAAAAGTGCGTATCACTGAAAATAGTATGTCAAGCTTTCAACAAAACAGACGAAATCATAACTACCTATTGCCTATTTTTTCTCTACTCTTAGAAAGCTTCAAAAACAAATTAGAAAGAAAGCACATGGGAAAATAAATATGATTTATGTTTTTATGTATATATCAACATATATCCTAATATATAAGGGGGATAATTATTTCTTTGCACATCTGGATTTCCCAGCTATAACCTCTCTTGTATTTACCTGCTGCCACAGAAAGAGACCTGTGATCTGTAGAAATGTGACTTACTGAACAGCTTAAGCTTGAAACCAGAAATAAGAAAGTCTCAAGGGAACATTCCCCAAAGTATGACTAACGGACTGTGTCTTCCTCTGGAAACAGACTCAAGCCAAAACCATTTTATAGAGAAAATAATTTACCTAAAATTTCTGAGAGTAAAAGTTAAATGAATGCAGTTCAACAAAAAAGATAGTCTTTTCTTCCTGCCATAGCTTCATCTATGCTTCCTTGATGCTCTTTAAGTGATACTAAATTTTGAATATTACATACTACGATGTTAGTTTTTAGATTTTAATGAATTGAATAACATAACACTAGAAAAAGAAAATAGTATCAACAGAAATATTTTGGAACAAATATAGAGAAAATAAGAAAAAGAAGCAGAAGGAAAAGTGTATTAAAGATCTGAGGTGATTATTGCTTAATTGAGGGTAGAAGAGAAAGATTTTATGCTATTGTGATAAATGAGATGAGGATAGTTGGTAGTGCTTTGTATTTTGGAGAAAAAATTATCAAGTTCTGGAAGCAAAGATTTGTACTAAATGTCATGGACAGAAACCAGATTTAATTTGTGTTAATGACTAAAGTCAAAGTTTACTGTACATGATGAAACTATTCCTTGTTAGAGATAGAGATTTAGATAACGTGATTCATTCAACTTTCATTTTATTAATTTAAATAATTAACAAGATATGACTTATTTAGATGCATGTGCTAAGACAATAAGATATGGTAGTGAAAAATATGTTTTAAGGAAAACCATACTTTATTACCTCTAAGACATTACAACTCAACTTTTTTGAAAGACTTACCGTGCATTAAAGTCTTTTTGTTATTGCAAATCGATTATTTGGTTCATAAGCTATTTAAAAACAATGCAACCCGAGTTTTCTATTCTTTTTGTTAGGGAAAAAATAACTGGGCCTCATATCTTTGACATCTAGATAAGTGTTATACTCAGGGATATCACTAAGCTGAAGGAGAAAATGTCCAGAGGTCAATCCAATAGTGGCAGAGTATAACTGGAAGACTTCCTATTAATTAAACATCTTTTTTTCACCAAATGAAAATTTCCCTAACAAGCATCATATTGTGTTATCTGCAGTATGGTCATGAAACTGACAATTAAATTCTACTTTGGGTGATGAATATTAAAAGTAAAAAAATAGATTTTCCATTTACCCTAGGCTATCTCTCTGTCTTTGTCCTCCCTCTCTCTCTCTACACACACACACACACACACTCTACACACACACCACACACACCACACACACACACACACACGCGCACACACACACACACACATACACACACACACAGAGTTATCCCATCCCAGTCAGGCAAAGGGTAAATAAATATTTTTTTATTTATAAAATATTTTAAAATTGATCCAAAGGCTAAATAAAAATATTTGTATAAAACCATATAAGGAAAGACCCCACAAGAGTGTCTTCTTAAAAATCCATGTACTCTTCAATAATATTATTGTTCATCTGCCTAGTATACCAGACACTGAGATTACAGCATGGCCAGGATATACCTCCTACTCTCTAAGAATATTAGTATTGTTTTTGGATTAACTCTTATATACCTCAGTCTCTTTCTTCTTAGTCCTCAAAACAAAACTTTTATTCTCTACCAAATGACTAAGTATTTGCCCAATGTTTGTATTTTCTCTTTTCTATGGTAAAATTTTCTTTCCATAACTACATCCTGTGCATTCTCATTCTCTTCCCTTCAGTTGTGATTAATAGTGCTGATTGAGGAGTCTCAGATATTTATCTCAAGGTTAGACCTCCTGTCTTCATTACCCAATCAAATCCTAAACACAAATGAATAAAACTAACATTTCCAGTCCAGGATACCTTTGCAGAGGTAATTTTCTCTAACAATTAGATGTATATTTTGCTCAATATTTTCTGTGCATGAGTTTATAGGTAAAGATAAAGAACATATTTAGGATATATAGAATATATCTTGAATAGTAATTTAGCACATGCTAATTCACTTAACATTGTGTCTTACAGGTTGAAAATTCAAACAAATATTTTAAGGAAATTAGAAAGGTAAAGTAATTAATGTTACATAATTTTTGAAGTATTTATTGGTTAAGAAATTTGTCTTACTATATTGTTGGATGTATATAAATTTATTCAAAATATATTTTTAAATATGTAAATATATTAAAAATATACATTATTACATAATTTAGAAGCAATATAATTAGTGTTCACATTAGTTTTGTGAATAAGAAAAATACATAACCCAAATAATTGTTCTTGATATATGGTAATGAAAATTCAACATTTTTTACCATATATTTCTGCATACTATGTCACTGATAATTTCTATTAAATGATTTTTATAAAAACATTTTTAATATAGTATTATTTTAATTACTTTTGTAGTATTTCCTATTCTCTTTAAAACAACCATGATTACACCTTTTCTTCAAATATTTATTTTAGTAGAATAGAAATTGAGAAAAAATTGAAGTAGCTAAATTTTAAATTAGTTTTGTGTTTTAATTCAATTAAGTTGTGACAAGTGGCCTTGGGCCAGTTTACAGTATAATTAACAGAATGGGAGAATACCCTTTTTAGCACTGAAAATGTCAGAGTGAATTTTTCCAGTGTGGTGATGATAATAGCGTCTCACGTTTGTTTTAATGTGCATTTTTCATCTCTTATTAGTGAAGTTGAATTTTGGCATTATCTGTGCAGTGACAGATCTTCTCAATCTTGCTTTCTTATATTGCTTTATTGTTTTTTTTTAAATAAAATTTCCTTTGTGAATAAACTGAGAAGAGAGTTCTTAGATCTTTCACATATTTTTGTTCACACAGGCAGTGAACATGTGTAATCTATTTTAATATCTCTTTATCTCATTCCTTCTCTTTCAATATCAATAGAAATGTTCAGGTTTGGGTCTCCAGGTTTCATTGATATTTTTTCTTCCTACTTTGTATTCTCCGATTCTTTGTTCCTAACACAATCTGTCCTTTCTGGGGGTTGGTATTTTTTTTTTTTACTTGACCTCTTTGGAACTTTCTATGAATTGTCTAAACTCATTTTCTGCTAGGCTGGGTCAAAGTGATCATTGGTCTATGCTAGTAATATGAAAACAGCCAGAGCAGACACCAGACCAGAAGAGCTAGATCTGATACGATGACTGTCAGGGAATGCAAGGAGAGTGTATTAGGGTTCTCTTAGAGGGACAGAACTAATAGGAGATATAGATAGATAGATAGATAGATAGATAGATAGATAGATAGATATAGATATAGATATATAGAGTAGATATACATATTATATATATTATATAGGAGATATGTATATATAATATATTATATAGGAGATATGTATATATAATATATATATAAAGAGGAGTTTATTAAGTATTAATTTATGATCACATGGGATATCACTAAGCTGAAGGAGAAAATTTCCAGAGGTCAATCCAATCAATCCAATAGTGGCAGAGAATAATTGGAAGACTTCCTATTAAACATCTTTTTTTCACCAAATGAAAATTTCCCTAACAAGCATCATATTGTGTTATCTGCAGTACGGTCTGACTGAGATCATTACATTATGATCACAAGATCCCACAATAGGCTGTCTGCAAGCTGAGGAGCAAGGAGAACCAGTTCGAGTCCCAAAACTGAAGAACTTGGAGACCAATATTCGAGGGCAGGAAGCATCCAGCCAACAGAAGGATGTAGCCTGGGAGGCTAGGCCTGTCTCTCCTTTCTGCGTTTTTCTGCTTGCTTTATATTCCCTGGAAACTGATTAGATCGTGCCCACCAGATTAAGGGTAGACCTGCCTTCCCCAGCCCACTGACTCAAATGTTAATCTCTTTTGGTAACACTCACACAGACACACCCAGGATTAATACTTTGTGTTCCTTGAACCGATCAAGTTGACACTCAGTATTAATCAACACAGAGGGCTAAGATGAAACACTGGATAAGTAAGAAAAAGCTTAGTAAGTGATTGATGGTTGCTAACTACTGGTAGGCCTTTGGTTGGGATGGATAGATGATCGATCGATAGATAGATAGATAGATAGATAGATAGATAGATAGATATGAGACATACACACACACACGGTGGGGGGGGGAGAGAGAGAGAGAGAGAGAGAGAGAGATTCAGATAGGACATAAAGAAAATACCAGAGGAAAAACATTCCTGAAGATTTGGGAAGTTATTCAATTAACGGCCACTGGGAAGTGGAAGTCTGTAGAGAGTGAGATGATTTAGAATTCTGCCTCATATTTATAAATAATAATACTAATCATCCACAGAGGAAATGGGTTGCTTTTTGGTTCAGGTTATAAGATTATTGGCAATCTATAGGATGTATCTATGACCAAGAACTACATCTAAAAACCATAGATTTACAAATAAAGAGAAAGTTATTAAAAGTTATATGATAAAAATGAATACTATAAAAATCAAATAAAACTCAATAAGAGTTAAAACTACAAGATAACCCAGTAAGGAAGAGAGACTTAAAAATACTAAATATAAAAAACGTTAAAATCAGACAAATATAAATAAAATTAGAATTTAAAATATGAGATACAAAGTCTGATGACGGGAATCTCCAACACCCCCTAGATGCTATTTCCCCAACCTCATTCTAGTTCTGGCACTGACACCCAAATATTTGCCTATATAAAGAAGATTTGCCTCAGGAAGCAGGAAACAGTTAGGGCCAGCTGATAATCCTCAGTCAGTATAGCTAAAGGCAGGTAAATATTTAAAGTCAATAAATGTACCATGATTGGTACAGCTTATAAAATAAATCTATCAGTAGGTAACTTGAGGAAATCTTTGCAAATTTGTGTTAAGCCATTTAATCAAATCCTGATTTTCTAAGTAGCTCATAATAAAATGTTCACATTTAACTAAACTTAATATTTAAGAGTATGATGGTTTCCAGTTTCATCCAAGTCACAAGAACAGAAAACCAAACACCACATGTTCTCATTCATAAGTGGGAATTGAACAATGAGAACACATGGACACAGGGAGGGGAACATCACTCACTGGAGCCTGTCAGGGGGTTGGGAGTTAGGGGGGCATAGCATTAGGAGAAATACTTAAGGTAGGTGATGGGTTAATAGGTGCAGCAAACCACCATGGCACGTGTATACCTATGTAACAAGACTGCACGTTCTGCACATGTACCCCAGAACTTAAAGTAAAAAAAAAAATTTAAATTACAGGTAATTAACTATTAATTTTGTTTTAAAGCCTTCCTAATGTTTTCTGGCTCATGCTAGCTAGATGTATTTTATTTCCTTAGAGGTATATAACAAGTCTACTTTCCAGAGTCCTTGATTTTAGATGAACCATTTAGTTGAGTTCCCACTAACAGAAAGAGGGCAACGGTGATGATGCATTCTGCTCAAATCTGCCTCATGTTTTTCCATGCTAATTTTTCCCCTTCCGAAGCAAACTTAGAACTCACTGGTTGAACATATCTGAGTTCTAGGAAGCAAGAAGACTGGAATTCCAAGAGTCATCACTTGGAAGAGGGATGTTCTACCAGGGGAATCCACACTGAACTTGACTATCAACAACTATTTTGTTAAGTCCTTCATATTTGTAATTCCTTGTTACAGCAGTCAGCCTTTGTTAACTTGTTTTGATTAACTGTGGCCCAAATTCTGCCACCGCCTCAGTCTTGCTAATTTCTCTGCCACTGATGGTTTCAATTCCATCCTTGTCATATTATGTTTAAAAAGTTTTTCTGGAAGACAAAAATTTACTTTTACCCAACTATGGATGGAACTCTTGCTACCTTTTCCCTAAAAGTTAAAACATTAAGTAGGAAATTAATTTTTCACTAGAGATACCTCATCTATTCTTATAATCATAATTTGCTTTCCATTTTGTTCAGTCAATTTTGTCTTGAAAATAATCTTTTCCCCAGGCAAACATCCATGCTGAATCATATGCAATAGGAATTTACATAGTGATCTGCCAGTTGTCAGTAAGGAGTTCCAAATACAGATATTTTACTTTATAAGAAATCTTTCTCATGAAAAGGACAAGTATAACTTAAAATGCAACATGGTATAATGATATCAAACTGTTTAATTAGTGCCATTTGTGAATTAAACACACTTTTATTGACTACATTCTTTGTTATATGCCCTATATTAAATACTGGAAATGTAACACTAAGAATAATGTAGATAATGATTATAGTAGAGAACAAAATACAGCTATATAGGAAAAATACAGCATGACCTCAGGGCATATAACAGGGGTTCTAATGAAGTCAGAAAATTTGAGGAGGCCTCCTCTGACATGAGGTTTAAGTTGAGTGCTAAGGTATGAATTACCTAAGTAGTCATAAGAGAAGATAGTGGAAAAGTTCTAGAGCAGAGAGAAATCCTTTATGACATTTCTAAGACAGAAAACAGTTTATTAACCATAAGAACAGATTATAACTGAAGGAAGAATAATGAGAAATAAGACAAGTTCTACATCGTCCAGGACTTACTAGCCACAAGGAGAATTTTGGAATTTATCACAAGAGCAAAGGCAACCCATTGAGTGATTTTTAACGTGAGAATGGCATCATTAAATTTGCATTAAAAATAGCACATGCATTGATTTTAAAAAGTGACAGTAGAAATCAGAGAATCATTTAGGAGATGGTTTCCATAGTCCAGGAAAAATACAACAATACTTTATGATCATTTTAGTTTATTTTGTCTTTTAACATTGTATTTTTTAAAATCTTGACATTATCTTGTTTCATTGTTCTAATTTATCTACCTTCAGGCATTTCATCTTTTAGGTATTTACCTTAAGTAGACTTAAAATGAAAAGCTAACCATCAGTTATTTATTAATTTGTTTTAAGCCTCATGTTCACCAATTTGAAGTTAAGGAAAAAATTATTTAATTTCAACTCTGTCTAGCAAAATGAATGAATTCGAAAAATAAATTAAAATAAAATGAAGACATTAATTAATATATAAGCTACTGATGAACTTCTGCCAGCAGTATGAATTGAAAGAGAATGATGACTTGGTTTAACAGTCAGAATGATGACTTCATTTAACAATCTACTAACATAAATCTGAATTCAGCACCTGAAATGGAAAATAAGTATATAGACAGTTAAGATGTTTTAGGGATAAAATAGAAGTACCAGATAACTTATGTTTATTTTTATATTTTCTTTCACATATAATCTTTACATTTCTATTTTAAAATTCCTGTTTTATCTCTTCTAAATTCTGTCTTCCTCTTTTTCTTAACTCTCAAGCATAGCTATTATTTCATGCAGTGTTTCACAAATTAATGGTAAGGAAATTAATAAATGTGTCAGAAATGTTCATACAACTGCCTAATGGATTATACACAGAAGCCAGCCTGAAAATATGTTTGTTATTCGGTTTTTCAATAATTGCTCCACCAGAATGTAGAAATTTGTTTAAATCTTTTTGTAAATCAAGAAGACCCTTCAGGTTAAAACGAAATCTATTAGATCTAAATGTTTTCATTAACTTTTAGAATTTAAGTTTATTAATGTAGTTTATTAGGACAGTAGTAAATGGATTGTCATTTTGCATTAGACACGGATGTCTACTTTCTTACAGTTCTTTACCTGTAGATAATGTCATATGTGGAAACAAATAGAGCAGCAATATACTTCCAATTCTTTGGGTTTAAAATTAATTTTGAAGTAATATTACTAACTCTACACTTTTAAAATAGTAAGATATAATACTCAAATTACTTTAAAAGAAGTGGTGGGGGGGGGGCCGAGCAAGATGGCCGAATAGGAACAGCTCCAGTCTCCAACTCCCAGCGTGAACAACACAGAAGACAGGTGATTTCTGCATTTTCAACTGAGGAACTGGGTTCATCTCACTAGGGAGTGTGGGACAGTCAGTACTGGTCAGCAGCTGCAGCGCGACCAGCAAGAGCTGAAGCAGGGCAGAGGCATCGCCTCACCTGGGAAGCGCAAGGGGAAAGGGAATCCCTTTTCCTAGCTAGGGGAACTGACACACAACACCTGGAAAATTGGGTAACTCCCACCCCAATATTGCCCTCTACCAAGGATCTTAGCAAACCGGCACACCAGGAGATTATATCCCACACCTGGCCGGGAGGGTCCCATGCCCACGGAGCCTCCCTCATTGCTAGCACAGCAGTCTGCGATCTCACAGCAAGGCAGCAGCGAGGCTGGGGGAGGGGCACCCGCCATTGCTGAGGCTTAAGTAGATAAAAAAAGCCACTGGGAAGCTCGAACTAGGTGGAGCTCACAGCAGCTCAAGGAGGCCTGCCTGTCTCTATAGACTCCACCTCTGGGGACAGGGCACAGCTAAACAACAACAACAACAACAACAACAACAAAGCAGCTGAAACCTCTGCAGACGCCAACGACTCTGTCTGACAGCTTTGAAGAGAGCAGTGGATCTCCAAACACGGAGGTTGAGATCTGAGAAGGGACAGACTGCCTGCTCAAGTGGGTCACTCACCCCTGAGTAGCCTAACTGGGAGACATCCCCCACTAGGGGCAGTCTGACACCCCACACCTCACAGGGTGGAGTACACCCCTGAGAGGAAGCCTCCAAAGCAAGAATCAGACAGGTACCCTCGCTGTTCAGCAATATTCTATCTTCTGCAGCCTCTGCTGCTGATACCCAGGCAAACAGGGTCTGGAGTGGACCTCAAGCAATCTCCAACAGAACTACAGCTGAGGGTCCTGACTGTTACAAGGAAAACTAACAAACAGGAAAGACACCCACACCAAAACCCCATCAGTACGTCACCATCATCAAAGACCAGAGGCAGATAAAACCACAAAGATGGGAAAAAAGCAGGGCAGAAAAGCTGGAAATTGAAAAAATAAGAGTGCAACACCCCTGCAAAGGAACGCAACTTATCGCCAGCAACAGATCAAAGCTGGATGGAGAATGACTTTGACAAGATGAGAGAAGAAGGCTCCAGTCCATCAAACTTCTCAGAGCTAAAGGAGGAATTACGTACTCAGCACAAAGAAACTAAAATCCTTGAAAAAAGAGTGGAAGAATTGATAACTAGAATAATTAATGCAGAGAAGGCCAAAAACGAATTGACAGAGATGAAAACCATGACACAAGAAATACGTGACAAATGCACAAGCTTCAGTAACTGACTCGATCAACTGGAAGAAAGAGTATCAGCAATTGAGGATAAAATGAATGAAATGAAGCGAGAAGAGAAACCAAAAGAAAAAAGAAGAAAAAGAAATGAACAAAGCCTGCAAGAAGTATGGGATTATGTAAAAAGACCAAACCTACATCTGATTGGGGTGCCTGAAAGTGAGGGAGAAAATGGAACCAAGTTGGAAAACACTCTTCAGGATATCATCCAGGAGAACTTCCCCAACCTAGTAGGGCAGGCCAACATTCAAATACAGGAAATACAGAGAATGCCACAAAGATACTCCTTGAGGAGAGCAACTCCAAGACACATAATTGCCAGATTCACCAAAGTGGAAATGAAAGAAAAAATCTTAAGGGCAGCCAGAGAGAAAAGTCGGGTTACCCACAAAGGGAAGCCCATCAGACTAACAGCAGATCTCTCGGCAGAAACTCTACAAGCCACAAGAGAGTGGGGGCCAATATTCAACATTCTTAAAGAAAAGAATTTAAAACCCAGAATTTCATATCCAGCCAAACTAAGTTTCATAAGTGAAGGAGAAATAAAATCCTTTACAGATAAACAAATGCTTAGAGATTTTGTCACCACCAGGCCTGCCTTACAAGAGACCCTGAAGGAAGCACTAAACATGGAAAGGAACAACCGGTACCAGCCACTGCAAAAACATGCCAAAATGTAAAGACCATCGAGGCTAGGAAGAAACTGCATCAACTAACGAGCAAAATAACCAGTTAATATCATAATAGCAGGATCAAGTTCACACATAACAATATTAACCTTAAATGTAAATGGACTAAATACCCCAATTAAAAGGCACAGACTGGCAAACTGGATAAAGAGTCAATACCCATCAGTTTGCTGTATTCAGGAGACCCATCTCACATGCAGAGACATACATAGACTCAAAATAAAGGGATGGAGGAATATCTACCAAGCAAATGGAGAACAAAGAAAAGCAGGGTTTGCAATCCTAGTCTCTGATAAAACAGATCTAAACTATCAAAGATTAAAAGAGACAAAGAAAGCCATTACATAATGGTAAAGGGATCAATTCAACAGGAAGAGCTAACTATCCTAAATATATATGCACCCAATACAGGAGCACCCAGATTCAAAAAGCAAGTCCTTAGAGACTTACAAAGAGACTTAGACTCCCATACAATAATAATGGGAGACTTCAACACCCCACTGTCAACATTAGACAGAAAAATGAGACAGAAAGTTAACAAGGATATCCAGGAATTGAATTCATCTCTGCAGCAAGTAGACCTAATAGACATCTACAGAACTCTCCACCCCAAATCAACAGAATATACATTCTACTCAGCACCATGTCACACTTATTCCAAAATTGACCACATAATTGGAAGTAAAGCACTCCTCAGCAAATGTACAAGAACAGAAATTATATCATACTGTCTCTCAGACCACAGTGCAATCAAACTAGAACTCAGGACTAAGAAACTCAATCAAAACCACTCAACTACATGGAAACTGAATAACCTGCTCCTGAATGACTACTGGGTACATAACAAAATGAAGGCAGAAATAAAGATGTTCTTTGAAACCAATGAGAACAAAGATACAACATACCAGAATCTCTGGGACACATTTAAAGCAGTGTGTAGAGGAAAATTTATAGCACTATACGCCCTCAAGAAAAAGCAGCAAAGTTCTAAAATCGACACTGTTACATCAAAATTAAAAGAACCAGAGAAGCAAGAGCAAACACATTCAAAAGCTAGCAAAAGGCAAGAAATAACTAACATCAGAGCAGAACTGAAGGAGATAGAGACACAAAAAACCCTCCAAAAAACCAATGAATCCAGGAGTTGGTTTTTTGAAAAGATCTACAAAATTGATAGACTGCTAGCAAGACTAATAAAGAAGAAAAGAGAGAAGAATCAAATAGACACAATAAAAATGATAAAGGGGATATCACCACCGACCCCACAGAAATACAAAACCATCAGAGAATACTATAAACACCTCTATGCAAATAAACTAGAAAATCTAGAAGAAATGGATAATTTCCTAGACACTTACACTCTCCCAAGACTAAACCAGGAAGAAGCTGAATTCCTGAATAGACCAATAGCAGGCTCTGAAATTGAGGCAATAATTAATAGCCTACCAACCAAAAAGAGTCCAGGACCAGACGGATTCACAGCCGACTTCTACCAGAGGTACAAGGAGGAGCTGGTACCATTCCTTCTGAAACTCTTCCAATCAATAGAAAAAGAGGGAATCCGCCCTAATTCATTTTGTGAGGCCAACATCATCCTGATACCAAAGCCTAGCAGAGACACAACACAAAAAGAGAATTTTAGACCAATATCCCTGATGAACACCGATGCAAAAATCCTCAATAAAATACTGGCAAACCGGATCCGGTAGCACATCAAAAAGCTTATCCACCATGATCAAGTGGGCTTCATCCCTGGGATGCAAGGCTGGTTCAAAATACACAAATCAATAACTGTAATCCAGCATATAAACAGAACCAAAGACAAAAACCACATGATTATCTCAATAGGTGCAGAAAAGGTCTTTGACAAAATTCAACAACCCTTCATGCTAAAAACGCTCAATAATTTTGGTATTGATGGAACTTATCTCAAAATCATAAGAGCTATTTATGACAAACCCACAGCCAATATCATACTGAATGGGCAAAAACTGGAAAAATTCTCTTTGAAAACTGACACAAGACAGGGATGCCCTCTCTCACCACTCCTATTCAACATAGTGTTGGAAGTTCTTGCTAGGGAAATCAGGCAAGAGAAAGAAATAAAGGGTATTCAGTTAGGAAAAGAAGAAGTCAAATTGTTCCTGTTTGCTGATGACATGATTGTATATTTAGAAAACCCCTTTGTCTCAGCCCAAAATCTCCTTAAGCTGAGAAGAAACTTCAGCAAAGTCTCAGGATACAAAATTAATGTGCAAAAATCACAAGCATTCTTATACACCAGTAACAGACAAACAGAGAGCCAAATCAGGAATGAACTTCCATTCACAATTGCTTCAAAGAGAATGAAATACCTAGGAATCCAACTTACAAGGGATGTAAAGGACCTCTTCAAGGAGAACTACAAACCACTGCTCAATGAAATAAAAGAGGACACAAACAAATGGAAGAACATACCATGCTCATGGATAGGAAGAATCAATATCGTGAAAATGGCCATACTGCCCAAGGTAATTTATAGATTCAATGCCATCCCATCAAGCTACCAATGACTTTCTTCACAGAATTGGAAAAAACTGCTTTGAAGTTCATATGGAACCAAACAAGAGCCCGCATCTCCAAGACAATCCTAAGTCAAAAGAACAAAGCTGGAGGCATCACGCTACCTAACTTCAAACTCTACTACAAGGCTACCGTAACCGAAACAGCATGGTACTGGTACCAAAACAGAGATATAGACCAATGGAACAGAACAGAGTCCTCAGAAATAATACCACACATCTACAGCCATCTGATCTTTGACAAACCTGAGAGAAACAAGAAATGGGGAAAAGATTCCCTATTTAATAAATGGTGCTGGGAAAATTGGCTAGCCATAGTAGAAAGCTGAAACTGGATCCTTTCCTTACTCCTTACAGGAAAATTAATTCATGACGGATTAGAGACTTAAATGTTAGACCTAATACCATAAAAAACCCTAGAAGAAAACCTAGGTAATACCATTCAGGACATAGGCATGGGCAAGGATTTGATGTCTAAAACACCAAAAGCAACGGCAACAAAAGCCAAAATTGACAAATGGGATCTAATTAAACTAAAGAGCTTCTGCACAGCAAAAGAAACTACTATCATAGTGAACAGGCAACCTACAGAATGGGAGAAAATTTTTGCAATCTACTCATCTGACAAAGGGCTAATATCCAGAACCTACAAAGAACTCAAACAAATTTACAAGAAAAAAACAACTCCATCAAAAAGTGGGCAAAGGATATGAACAGACATTTCTCAAAAGAAGACATTCATACAGCCAACAGACACATGAAAAAATGCTCATCATCACTGGCCATCAGAGGAATGCAAATCAAAACCACAATGAGATACCATCTCACACCAGTTAGAATGGCGATCATTAAAAAGTCAGGAAACAACAGGTGCTGGAGAGGATGTGGAGAAATAGGAACACTTTTACACTGTTGGTGGGATTGTAAACTAGTTCAGCCATTATGGAAAACAGTATGGCGATTCCTCAAGGATCTAGAACTAGAAGTACCATATGACCCAGCCATCCCATTACTGGGGATATACCCAAAGGATTATAAATCATGCTGCTATAAAGACACATGGACACGTATGTTTACTGCGGCACTATTCACAATAGCAAAGACTTGGATTCAACCCAAATGTCCATCAGTGACAGACTGGATTAAGAAAATTTGGGACATACGCACTATGGAATACTATGCAGCCATAAAAAAGGATGAGTTTATGTCCTTTGTAGGGACATGGATGCAGCTGGAAACCATGATTCTCAGCACACTATTGCAAGAACAGAAAACCAAACACCACATGTTCTCACTCATAGGTGGGAACTGAACAATGAGATCAATTGGACTCGGGAAGGGGAACATCATACACCAGGGCCTATCATGGGGAGAGGGGGGGAAGGGATTGCATTGGGAGTTATACCTGATGTAAGTAACGAGTTGATGGGTGCTGACAAGTTGATGGGTGCAGCACGCCAACACGGCACAAGTATACATATGTAACAAACCTGCACGTTATGCACATATACCCTAGAACTTAAAGTATAATAATAATAATAAAAAAAAGAAAATGTGGCACATATACACCATGGAATACTATGGAGTCATAAAAAACGATGAGTTCAAGTCCTTTACAGGGACATGGATGAAGCTGGAAACCATCATTCTCAGCAAAATATCACAAGGACAGAAAAGCAAACACCACATGTTCTCACTCGTAAGTGGGAGTTGAACAATGAGAACACATGGACACCGGGAGGGGAACATCACGCACTGGGGCCTGTCGGGAGGTGATGGGCTAGGGGAAGGGCAGCATTAGGAGAAATACCTAATGTAGATCACAGGTTGATGGGTGCAGCAAATCACTGTCACACGTGTATACTTCTGTAACAAACCTGCACCTTCTGCACATGTACCCCAGAGCTTAAAGTATAATAAAAATAATAATTAAAAAAAGAAAAGAAAAGAAGTGTATAAATTTAATATGTTTTTCTTCCAATGTTATTTTTTCTCATAATTTGAAGACATTCACTTACTCTTCCCACACCCAGACTATGTTGGGGGAACTTTCCTGTATGAATGATCACATTTTTGTTGCCTTTTTGTTTGTTTTCTAGAGTGGAAAATGAATTTTTATCTGGAATAGAATTTATATATGTATTCATACTTAAAATAATTTGATTGACTTACACACTATGTTTCTAGTAGCATTGAAGAAATAATTATACAAGTTTTTCCAGCTTTCAGTCACATGTAGAAGACAAACAAACCTAAATCCCAAATAATTGAAATTAAATATTAGGTCTATTAAATAGAATAATAAAACAAATGAGGCTATAACAGTTTCAAGGAAGAGGTTGAAATACATTCTTTAAAAAAGCAATGTGAATTCCTTTATATGGAGGAGAATGAGTTGATTCTACATAAGCAGACCAGCTTGAGCAGAGGTGTAGAGGTATGTTTGAATACAATGAATGTAGAGTTTTGTATCCTAACGTCACTGAAGGAGACCTCATTCCTTACTTGATAATGAAAAATGCCTCAGTGCATCTTTCACTATCCTGTCAGAGAAACAAAACCACAAGGGTTTAACTCTAAGTAATTTGGGAGTTGGTGAAACAGTCTCCAGGAAGCTGTTGTTTTTGAGTCTGGTTCTAGAACCTGTAGTCCTCAAGGGAGGCTGCGGGAGGATCCTTTGTTAAGGAGTTAAACATTGGCCTAGTTGTTGAGAAAGCTTAAGAGGGACCCTGGGGAACTGGAAAAGGTGTGTTCCCTAGTGTTGCCCACACCAACCAGAAAGGCAGTCAGTAAGTAACAATATTCATGACTGCAGCTTGACTGCAGTCTTCCAAATCATCCACTGTGACCCCAGCTAACCTGGAATTGCCAAATGAAGAGAATTCTGGAGACGTGTTTAGCTTACGTAAGTGACAGGATACCAATTCATAAACCATATTACGAAAGAATTGAAAAGCTAAGTGGAGGAATTTATTCTTAATTCTACTGGCAATATTTGTTCCTTGTAAAATCCTGAATCTTGAAATAAAAATAGTAAATGAAATGCATATACATATAATTTCTTAGTAGATATATATGTGTGTATACATATTATTTGCATATTTTTGTATATCAATGTTATATATTACATGTATAGTATATTAGAGTATACAAAATGATAAAATGATAAAAAATTGTGAGAGTGAAAATTTTACATTATTTAAAAAACAGTTTACATGAAGGTGAATATTATACTATTTCTGCATATATTCCAACATATCATACTGAGGAATATAATTTGATATCTTGAAATATGTATTCACTCATGAAACCATCACCACAATCAAGACAGAGAACATGTTCAACATAGAGAACATAGAGAACATAGAGAAACCTAACGTTTTCTCATGCCTTTCTGTAATATTTTAGTCTTTCCTTTTCATCCTTCCTACCCAGGCAACCACTGACCTATTTTCCATTACCATACAATTGTTGCAATTCCTAGAATTTTATATACATTTAATAATTTAGTACACATACTTTTTTATCTGACTTATTTCACTCAATATATATTTTTTGAAATTTATTCATGGTGTATCTATCATGAATTCACTCAATTCTCTTGTTAACAGTATTTCATCATATAAATGGGTCAAAATATGTTTATTTATCCCCATGTCATTGGACCTCTGTGTTTCTGGATTTTGCTTCTAAAGATAAAACTTCTATGAACATCATGTGTATTCCTTTGTATGAAAATATGCCTTCATTCTTCTTTGGAAAATAAGTCAGAGTAAAATTGTTGGATCATATAATAGGTACATGTTTGATTATTGAAAAAGCTTCTAACTTTTTTTCAAAGTTATTTTTTTGCATTTCTACTAGTTTATCAAAGTTCAATTTACCCTTTACTTTCACCAACGCTTGCTCAGGTCAATCTTTTAAAATTTCAGCCATTCTATTAAGAGTGTAATGGTGTCATGTTGTGATTTTGTTTTGCATTTTTCTAATGATATGATGGTGTTATGCATCTTTACTCATGTTTATTTGCCATTCTTTGTTGAAATGTCTTCTAACGTATTTTGGAAAAGGGATGTTTGCTTATTGTTTTATTTTGAGTGTTCTTATTTAAACTGTAAGTACTGTTTCAGATAGCTGGTTTGAATATGTTTTCCTAGCTTGATTTTTGCATTTTATTAAAAATGTATTTTGAAAGTTCAGTTTATCAATTATTCTTTTTTGGATTGTGCTTTACTAAGAACTCTTACCATAACCAAATATTACAACAAGTTATCTCTTTTTTAGTTTGACATTTTATATTTCAGTTCTATGATCCATTTTGAATTAATGTTTGCATATGTTGCAAGTTATGAATTCCCCTTCATTTTGCTATTGGCTGGAAACTCATGCTAGGCAGTTTTCATCATTTTAGGTCATACCTTATTGTATTCCATCTTTCAGGGATCACTGTCTTTTGTTAGTTGATAAACAATGTGTTGAAATTGTTTTTCCATGTATTTCTACGTTTACTTTTTCCAGTGTTTTTTTAGATGGAAGGGATAAATCTTGCTACAATTACTCCATTTTGGGCAGAAGGAATTTCCTATAGTTACATTTGAATACCACAGCATCATAGAATATTGAGAGCTGAAAAGAAGCTTATAGAAGTCAGGAAGTACATAGCCCAGTGAGTATATCAGACACACCTGGGGAATTTTTTCGAAGTGTATGTATATCCAAATCCCACCCAGTCCGAATTAATGAACATAACTTCTATGACTTTTTGAGAGAGAGGGGAGGTGGGGGGGGGCATGTTGAAAAATTTTATTAGTGATTTGGTTCTTTATTTATTTATTTATTTATTTATTTATTATTATTATACTTTAAGTTGGAGGGTACATGTGCATAACGTGCAGGTTTGTTACATATGTATACTTGTGCCATGTTGCTGTGCTGCACCCATCAACTCGTCATTTACATCAGGTATAACTCCCAGTGCAATCCCTCCCCCCTCCCCCCTCCCCATGATAGGCCCCGGTGTGTGATGTTCCCCTTCCTGAGTCCGAGTGATCTCATTGTTCAGTTCCCATCTATGAGTGAGAACATGCGGTGTTTGGTTTTCTGTTCCTGTGATAGTTTGCTAAGAATGATGGATTCCAGCTGCATCCAAGTCCCTACAAAGGACTCAAACTCATCGTTTTTTATGGCTGCATAGTATTCCATGGTGTATATGTGCCACATTTTCTTAATCCAATCTGTCACTGATGGACATTTGGGTTGATTCCAAGTCTTTGCTATTGTGAATAGTGCCGCAATAAACATACGTGTGCATGTGTCTTTATAGCAGCATAATTTATAATCCTTTGGGTATATACCCAGTAATGGGATGGCTGGGTCATATGGTACATCTAGTTCTACATCCTTGAGGAATCGCCATACTGTTTTCCATAATGGTTGAACTAGTTTACAATCCCACCAACAGTGTAAAAGTGTTCCTATTTCTCCACATCCTCTCCAGCACCTGTTGTTTCCTGACTTTTTAATGATTGCCATTCTAACTGGTGTGAGATGGTATCTCATTGTGGTTTTGATTTGCATTTCTCTGATGGCCAGTGATGATGAGCATTTTTTCATGTGTCTGTTGGCTGTATGAATGTCTTCTTTTGAGAAATGTCTGTTCATATCCTTTGCCCACTTTTTGATGGGGTTGTTTGTTTTTTTCTTGTAAATTTGTTTGAGTTCTTTGTAGGTTCTGGATATTAGCCCTTTGTCAGATGAGTAGATTGCAAAAATTTTCTCCCATTCTGTAGGTTGCCTGTTTACTCTGATGGTAGTTTCTTTTGCTGTGCAGAAGCTCTTTAGTTTAATGAGATCCCATTTGTCAATTTTGGCTTTTGCTGCCGTTGCTTTTGGTGTTTTAGACATGAAGTCTTTGCCCATGCCTATGTCCTGAATGGTACTACCTAGGTTTTCCTCTAGGATTTTTATGGTATTAGGTCTAACATTTAAGTCTCTAATCCATCTTGAATTAATTTTCGTATAAGGAGTAAGGAAAGGATCCAGTTTCAGCTTTCTACTTATGGCTAGCCAATTTTCCCAGTACCATTTATTAAATAGGGAATCCTTTCCCCATTTTTTGTTTCTCTCAGGTTTGTCAAAGATCAAATGGCTGTAGATGTGTGGTATTATTTCTGAGGACTCTGTTCTGTTCCATTGGTCTATATCTCTGTTTTGGTACCAGTACCATGCTGTTTTGGTTACTGTAGCCTTGTAGTATAGTTTGAAGTCAGGTAGCGTGATGCCTCCAGCTTTGTTCTTTTGACTTAGGATTGTCTTGGAGATGCGGGCTCTTTTTTGGTTCCATATGAACTTTAAAGCAGTTTTTTCCAATTCTGTGAAGAAACTCATTGGTAGCTTGATGGGGATGGCATTGAATCTATAAATTACTTTGGGCAGTATGGCCATTTTCACGATATTGATTCTTCCTATCCATGAGCATGGTATGTTCTTCCATTTGTTTGTGTCCTCTTTTATTTCACTGAGCAGTGGTTTGTAGTTCTCCTTGAAGAGGTCCTTTACATCCCTTGTCAGTTGGATTCCTAGGTATTTGATTCTCTTTGAAGCAATTGTGAATGGAAGTTCATTCCTGATTTGGCTCTCTGTTTGTCTGTTACTGGTGTATAAGAATGCTTGTGATTTTTGCACATTAATTTTGTATCCTGAGACTTTGCTGAAGTTGCTTATCAGCTTAAGGAGATTTTGGGCTGAGATGATGGGGTTTTCTAAATATACAATCATGTCATCTGCAAACAGGGACAATTTGACTTCTTCTTTTCCTAACTGAATACCCTTGATTTCTTTCTCTTGCCTGATTGCCCTAGCCAGAACTTCCAACACTATGTTGAATAGGAGTGGTGAGAGAGGGCATCCCTGTCTTGTGCCAGTTTTCAAAGGGAATTTTTCCAGTTTTTGCCCATTCAGTATGATATTGGCTGTGGGTTTGTCATAAATAGCTCTTATTATTTTGAGGTACGTTCCATCAATACCGAATTTATTGAGCGTTTTTAGCATGAAGGGCTGTTGAATTTTGTCAAAAGCCTTTTCTGCATCAATTGAGATAATCATGTGGTTCTTGTCTTTGGTTCTGTTTATATGCTGGATTATGTTTATTGATTTGCGAATGTTGAACCAGCCTTGCATCCCAGGGATGAAGCCCACTTGATCATGGTGGATAAGCTTTTTGATGTGTTGCTGAATCTGGTTTGCCAGTATTTTATTGAGGATTTTTGCATCGATGTTCATCAGGGATATTGGTCTAAAATTCTCTTTTTTTGTTGTGTCTCTGCCAGGCTTTGGTATCAGGATGATGTTGGCCTCATAAAATGAGTTAGGGAGGATTCCCTCTTTTTCTCAGGGGCGCGGGGCAACGGCAGCGGCCATAGCGAGTCACGTGCGGAGCAGTGATTTGGTTCTTATTCCTGGTTAAGTATAATCAACTTACTCCAAATTCCAATTTTCAGAAATAGAAAATTTAAGATGCCGATAAGTGAAGTGTCATGATGTTTACAACGAGCAACGTATTAATCAGTGATTAACCAAAGGCTAAAGACTTGACTGAAGTTCTTTCACTATAATCAAATTTTTGTATATGCTGATAGCATTTTATTAAATGTCCAATTGGTTTTTATTTTTGTTATTACTTTACCTCTAGCAAAGCCTGGAACTACGAGGATTTAGAGACATGGGGAAACATAAACAGAGAAGTTAAAATTTGTCCAAGATTTTCATGGATATAATTCAATCCCATACACTCCAATCTCCGTATCCTTTCCACTAGACTGCCTCTTCTCACATTAAGGTCATTTACGAAAAAAGAAAGAAATCAGCAATGAATGCTAAGCACTTTCTCCAGAAATTTTGACTATTCAAACACTACATGAGCTAAATTCCAGGCACATTCAGAGCTGCCATTATGTCTAGCTCAGTTCCTTTCACTTATTAGAATTTCAATTCTCAGAGAATGACAGATTAATTTTTTAATCGAAAAACTTGTTTTCTTTGTCTTTTCTTGCATTGTTTTCTCTGTTTTTCAAACTTGCCGGTGTGTGTGTGTGTGTGTGTGTGTGTGTGTGTGTGTTCTTCTCCATAACATGCTAAAGCCAAAGCATTTTTGGTTTCTGGATATATTTCCTTTGAAAAATTTCCCCAGGTGTCTGTGATATACTCACTGGGATACAAATATGTTGTTTTTTTCATCAAGCTTGCTTACAGTATTCAAGTAGTGCTTCAAGTGTTTTTCAGTTTTTGATTTTTTTTCTACTAGACAAATAGTCAACATGAGTTGAATTATGATTTCCACTGTAAACATTGTATTTTCTGGGAGAAACATGCAATTTTATTGTGTGTGTGTGTGTGTTTAAAATGGCGAATCTACATTTTGCAAGATGATTTTTTACTAAAAATTTCTGTCATAATTCTAGACTGCGAAGCAATTGGCATATAAAAATGAGTTATTAGCAATCAAAAGTTATATCCTTACACCCAAATAAGAACTGTTTTTCACAAGAAACATTCAAACATTTGAGTGACATTTTCAGGTATTCTTGGTAAAATATTTAAAAATATTTTTCCTGTATTATAATTTAGTTTTGCTAAGTAAGTAGGTGGAAAAATGTGTATGAAGGATAAATATTGTATTGTAAGTCAAGGAAACCCGTAATAATATTAACCTGACTATCAGCAGTTGAAATACATTAGTTTTAAGAGAATTACATTTAAAGCAAATTTCAAACTTTCTTATGAGCTCCAAAATTTTTACTCTCTTCTTGAAGATCTTCAATTTCCAGAGATTAATGGGAGTGATTAATTTCATTTTCCTAGCAAGAGCCTTTTATGAAATTTGCACTTAAAGTAAAACAAGATAATAGAATCATTCACTAGCAAAACTTACATTTATTCTTTTGTGTTATTCAACCAGAAAAAAAGAAACTCAAAAGTATTTATGAAAGGAAATAAGGATAGTTTTCCCCAAAACAAAATCTAAATAAAAGAAACATATGCTGAATAACCTAACAGACTTATTTAAACCTGAATTAACATCTAGTTCCTAGAGCTTATTAACTTGAGTAAATAATTCTTGATGTAGGTATTTTAAATTAATTGCTCTATGCAATATAACATAAAACATGTAATTTCTATAATATCTTATCCAGTTGTACTTCTGGATTTCACACTTGACATCTAAGTGTGAGGTCATGAACAGGATGTTTATATCTATCCTGTATCCTGAAACAAGTATGAACTTTACAGTGAAAGGAGTGAGGCTCTAATTCTGCCTGTGTCATACAGCAGCTTAATTGTTGAGACCATGAACAATGGAGTTAAATAACACCTGAGTTTGTATTAATATTAATTGAGAGGCTGAGACAGTGAGAGTTAAAACACTTAGCATAATTCCAAAATTATATTAATTTTTCAAGTTATTATTAGTTTTTCATTAGGTACAGTAGAGTCACATTAGCTATATGTATGACCACGGGAATCAAGTTGCTCTGGATTCAGAAGTGCATATGTTTGTATTTTACTCTATGAGTAAATTATTGTCTACATTATATTGTCTACATTAGAGAATTTTGTGATGCTAATGAGATAATATTAAATACAGGTAAAATGTCTGAGATATGTTTTGTGATTTTATATGAGATATAGTGGCTTAGTCCATTTTTTTGATTATAACAGAAAACATAGAACTGGGTAATTTATAAAGAAAAGAACGTATTTCATACAGTTATGAAGGCTGAGAAGTCCACGCTCAAGGGGCCACATCTGGTGATAGTCTTCTTGCTTGCAGAGACACTATAGAGTCCCAAGGCAGCACAGGGCATCCCATGGCAAGGGGGCTGGTTGTGCTCATGTACTGGTTAAACACTCTCATTCTCTTCTTATAATGCTACCAGTTCATCTCCATCATAACCCATTATTCTATGAACCAATTTTTCCATTAACCAATCGATGGATTAATTAGTTCATGAGGTTAGAATTGTATCAGGGATGCCAGGTTAATATGCTTGATGTGTAGCAACAGACCAATACACTGATAGTAGAGTTGGCTGTAGAGAAAGAGTTTAATGATCACAAGGTGCCAAACAAGGAAATGGGAACAATTCTCAAGCCTCAAATCAATTTTGCTAAGAGGTTCTGGGCAACAATTTTTTTAAATTTAAAATTTCAAAAGATTTTGGGGTACAGGTGGTTTTTGATCACATAGATGTTATTTAGTGATGATTCCTGAGATTTTTGTGCACCAGTCACCTGAGCAGTTTACACGGTATATAGTACATAGTCTTTTATTACTCATTTTCCTCCCACCATACCCCCATCTCCAAAGTCCATTATATCATTCTTATGCCTTCTGAGCAAGAGTGTTTAAGGGGACCGTTCAGGGCAAGGGACTGGAAGATTGGGGTTGTCAATTGGTCATGGTAGAGGGGATGAAATCATCAGGATGTGGATGCTATATTCTTCCATGAGTCAGTTTTCTTCTGGGCTCTTCAGATCAGCTGGCATAGGTAAATTTATTGGTATACAGGACCTAAAGGAGAAATTCAACAGAAAACTTATCATCCCACAACATCTTAGATTTCATGTATTGAACAGAAAAAGAGCAAGGAATCTTGTGACAAGGGCTGCTTTCCTAGGGTAGTAAGCAACTACCAGCTACAAGAAAGTGGGTCAAAGGGAAAGCTGGCTTAATGGTTACTGCTAATTACACTGCAAGCCTAGTTAAATATTGTTTTGTTTTCCCTTTATCAATTTTGTAAAGTTTTTTGGGGGGACAGTTTCAGAACTCTTGTGTTTCAGTCACCTCTTAAAAGCCCTGCCTCTCAATACTGTCACATTGGGGATTAAGTTTCAACATGAGTTTTGGAGGGACATTCAAACCATAGCAGTAGCTCATATTTAATTAATTGTGTCAATTATTACTAATTTTGCCAGTCTTCAGTCTTCAAAGTACAAATTTTGAAAGCTACTAGATATAAATGGAATTATCAAGGTATTTGAAAGTAGTTGAGATACAGCACTTTAATGGTGAAAGCCAAGAGCTGTATCTATTCATTTGTATCTATATCTAAATCTTCATGCCAATTGTATTAGTCCATTCTCATGCTGCTAATAAAGATATACCAAAGACAGGGTAATTTTTAGAGGAAAAGAGGTTTAATGGACTCACAGTTCTATATAGCCGAGAAGGCCTTAAAATCATGGCAAAAGTTAAAAGAGGAGCAAAGGCATATCTTACATGATGGCAGGCAAGAGATCTTGTCCAGGAGAAACTCCCATTTATGAAGCCAAAAGATCTCATAAGACTTAATCACTACCATGAGAACAGTATGGAGAAAACCACCTCCATGATTCAATTATCTCCACCTTTCCCCATCCTTGACACATGAGGATTATTACAATTCAAGGGGCGATTTGGGTGGGGACTAATTACTATATCATAGAAAAGTCTAGGACTCCTGAGTAATGTAAGAAGATCATATCAAATTCTAAAGAAATTAAATCTGAGTAACAGTTCTTACTATACCTGATGAATAAAAAATAAATTAAGATAATAAAATACATTAGGACTGCAATAAAATTTCTGTTTCGCTCAATTCATTAATCTAAATTATTGACATGTAACAGGAAAACACTACAAAAACTTACTACAGACTTTCTATAATGATATTATTGAAAATGCTCCTTAAAAACGCTTTTTAAATCCAGACATTCAATTTGATTTTCTATTCATTCAATCTTTTTATGAATGAGGATGTAGCCCATATTTATTTATAGATTCATTCATTGAACAAACAATTATGTGTCAGATGTGGTACTAGGTAATGGGAGTGCAGCCATAGTGAAAAGAAAGAAAGCACTCTGACTTCATGGACCTTATTTTCATCTTATTTGATTATTTTATATGTGTCAGAAATTACTTTAGTCAATGAATTTATAATACATTCAAGTAGCTCTTATAATTTCATAAATTTTAATTTACATATATTTGCCCAATATGATCATAAAAATGAAAACTGATTAAGCATTCTATTTTTAGCATATTAATTTTTTTCTGAATTAATGGGTAAGCATAACATTTTTTCCTATTTATGTAAGAAAGATGTAATAACTGAGTGTTGGTCAAGTTGTTGGATTATATAGAAAATAATTCATAGCATATGTAAATCATACCAACTAGTGCCAAGTACATAATTATCATTAAATTGTATGATAATAAAGGTCATTTCTATGTTTTATGTTTCCAGCATTTCAAATTTGTAAACTCTAGTTCTTTATAATGTTATGTAACAGCAAGACTAAAGACACAAAATACACAACTGAAATTACCATAGAAGTATATTATGTCAGCATCATTCACTTATATTTTTGTATTAATGAATAGTTTAAAATCACAATGCTCATTCAAAAAGCTCACTAATCATTCAAATAATTTATGTCATCCCACCAAAATTGAATTAACTAATTTAAGAGTTATTGGGTTAAAAAAGGGTTTACTCTTTTAAGAATATATATTTTTAGATAACTTAATTTCAAAGGAATTGATAAACAGCAAATACAGCTAGAAATTTAACTGAATATTTTTAGCTGCATGTTTTCAAATAGTTTTCAACAAATAAAATAATGTTTTAGGAAAAGTGATAAAAATTCCAAAGACATAATTTTGTGGTTTAGGAAAGAGGAGCAAAAGAAATAAATTAATTAAGCCTACACACACACACACACACACACACACACACACACACACACACACACACACATTCATAGCTAACAGAAGTTTTTCAAATCTATATACTACAGACAAATTTTGCTAACCTTTATTGGTTCTGTAAACTTTTGCATTCACACACATAAAATATTTTATTGTATAAAAATTGAGAGAAAACTTATAATCATGGTAGAAACTATAAAAATTGTTTAGAAAAATTCAACAGCCATTACTAATTATAAACATGTAAAGATAAATAAAACCAAAAAATTTTCTTAAATGTGATAAAAAGTATTTATGAAAAAGCAACAGAAAACCTTACTCTAATATAGCAAAAACAAATATTTTTATTTTAAATCAGGAACACACAGGGATGTCTGCTATTAACATATGTTTCAACCATGTCCTTAAGAAAAAAATATGCTTTTTTTCTGACAATTTGATTTATAGAAAATTCAAAAAGTTCTAGGTTAAAATGACAATAAAAAAATCTGATAAGGTAGTTGAACATAAGATAAATATACAAAACTAATGGATTTTTCCAATCATAACAATGAGCATCTCAAGATAGTTAAAAATTCACAATAGTATAGTACTTCCAAAATATTCAAAAATACGTTTTATAAAAATGTATGGCACTTATGAATCAGAAAATAAAATATTAGTAACAGAAATACACATAAACCTGAAACAGCTTCAAAAACAGTGCATTACATGCATAAGTCGTGATACAAAGCAAGTTGCAAACATGTGGCTTATAGTATGCTTACAATTAGATAAAAGTAGAAAAGTAAGCTGGTGTGTATCTATACAGATGCTTGTACAAATACACAAATAAGTGGAAAGATATAGTAGTATATGGCAGGATGCATACAAACTTTGCCAAACTGACTACCTCATATTGTGAGAGGCAAGTGGTAATCGTTAGGAAAATTATAGCTTTGCAAAATTTTAAGGGTACAATACATTACTGTTAACTATAGGGCCAAGGTATTACAGCAAATCTCTAGAATTTATGCATCTTAGATAACTGATACTTTACGCCCATTGATTAGCAATTTCTTATTTTCTTCTCTCCCCAGCCTCTGGTAACCACCATTCTACTCTCTGACTCTAAGTTTGACTATTTTATATACCTCATATAAGGAGACAAGCATGTTTTTCTGTTTTTGTTAAACCGTTCTTGCATTCCTATAAATAAATACTTGAGGTTCTGTAGGCTGTACAGGAAGCATAGAGCTGGCATCTGCTTCTGGGGAGGAATCAGGAAGCTTTTAATCAGGATGGAAGATGAAGCAGGAGCAGAGATGGGAGCCAGGCAGAGAGAGGTGCTACACACTTTTAAATAGCAAGATCTTGTGAGAATTCACTTTGGCAAGGACAGCACCAAGGAGATGGTGCTAAACCATTTATGAGAAATCCACTTCTATGATCCAGTCATCTCTCATGAGGCCCCATCTCGAATACTAGAGATTTACAATTCAATATGAGATTTGGGTGGGGACAAATACACAAATTATATCACTGTTGTAATTTGAAAAGAAAACTGATAAGATTTACTTATTTAAGGTAAAATAATAGTGAATCTTGCTGAGACTATAAACAGATATTTAACAAATCATATCTAAAGTAATATTATGATAATTTTTTAAAGCACATATCTTATCGTTAAGAAAAAGACATTGATAACTAAGGAAGACCTATGATTTCCTTTACGCTTTCCTCTATTTGAGCCCTGTGTCATGAGAGAAAAGCAAATTTTGAGAGAACAGATTTTCTGTTATCTCAAACTAATGAATGTATACATAGCTGGATAAAAGTAAATACCTGCCAAGGATGAGAAAGCAAGAGAGGGAGAATGCTTTTGCCAGTTTTGATTGTTTAAGAATTACTTGATGCTCTAAATTCTCCAAGTTAAAGTAAAAAGATAACTGCATAGATATCTTGAGATTAGACCCTACCGCTAAATTTAATTCTGACTGTAATTTTAACAAAGCACACTAATACTAATACAAGGTACAATGCATTGTGCATCTATTTCTACACACAATACTCATTTAATTGTAGAAAGAATCTTGCAAACTTGGTATAATTGTTTGCAATGACCAGTATATACAATAAATAACACTGACAGCTTTTGGGATCAAATAAAGCACATACGTGGAAAATTGCAAAGCTGGAATTTGAAGTTTTGTCCATCAATCTAGTATTTGGTAATGTTTTGAAGTCCATCAAAGATTTGCTGAGACCATATAATTGCCAACACAGAACTAAGTTCTGTGTTTAGAATACAGAGAACTAATGATTTTTCTGCTGATAACATTTATTCAAATTAACACAAAGGTTTCCTCATTACAAGGTCAAAGTTGGCATTTCTAAATGTCACAAACAAGCTTAACAGAGGGTATCCATAATTGTTCTGAAAGATTTTGTTATAGTCAGATGAGGTTCCCAAAAATGTAGAGGTAAAACAATCACTGGATACCATAGAAAAAGGAAAAAATCTTTAGAATAAATAAAAATTTTAAAATCAGGATAAAATGTTTAAAATTATATAATTTCTAACTATGTAATATTAAATATGTAATATATACAATAATGATGAATTAACAGAATAGAAATTACATTTTAAAATTTACACGTGCATGTGTGTATATCTACACATTATATACAATATATACATTATATATAATATGTATAATATATACATTTTATATTGTATATATATACATACACACACATTACCATTGTTAGGTTAGATGATTATTTCATTAATTGGAATTGTCTTCTACAAAATTATAGATCCTACTTATTACATCATTTTTAAAAATTATTTGTGTTTAGTTTTATCTTTCAGCAATAAGAACTTATTTTCCTGCTCTGTTTAAAATGTGAGTAATTGATTTGGAATAAAAAAGTAATCTAAACAGATTCATCATACACATGTAAAAATATATTCACAAATATTGGCTCGTTGAGATATGTGTAAAATATATATATGTTGTATATATAACATACATATTATATATATGTTAGATATGTGTAAAAAAATATATATATATATTTCAAAAATAACATACGAGAATATAAAGGAATATCTAGACAGGTGGATCACGAAGTTAGGAGATCAAGACCATCCTGGCTAACACGGGGAAACCCCCATCTCTATTAAAAATACAAAAAAAATTAGCCGGGTGTGGTGGTGGGTGCCTGTAGTCCCATCTACTCGGGATGCTGAGGCAGGAGAATGGAGTGAACCCGGAAGGCGGAGCTTGCAATGAGTCGAGATCGCAAAATATCTAGAATGCATTCATCGTATTAAAATAATTCTATTCCTCATCTCTCTTTCTATGTACATACACACATACACTACATTCATGAATACTACTTGCAATCATACTACGAACTGAGGCAAAAGGATTTGGAACACCCAGAAGATTTACATAGGTCAGGTACATTTATGCTTTTAAATCATTACAGAACTAAACTAAATCATTAACTAAATCACATAAGTAAATCATTACAGAAAAAATTATATTTCAGATGTAATTTTTGCAGTAATGAGTAATCAATCTACAAGGTTTGCTGTAGCATTTGAGAATAAAATTTAATTATGAGCTGAATGAGAATCATACAATTTTAAAAAAAATGACTCACTAAAAATAGCATCAGTTTAATGATTTTTAAGGATTCTGCACTGGTTTTTGTCATAAGCTGTCAAATATATCTGAATGAGTGAAAAAGAATTCAGTGAAAACCTGACAAAATACAATTGCTTCAGGAAAAAAATTCCACTTTGTGAACATTTTTCATAAAATAAACAATTGCAATTTTGTGTGTGGGGTATACTTTAAATCTTCTGTCAAATTGATTAAGTGATTTAACCAAATAATTATAATCTTAAGATAAATATGAACCAAACCACTCCAAACTTACTTTTTCAATCTTACAATCTTCCAAACCCTTCTCCTCATACCATCTATAAATTCTATCTATTGATCTATCTATCTATCTATCTATCTACCTACCTATCTATGTATTATCTATGTACTATCTACCCATCCAAATGGATTTCCAATTGGTTTGAAAATTATTTGACATCTCAAAATTCAAGCTTAGAATGCACATACCTTTTCTTTGCTTATATGGTAAACCTTTGAATTTCCTTCATGTTCTTCAGATAATAATTATATGTTGTCATACTCACTTTTTCCTAATTATATAACATAAACTGGATTCATTTAATACTAAATTCATGGTCTATATTTAGAAGACAAGTTAACAAAAGTGAAGAAAACCTGAGTTTTCTTCCTAGACCTTAGACAATATATTATGACAAAAATTTACATTTCTTTTTAATTTTTTTCTCACTTTGTCTTTATATTTGTCCTTAGTATTATCTTATCTTATTTTGCATTCCATCTAAAAGAATTAAGTCACAACTGTCATCTCTAATACTTTTCAAAAACTTCCATGTGTAATTTAGATTATCTTTGTCTTTTTTGCTTAAAAATGCGTATTGATGTTAAACTACAGTTCTGAGATTTTCTAGACTTAAGAATGATAAATGTCCAAGAAAACTTTTTCATTCATGAGCTGCAAAGATGATTGATCCTGTGTTTTAAAGAGTCTTACCGAGTTGGATATATAAAATGACTGGTCATATACTTGTAGAATTCCTGAATTCTAACATGAATAGAATATTATCATATGTGTCAAGATTAAAAAATATATATTTTTAAAAAAGGAAATCAGGCTGTCACCTGAGTTCTCAAAGCAGCACTACAATCTGGAAGGTGAGGCAAGAACAATAATAGCTTATTTTAAAAAGAGAGGAAAACATAAAA
Organism: Macaca nemestrina; assembly: GCF_043159975.1. Lineage (NCBI taxonomy): Eukaryota > Metazoa > Chordata > Mammalia > Primates > Cercopithecidae > Macaca > Macaca nemestrina. The sequence continues at coordinate 122,405,514 of NC_092127.1, read as the reverse complement.
ATCAACCCACTAAAGATTCACCAAGAAAATGAAAGAAAAGGAAGCAAAGATCGCAATATTAATGGCACATAAATTGAAATTTCTTTTCAAAATTGTAAAGAAATATAAAAAGTAACATCATTAAATAAAAAAGCTCACTTTTGTGAGACAACAAATATCATAGCAACAAAACATGCAAAACAAAACTAATAGAAATACCATGATAACCTGTTAAAGGTGTAGTTATGGAAAGAGTTAAATATCACTCTTTTGAAAGTGAATGAATTCCGCAGAGCAAATTTAAGTAAGAGTTTTGAGAAATTGCATAATTATATACCTACTTACCTATCTGCCTACTAATCTGTCATCTATTTATGCCACATTTATTTGGATGTCTGTAGGGAAATATCTACAGACAATGTATTAGCACACACACCAAAAAACTCTAAAATGTCCAAAACATGGTTATTTTGCAGACTGTTTTCCCTGATTCACATATAAATAGAAATGTGAAGAAAGCATTAGCACAATTTGTAAATAAACACATTTCAGATAAAGTTTGTATGCTGATAGGAAACAGATGTGATACTATAATATGTAGAAAGCAATACTATGGATACAAATCATACAAACAGGTATGAGATACAGTAGAAGCAGTTCTGAGAAGGAAGTTCATAGCAATTAATGCCTACATCAAAAGACCAAAGGTCTCAAATAAACAACCTAACATTACACATGAAGGAACAAGAAAAATAAAAACAATCTGAATTTGAAATAACTATAAGGAACAAAAAAGAACCCCACAAAGATCAGAGCAGAAATAAACACAACAGAGAAAAAAAAAATACAACAGATGAACAAAACAGAAAGCTGTTTTTTTGAAACGATAACATTGATAAACTTCTAGTTAAAAAAAAAAAAAACTAAAATAGTATCAGAGACACAAAAAGAGATATTACAATTGATACCACAAAAATAAAAAGGATAATAAGACACTGCTAGGAAAAACTATCCTCTAACAAATTGGAAAACCTAGAAGAAATGGGTTAAATCGCAGACACATGCAATTTACCAAGATTGAATCATAAAGAAGTGGAACACCTGAACAGACCAGTAGTAAGTAACTAGATCAAAGCAGTAATAAAAAGACTGATATCAAAGAAAAGCCTAGAACCTTATGGCTTCACTGCTGAACTATACTAAACATTTTAAAACAACTAATATCAATTATATCCAAGCTATTATAAGAATATGAAGAGGAGGAAATACTTCCAAACTATTTCTATGAAGTTAGCATTACGCTGATACTAAAACCAGACAAAGACACAACAAACACAGAGAACCATAGGGTGATATCTCTGATTAACAGAAAAGCAAAAATCCTCAGCACAATACTAGCAAATCAAATTCAACACACTTAAAAGATCGTTCACCATGATTAAGTGGAATTCCATCTCAGGGAAACAAAGAGAGTTCAGCATATGTAAATCAATAACTGATGCTTCACACTATCAGAATCAAGGACAAAAACCATTTTATTATTTCAATAGATGCTGAAAATAATTTAGTAAAATTCAATATTCCTATATGTAAAAACCCTCAACAAACTGAGTACAGAAGAAACAAACTTCAACACAATAAAGGCTATATATGATCAACCCACAGCTAAAAGGTGAAAGCTTTTCTTCTAAGATCTGGAACAAGTCAAGAATGTCCACTTTTATCACTTTCATTCAACATAATACTGGAAATTCTACCTAGTTCTACCTAGAGTGATTAAACAAGAGAAAGAAATAAAGGATGTCAAAACTGGAAAGAAAAAAAATTCTCCCTATTTTCAGATGACATGAATATATAATTATATATATATATATAGGATATACAACCAGTAACAGCCCCAGAAGACTCCACCAAAAAGCTCTTAGAATAAATGAATTTAGTAAAGTTGCAGGTTAAAAAATTAACATACAAACATTAATAATATATCTATATGCCAATAACAGACTATCTGAAAGACAAATTAAGAAAGCAATTCTATTTATCATAGCTTCAAAATATAAATAAAAAATAAAGGACATCTAAACTGAAAGGAAGGAAGTCAAATTCTCCCTATTTTCAGAAGACATGAATATATATATAATATATAAAAATATGTAAAAATATATATATATATCCCTAAAGACTCTACCAAAAAGCTGTTAGAATAAATGGATTTAGTATAGTTGTGGTTAAAAAAATAAACACATAAACATTAGTAATATTTCTATATGCCAATAACAAACTATTTGAAAGACAAATTAGGAAAGTAATTCCATTTTGCATAGCTCCACAAAATAAATAAATAAAATGCCTTGGAAAATTTAATCAAGGAGACAAATCTCTACAATTGAAAACTATAAAACAATGATGAAAGAAATTGAAGAGGACACAAATAAATGAAAACATACCATATTCATAACTTGGAAGAATCAATATTGTCAAAATGTCCATACTATCCAAACTGATATACAGATTCAATGTAATCTCTATCAAAATACTCATGAAATCCTTTACAGAAATAGAAAAAGCATCCTTAAAATGTATAGGAAATGCAAAATATCCCAGATAACCAAAGTAATCTTGAGCAAAAAGAACAAAGCTGAAGGTATCACATTTCCTGATTTCAAAATATACTACAAAGCTCTAGTAGGCAAAATAGGATAATACTGGCATAAAAACAGACGTATAGGCAAACGGAACAAAATACAGAAGAAGCCAGAAATAAATCCGTGTTTTTACACCCAATTGATTTTTGACAAAAACCTCAAAAACACACACTGGGGAAAAAGAAAATGTCTTCAATAAGTGGTGTTGGGATTACTGGATAACCACATGCAGAAGAAAAAAAAAAAAACTATACCGTTATCTCTCAAGATATATAAAATCAACTCTAAATAAGGTAAAGATTTAAGTTTAAGACCTGAAACTATGAAACTACTAGAATAAAACACAGGATAAACATTCCATAAAATTGGACTGGGCAAATATTTGTTTGAATAAGATTTCAAAAGCATAGGCAACAAAACAAAACAAAAGCAAAATCTTTTTAGGTTGATGAAATTGCATCAATTTGAGAAACTTCTGCACAGCAAGAGGAAAGAATCACCGAAGAGAAGAGACCACCTACGGAATAGGACAAAGTATTTGCAAACTACACTACACTTCTGATCAGAGGTTCATATTCAGAATATATAAGGAATTCAAAGAATTCAATAGCCAAAATTAAATAATCCAATTAAAAATGAGCAAAAGATCTGGTTAGACATTTTTTAAAAGACATACAGCAGATATGTGAAAAATGCTCAACATAACTAATTATCAGGGAAATGTAAATCAAAGCCACAATGAGAAATCACTTCACTGCAGTTAGAATAACTAATCAGAAAGACAAAAATTAACAAATGCTGGTGAAGATGTAGAAAAAAAGGAACTTTTACACACTGTTAATGTGAATGTAAATTAGTTCAGCCATTATGGAAAACAGGATGGTTGTTCCTCCAAAAAATAAAAATAGAACTACCATATGATCCCACAATCCTGTTACTGGGTGTATATCCAAAAGAAATGAAATCAGTATGTTGAAGAGACATCTGCACCCTCATTTTTATTTCAGCACTATTTACCATAGCCAAGATATGGAATCAATCTAAATGCCAATCTACAGGTGAATGGATAACAAATGTGGTATACATATACAATGGAATATTCTTTAGCCATAAAACAGAAAGAAATCCCGTTATTAGCGGGGACATGAATGAACGTGTGGAACATTATGTTATGTTAAATAAACCAGTCACAGAAAGACAAACTGCATGATCTCACTCATACGAGGAATCTAAAACTGTTGATTTTATAGAAAAAAAAGAGTAGAATAGAGACTGAGGGAATGTGGGAAGGAAACAAGGATACCGGTAGAGGTTGATCGATGGGTACAAAGTTACAGTTAGACCGAAAGAATAAGTCCTGGTATTCTGTTACACAGTAGTGTGACTGTAGCAATTAACAACGTAGCGTTTATTTTAAGATAGAAGATTTTGAATGTTTTCACTATAAAGAGATGATAAAATGTTTACAGAGATAGATAACTTATCAGTTACAAACAAAAAAGAAATGATTCATTGAAAAATATAAATTAATTAGAAATTGAATTCAAGAAGAAATATTTATCCTTATAGACTTTACTCTTTGACTTTAGGAAATTAGAAAAAAATCCACAGGAAAACAATAACTAGAAAAAAATGTAAAAAACTACTGCTATAGAAAGAAAACCCAAATTTGCCATTTTGAAAAGATACATGAAATCACTAATTATGCATACATTTTGAATAAGACAAAAATGAGACAAAAAATTTACGAAACAAGAAAAAATTAGAAACATAACTAAACATAATGAAGCAATTATTACTTATAACATCATGAAAAATTATTGAAAGTCTGGAGATAACAGATGCTTTCCTCAGTAAAATCTGAAATATGAGTTTGGCCAAAGAATTGGTAGAAAATGCAAGCAGTCCAATTACTAGAAGAGATTAGAGGATTATTTAAGACTTACCATTCATTGTAAAGAATACCCAAACTAGAATGTTACATCTGAATTTCAGCACATTATAAAAAATATAATTTTAATTGTATTTGAACTGTGTTATACCAAATCAATACAAAAAAATTATTCAATCCATTTTAGTAAGCTAAAACAATGTTCATACTAAAAGCTTAGAATGATTAAAATGATATTCTTATCCGAAAAAAATATTCCACATAAAATACTAAGTAGATTAAGCAAAATCACAGGAGCCACGATAGTGGATCAAGGTCGCTTTATTTAAATTATGGAAAGCCAATTAAGTTTTAGAAAAATTATCAATACAATTCATTAAATCAACAACGTGAAGAAAATAATTGTTGTTAACAAGACATTTCTTTACATAGAAAGTGTACACTGTTTATAAATAAATGTGAGGAAAAAAAGATTTTGCATTGTTTTCCTAATCTAGCAATAAATGCCAGGAAGTGAATTTAGATAAAATGGTACCTGTACCATAGGGATCATTATAAAATAATTAAGAATAAATGAGATAACAAGAATTTTAAATGGATAAAGAAAACTGTAAAATCTTATTAAATAAAACGAGGCAATATCAAATAGAAAGACATGCTGCCATTATAACTGGAATATACAATACCATAAAAAAATTCTCTCAAATGTGATACAATATTAACTTGAATTTAGAATCTCTATGAAAACTTTTTATTTTAGTCAAATAAATTACCTCAGATTAATAAGGAAAAAAATAATGTTGTTCTTCACTTCTACATTATGCCTATTACCTGCTTCTACCTGAAGAATTGCAAAAGTCACTTTAAACTCTAAAAAGAAAAGTGGACCGGGCGCGATGGCTTGCACTTGTAATCCCAGCACTTTGGGAGGCTGAGGCAGGTGGATCATGAGGTCAGGAGTTCAAAACCAGCTTGGCCAAGATGGTGAAACCCCGTCTCTACTAAAAATACAAAAAAAAAAAAAAAAAAAAAAAAAAAAACACTAGCCAGGCGTGGTGGCAGGAGCCTGTAATCCCCGCTACTCAGGAGGATGAGGCAGAGAATTGCTTGAACCTAGGAGCCGGAGGTTGCAGTGAGCCGAGATCACGCCACTGCACTCCATCCTGGGCCACAGAGTTAGACTCCATTCCCCACCCATCCAAAAAAAAAAAAAGAAGAGTGAAAAAGGGCATGTCCCAATAACATGATATGGACGTATTACAAAGCTAGCATTCTAGAATTAGTATAGTGTTGTTATAGAAATTGATATGTAGATCAATGACAAATAATTAAAGAATAGATCTCAGCATAAGTATAGTGTTAACATTTTAAAAGGGAAAAGTAAAAATGGAAAAAATGTCTTTTAATAAATGGTGCTTGCACAAATAGCTAGGCATGTGGAAGAAAGTAAAATACAATTTTTATTTTGTATCATGTGGAAAAATATTTTCCTGATGGTCTAAATATATATATGTGAACAAATAAGAGTTAACCTATTGCAAAAACATCTAGAAGAAGCTGTGTATAATTTAGGAGCAGGGGAGAAATTCTTAATCAAGTCTAGTAACTTAGTAACTTAGATGATCTCTATGTATGTATGTATGTATGTATGTATGTATGTATGTATATATCTATCCATCCATCTGTTTATCTTTACCTATCTATATTACTATATCTATCATCTATCTAGCTATTATGTATCTAAAGAGAGGGATCATTTAGAAAGACAGAGAGAACCTATGTGTACACACACACACGCACACACGCAAACACACATTAAAAACTATCAGAATTAAACATATTCCAAAGCAAAAGGCCCCATAGATAACATCAATACGCAGTCAATAGATTTTGAAAAAAAATAGCAATACACAAGATTAGTAAAGTATTTATAACATGTAGTGAGCTTTTACAAAATAATAAGAAAAAATCTAATACATATATGTAAATATTTTAGTAGGGGATTTTAAAAAAGATCAAATCCAAGTAACAAATCATGTTTAAAAACTGCCCACATTGACATTAGTCAATGAAACGTACCTCAGTTTAAAATAATTCCTTATCTTAAACTGTAAAGCAAAAAACGAAAACAAAAACCAAAAGCAGCAACAACAAAAAATCCACAGTAACAACCAACACACACACACACACACACACACACACACACACACACCCCTACCAAAAAATCTTTAGAATCTACTACTGTATTAAAAAGTGAGCAAAACCTAGTCCTACATTGCTGGTGAAAAGCAAATGAATACAGCAAATCTTCACAGACTAAAAAATCCCTATACATTTAAACCTAGTAATTCCACTCCTTGAAAATCTGTCCCCTATGTATTAAAATTAATAAAAAAACAATTAGTAAGATGTATGTTTTGGAACTTTAGTGCAGTGTTTGTTTTTATGATGACAACTAAACTAAACTAAATAACTGTCATGGTGGATCATATCATGGTCCTCCATACCATAAAATAGTGGCAGACATAAAAATACACTATCTTTGTACTCGTGGTTTTGCATGATTTTCAGAAATACTGTTGAGGGAAGATAAAAGAAGATACAGAAAGCAAACAAAAAATATATAGGTTTATTTGTATACATATGTCTCCAAATTACTTTAATTTGAATATGTAAGCATAATAAAAATCTTAAAATGTTTATAAAATATGTTGCCATTATAACTGGAATATACCACATCACAAAAAATTCTTTCAAATTTGATGCAATATTAATTTGAATTTATAATTTCTATGAAAATTTTTTATTTTAATTAAATACATTTACTCAAAGCTAATAAGGATAAAAGAATGTTTAAAAATTAACATGGACAGCTTGTGTTGGAGCCACAGTCAGATAAGGTTGGAAGGGAAAGGGAAGTAGAGGGAAAACCCAAACAAAATGACTAAAAAATGAAAATAATTGTCTTACTATAAAGTATATATAAATATATACTTTATATATAAATATAATAATATAAATATATAATTATATAAATAATTATGGTCCTCCATACCATAAAATAGTGGCAGACATAAAAATACGCTATCTTTGTACTTGTGGTTTTGCATGATTTTCAGAAATACCATTCAGGGAAGATAAAAGAAGATACAGAAAGCAAACAAAAAATACATAGGTTTATTTGTATACATATGTCTCCAAATTACTTAAATTTGAATGTGTTAGCATATAATTATATAAATAATAATATATAATTATATAAATATATACTTTATATATTTTATATATGTGCGTAAATGTACACACATGAATAAAGTATGTAGATTATATACCCACATATATATCCATTATATACATATTATGGCTTTGTTTTGTAAAATTATGGAAGTATGCCTATATATCATGAAATTATCAAAGAAACATTAAGGAAAAAAGAAAAATCTTTCTAGAAATAAAAAGCCTTTTTCTGGATTTTCAATTTTTTTTTTTTTTTTTTGAGACGGAGTCTCGCTCTGTCGCCCAGCCCAGGCTGGATTTTCAAATTTAATTAAAGCTGTTAAGAGAATACTCTTTCAGCTTCGAAAACATAACCGTTATTTTGGTTTTATTATTTTTTATTTTATTACAAAAATGCATTTAATTAGCTAATAGAAAATCAAACTCCCAACCTCTCCTAGTTTGGACAAGGTGATTTCAACTTTTCAGCCTTCACACAGTTCTGCCTCCATAATTCCTGAAGAGCTTTAACTGCATTATTTATAAGTTGATACATAATACTGCACATATTGATGATTTGGCCAGAAAATCATTGCCTAGACTATGAAATAATTAGTTAATGCAGATCTGAAGGTTGTCCAAAAGACGTGCACAAATAAAACACATTCATTGGAAATAAAAAGCTTACTAAACACATGTATAAATTTATTTACAGTAAATAATGACTGCTTTAATGTGCCAGTAAAAATTGTCAAATGTTTAAAAAGTGTCTGGATTCAATCCAGAGCCAATAGTTACATTTTGTCATTTCTAAAGATGAATATTTGACTTGGATTATTAATTAGGTTACTGCATCTCCTTTCTTTTTACCATTATGATTGATATATTGGCTCCATTATTAATTCATTCACTGAAATCCAATTAAATGTTCTGAGATGTACCTTTAAGGTTTTTTATTTAATGAGTGTAATAACTTTGGTAACCTTGAGCTATTTCATTTTTGTATAAGACAAATTCAAATTTTACATATATTATGCAGATGCAAACTGAAGGGCCTTTGAGTTACTTTACAAATAGAAATACTAATGTATGACATGAGATGAATTAAAGATTATACTTAACATTTCATGGTATCATTTTTATGAAAATATCTTTGAATCTTGGATGCTATGATCTTTTTAGTGAATAGTTTTATAAATATAAGTAACAACTTTAAAAATATGTAAAAATCGTATTGTTTCCTTTAAGTTAATTAACATGCTTTATAATTGAAAAGAGGTTCAGGTATTTTTATAAATATGGAGATTAGTCTCCTAAGATTCTTGTCAGTTATTCAACACATTCATTTCCGTTGATCCCGCCATGAATTTAAGATAGTTTTTTTTTTTTCCAAAATAGAGTTATATCTAGCCATATTTTTCAGCTGAAATTTATTGCTGAAATTGCTTCATATTCTTGGATATTTAATTTTAGTTTATGACTCTACATATTTTAAAATACATATAACTTTATACATGGTATGTAATCTAATATTAAAGAATACTTATGCAAATTAACCACAGATAATATTAACTGAAGTGAGAGAAGAATAGTTGGTCAGCAAAATGGAAATAACTATTTTACTACCTTGTAGGAACATTTAATGAATGAAGGAGATGGTAAAAATAAATCAAATATTTGAATTGGATTTACTTTAATTCAATGTGGACAGCAAGCTCTGGGATTGACTATAGTGCTTTCTGTATTGATTTCTAATTTATATTGTTTTAATATATCTCAAATAGGCCAACAATAGTTATATGCGTTAGACAGACAGGTAGAATTTTAATGCTTAAAAACTCTGTGATGAGACAAGTCTCTCGATAAGTCATACTAATTTTCTTTCATCTGAGCTCTCTGGTTCTAAAGATAAAATATGACAAAGAGTGTATGGAGAAGCTAGCTTTTCCCATCAGTTTTCAGGAAAGAAGAATAGTCTACGTATCTCAAAAATGCCAGTATGTTCTCTCTGAGCCCAGACGGTGAGAGAGATAAAACATTGTGAACTAATGGGTTTGGGGCTTTCCTCATATGAGAAGTTTGGAGATGTTGGAAGGTAGAGGAAGGACATTTTAAATAACTGATTTAGACTGTTTTATTTTCAAAAGCGTCAGAAAATATTATTTGCCTACATTAAATATTGAAGTCCAGTGGAGGGTTGAAATACCTGCCTCCCTAACTCCCTCAAGTTACTTACTTGGTACTGCCATTAAGACGAGGCTATGGTTTTCAGATTTTCAGATTGGATTGTCACCTCTTTTAGCCTTTAAGAATTGATTCATTGTATTAGTCTATTCTCATGCTACTAAAAAAGATATACCTAAGACTGGGTAATTTATAAAGAAAAAGAGGTTTAATGGACTCACAGTCCCACATGGCTGGGGAGCCTTCACAATCATGGTGGAAGGTGAAGTAGGAGCAAAGTCACATCTTACATGGTGACAGACAAGAGAGTGTGTGTAGGGGAACTGTCCTTTGTAAACCATCAGACCGCTTGAGATTTACTCACTACCACAAGAACAGCACGGGAAAAACCCTCCCAATGATTCAGCGACTTTCCACCAGGTCCCTCCCACACACATGGGGATCATGGGAACTACAATTCAAGATGACATTTGGGTGTAGACACAGTCAAATCATATCATTCATGTTACTCAGAATTATAATATTCTGATTTTAAAATGAAAATGTAAATTACCACATTGATAACAAGGTCTGTACATTTCTAATACTTTAAATATTAGCTTAAATTTATTAGGACACTCCCTTCTCAACATTCAGATACTTGGAAAATAAGTTGCTATTAAAAGATTGCTTAATGAATGAGAAATCAAGAAAAAGAAATCGGGTTGTTTTGCAAACCCTTTCTGTGTGCCGAGTATAATGACTTCTTTTTATTCAAAAAATAATACATTAAATACCTTAGGTTTTCAACAAATTAGAAAATTATTTCATTTATTTAAGGTTAGTTTACTGTGAGATGTTGTTTTGTCTACTTTGTTGCTATGCCTCAGTTTTTGTTTGCCAATTAATTACCATTGCTAGTTACCAAATACTCTAGGTGCAAAATTTAGGTGTAACTTTGTTGAGATGATATACTAGCCTACTAGATTTATGCTTACACATACACATACACACACTTGGAAACACACATATATTATGCTTTTAATTTGGTCAACATTAGATTACCTCAAAGTTACATTGCTTATCAAAAGTTTAATCAAACATGTCAAAAAGTTCAGTTTAAAATAGTAACTGAGTCCACTGGGAAGGGATTTGAGTGAGTAAAAAAAAACTCCAAGAAAGAATGTACCCAATTTCAAGGCTGCCTCAAGTCCAAATACAAATAGACTTATTCATGATCCATTCCTTGTGGACTTTCTAATTGACAATCAGAATGTCTACTGCAGAAGTAAAGTGGAAACCTAATTTCATATACTAATAATATTAATAACAGGCTGCGCACGTTGGCTCATGCCTGTAATCCCAGCACTTTGGGAGGCCGAGGAGGGTGTATCACCTGAGCTCAGGAGTTCCAGCCCATCTTAACCAACATGGTGAAATCCTGTCTCTACTAAAAATGCAAAAATGACTTGAGCGTGGTGGTGTTTGCCTGTAATCCCAGCTATGTGGGAGGCAGGAGACTCACTTGAGCGCGGGAGGTGGAGGTTGCAGTGGGCAGAGATTGCACCATTGCACTCCAACCTGGCCAATAGAATGAAACTCTGTCTCAAAATAATAAGAATAACGATAATAATGATATTAATAACAACAGTTGCTATTATTTAGTATTTACTATCTAGTCTTATGAGTTTTTTATAGCATTATAAATAATTTTAACAGTAGACTTACAAAAGCAGATAATAATATTGCCATTTAAAGATCTGGGTGGTTATGTGGTTCTCAAGTTTGTTTTTCAGGTAAACATTGGGAGCAGTTTTTACATTTAAACCTGTCTGACTCCAAAGTCTGTAGAATTTTGTTTTAAACACAGCATATTTGAGAGGATTCCTAACTAAGAACAATATAAATACCAGAAAGTTTATGAAGAAAACTTAAAACTTCATGAAATAGATCACATGTATAAAGTTTCTGCAGGCAAGATACAGCTGTAATTCAGGGGCAGTATTAGTGTTGATAATGAAAGCATTTCCAGGATGGCATAGGGAGGCATTTTAGTAGTGTCCAAGGAGGAGCTGAATGGAGATATCCAGAAACTCCTAGCTGCTATCTGAGGAGATAGCATGTGGATTGTGCTGCCAGTTTACCAGGGACTTTCACCATTGTTTTGACTCAGTGCTGAGGTCAAAGTGACTAGGTGCTGAGGGCTGTAGGACAGAAACCACACCATGACTTTCCAGTGAAATTATTGCTGATGCTTCAGGAATTGGCAGTTTTGCTGAGAGCCAAGATAGATCTGAGTAAATAGCAAAAAACAATTGATTTCTAACACTCAAAAAGCAAATGCTTAACAGTTTACAGGCCAAAATCTCTGTGACCTGAAAAGTGATACTGTGGAAAGTGACAGCTTGAGAGAACGGAGAAGTCAACAACAGCTATAGAGGAGCAAAAGTTTCTGAGGCAGATCTGCAAGCTCCCTGGCTGCCGTCATCAATCACACTCATGTAAGTCTCTTACTCTCAGCTACAACTCTGGGCAGGGCAGTTGGCAGGTGGGGAGGAAAGTATTTTAGAAAGATGGAAATTAACTAAAAAGCACATTTAAAATGCAACAGAAAAATCTCAACCATAAAGAGATTGGTATATGGTTTATTGGCAAATTTAATTTTCCAGTAGGTAAATAATTTGTTAGCCGTTATAGAAAAACTAAAGAGCTACATTTTCTTGGTTGATTCAAGTGTATAACTGCAATGTAACTCCATAGGTATTATTCAAATCAGAAAAAAATATTTAAAATATTACTCCTATTTGAGTCTACGCTGATATGGAAAAGTATAAGATGTGTGCTTCCTAACGAAAAGAATAAGTGAGGGGAAGAAAAGTTTATTTTTTCTTTTGCTATAGACTTTCCACTGGGTGCTTTATATATGCTTTTCATGTGTTAGAGCACTGCACTGTCCCTTCAACATTTTTTCTTTCCAATTTTGTGCTCACAAACACTTGTTAGGTTTTTGAAGAGGCCAAAACACTAAAGTTCAAATAAATTAAGAAATTTTATTACATTTGTATATTATTATCTGTAAGTAACTCTCACATACACACATGCAAATATCTTTCATAAACATTGCTGTGTTCTCATTGTTTTATTAACTTCATTTTTAGCTATTACATGTATTTGGATCAATAGAAATATTCTTGATTTTTTTAATAGTCCCACTTAAGATCAGAATATAATACCAGAATAATGATCACCGCAATACTATTTATACTGCATTGTAGTCTAGTTGTCCTTAAGAGGAACTGTGCTTTTTTTTTTTTGTCTTTTTTTTTTTTTTTTCCTTTTTGTGAAGAACGGGGTCTCACTATATTACCCAGACAGGTCTCGAACTCCTGGGCTCAAGCTATCCTCCCGCCTCTGCCTCCCTGAGAGCTGGGATTACAGGCGTGAGCCACCGCGCCCGGCCGTCTAGTTGTCTTTAATAGGTTTCCAAAAATCCGATGAATGAGTTAAAAGCTATGAACACATTTTCACCTCATAGCGTTACCTCTTTTAAAAGTAACAGTTTCAAAAGATCTTTACTAACGTTGGTTATTTAGATTTTTCAAATGTGATTAACTTAGTAGGCAATGACATAGTATATGTCAGGTGTGTTTATTTTCTTTTATTAAATTATATTTTTGCTTATCTCCCTATTATAGGATTATTGAATTTTTAAGAAAATATGCTTGGACTGTTTATATGAGCAATGTATTTTCTTTACATTGTATTAATTATTATACATAATATTTATTTTTTTGTGTGTTTTTCCAAATACTTTCTCCATTACTTGCAATTTTAATATTCCAAGATAAAATTTTTACATAATTCAGACTGTGAATATTTTCTACATGATTATAATTTTTATCTGAGACTGTTATCCCTGTCTACACAATTAAGCACATATTTTTATATTTAATATTTTATAGCTTATTCTTACATTATGGTCTATTCTTTAGATAAAGTTATAGTAATAGAAGCACACACACACACATATATATGCAGTGCATGGGAAGGCATTTAATCACTTATTTTCAAAGTTGCTACACCTATTCAAACACTCCATTGTGAGTTGTTACTGATAACAAATATTTTATGTTCTCTTAAGTTAAATTCCTAAATTAACAATGCATTTTTTGTGTGTCTTGTTCTGTTTATTCACGTCTTAATACTACATTTTTATTTTGGTTAAACTTAATATTTAGTATATCAGAGAAATTTTCCAAAAATCATTCTTATTTGTTCAAACTAGATAGCTGTTCTACCTTCCTCTCAACATGAACTGTGGAAAGATTTTGGAGAATTTTAGGAATAAAATCCTCTGTGGTTTAGGTTAGAGAACACTGAATCCCAGTTAGCCATCTTCGTATTATGTGGCCTTCTCATTCAAGGATATGATATATCTCTCCATTTATTCAAATCTTCTTTTATATCACTTATAAACTTTTACAGCATGTTTATAGAGGTCATGTTTCTTGGTCATGTTCCTTGTTAAATTTATCCTGAGACACTTTCTATTTCCTGTAGCCAACTGTTTTTTATCACTTACTGTTGAGATTATCTCTGCTAGATGGCGTTCAGAACTGGCATTCCCTATCATTAGTCTTGTGGCCAGCCACACCATTGGATCAATTCTTACATTAACTTCACTAGACTTGAGATCTCCATTTCTAAATATCTATCATTCTAGAAATTGTATTAGTTCATTGTCAGGCTGCTATAAAGATACTAGCTGAGACTGGGTAATTTAAACAAAAGAATTTTAATTAACTCACAGTTCTGCATGGCTAGAGGGGCCTCAGGAAACTTACAATCATGACAGAAGGTAAAAGAGAAGGAGGCAGCTTCTTCACAAGGTGGCAGAAGAGAGGAACAAAATAAAATCAAAACAAAACAAATCTAATGATCAGTAGACCATAAAAGAAAGATGATATAAAATACAGCCAAACTTATTTAAAAAGAAAAATGATTTTAATATTATTGTAGTTTTGAGAATCACGTTCTCAGCTGGATACTTCTCTTTGTGGAAAACAATCCAATGTGGCATTATTTTCGATCCCATCTCAATTTATGAAAACCCTGCACTTCAAGACACACCTTAAATATCTTCTCCATTAAGTCTTCTCTACTGAGCCTTCTCAAGATCTTTCACAAAACATCTTTAACTTTGCTTTGATGATATTAATACATAGAGAATCTATACATAGTATTTTTTATTTTAGATATTTCTGATACGGTTTGGCTCTGTGTCCCCACCCAAATCTCATTTTAAATTGTAATCCCCATGTATTAAGGGAGAAACCTGGTGGAAGGTGATTGGATCATGGGGACAGTTTTCCCCATGCTGTTCTCAGAATAGCGAGTGAGTTCTCTCAAGACCTGGTTGTTTGATAAGTATCTGCTACTTCCTCCTTCTCTCTCTCTCTCTCTTTCTCTCCCTCCTGCCACATTGTGAAGGCACCTTCTTGCCTTTTACCTTCCACCATGATTGTAAGTTTCCTGAGACCTTCCCAGCCATGCAGAGCTGAGTTAATATAAACTTCTTTGTTTAAGTTATGCAGTCCTAGGAAGTATCTTTATAGCAATGTGAAAATGAACTAATACAATTTCTATATACAAATTTTCTTTTTTAGATGGCAAGATAATGGATCACTCAATAAATGAACAAACAGTTGAATGGCTTTATTGTTAATAAAGAATATATTACCTTCATATAATATCACTGACAATACAGCAACTATCTTCTTGGCAGAGAATGCTACAAAGAGAGACACTTTACTATGGTAGAGGTTGTAGGTAAGTTCTATAAAACATCTTTTGAAGAAAATATTCATTATATAAATTTTCCTTTAAGGAAATATTCAAGTTGGGCTGGGCATGGTGGTTCATGCCTTTAATCTCAGCACTTTGGGAGTCCAAGGTGGGCAGATTACCAGAGGTCAGGAGTTCAAGACCAGCCTGACCAACATGGTGAAACCTTGTCTCTACTAAAAATACAAAAAAAAAAAAAGAAAAAAAAATAGCTGGATGTGGTGATGGGCACTTGTAATCCCAGCTACTCGGAAGGCTCAGGCCGGAGAATCACTTGAACCCAGGAAGCGGAGGTAACAGTGAACTGAGACATGGTCACACCATTGCACTCTAGCCTGGGTGACAAGAGTGAGATTCCGTCTGAAAGAAAAAAAGAAAGAAAATACTCAACTTGTACTAGTTTAATAATAGCTACTACTGTTTGTATTACATATTTTTCTAAATATTTGCACATGATTATTTACTTAACGCTCATAACAAAAAAAAGCTAGATTTTTTTTTTTTTGCTCCAATTTTACAGACTTAGGGACTGAAAGAAGTTTTCCATAATTTGTATAGCCACACAGCTTCTAAAAATCAAAACATGAATTAGAACACAGATATTCTAGTTCCACAATTTGTGTTTTTAAACACCAAGTTTTAATATATTGCTTCCAAATATCTTAATGCAACCACAAGATACTGTGTATTTCCCTATCTGCATAGTCTCATTTGTTATAAACTGACCTTTAAAATGTCAATTATATTGTTAACACTTCTTCAAATGTCTTCATCTGTTTTATGCTAATAAATCTTCGACTTCTGAATCTGTGATATTAGTAGGATTTGTGTTTTTCTTCATCTCTGACTAGATTTTTTAATGTTTTTGGGAAACATTATTTCAAACAAAAATAAAAATCTCTAAATACACTACTATATAGTATACTACAAGAAACTGCTCTGCACCCTTTTCCCAGATCCAAACAGTTTGCATTTTATTTCAAATGGTTTATTCTATCAACTCTCTGCTTTTATGTAATTTGATAGTAAATTATATATTTTGTTTATTTACACATAAATATTTCAGTGAGCATTTCTGAAGAACAAAAACATCCTTTTTTTTCATGACCAACGTAAAATTATCAAAATCAGGAAATTTATGACTGTTTATAATACTTTTTCTGATCTCCTATCTCTACTCAAATTTAATTATTTTCACTAAATATCCTTTGTGAGAAATAAATTTACAGCAACACTGATCTATGTTTTTGATCGACACTAGTCTAAGTAACAGAAAAAATATGAAACTGTACTAAGACATTGTATATTAACTCATAGCTTGTAGCAATAGCTCAAACTATTGACTAATTAGATGTATGTGACATCCCTTTTCATATTCTTTCAAATTGTATTCTAAATTTTGTACAATTTATTCTACTAGGAAAGTTGGCAAAAGTAACAAGGTATTAAAAATCAATCTGCTTATGAGCAATATTTTATTTTTGATAATAATTTTTCCCAGTAATATTTTTAGGTACTACTTACTAGGAGAAATGACATTATTTAAAAGAATTTTGAAACTATTTGTGAGTGATGCTTTATTTTTAATTTAAAGTTAATAATTCTAGCCAAATTTCTTATTTTTCTTTGTCATAAGAAACCAATCTGGTAAGCACATATATAAAAATAAACCTGAAAAATATGTTTGGTTACAGAAGCAAATATATTATTTGTAATCAAAATTTGAAAAACATAATTAAACTAATTTTATGTAATTTTAATATAAATATTGCATTACATAAAATTATATATTAGATATGCTATTTATAACATAATTATATAAATAAATATATATTATGATGTATTATATTACTTTATCTTGGAGGCTTCAATGAATCTGTTTGCCATAAAATAGTGTTTTCTATTTTTATCATAACAACCTTTATATTCTACATCTTTCTATAGGCCCAAACACTGTTTGCTGAGCGCAAATTTAACTTAGATGGCAAAGATCCTAGAGTTATTTCATGTATATAATTAATTGTCAGGCTAAGACCCAGGCAAAAAGGATTAAGGATTTAAAGTAGTTCAATTAGGTACATTTGTATTTGTAAATATTCATTGATATCAAATAAAATCAAGTATACTTTTAATCTGAAAGAAAATATAAATAAGTTAGTGAGCATCAAAATCATTATAAAAAATAGTGTATACTTTTATAATATTTCAGTTACATTAAAAATTACCAACTAACATTGATGATAATTTTGTAATTTTATGGTCTTAATTCTTAAATTCATGTTTGGACAAATGAAAGTACAAAATACTAATACTCTGAAAGTATAACACAATGCTTTTCCAAAAGATGTTACATGAGAGATTTATAAAAGATTCTTGAAAAATATTTATTCTTACATACAAATGACTCATAATTGGGCAGATATACTGATATATATATATTTGCGTAAAATTTTTTAGCTTTTGAAACTATATTTATAATATCTCTAAAAAATTCAAAATACTTGAAATGGTTTCATTACAGTGACACTGGTATTCTTTAATTTAGAATCTCTTTAGTTAGTGCAACCTTTAACTTCTCATGCTTGGTAATCTTTGAAAAAAAGTTTTTACTGTACAACACAAAAATTTCAATTCAATAAAATCTTAGCATGAATTCCAACAGTGTTTGAAATGATCCAGTTCTGTACGTTTTACAAAAGGCCAACCTCTAAAAAATTTTACTCACTTGCCTTAAAAATTACAAGATATTTGTATTTATTATAGTCCACTGTAATACAATATCAAGTACTTCTAATTTCTTATGATGTTGTGAAAATTATTTATTTAAAAAAGGAGAGGATGTTCCACATACTCTACATATCCTGTCAGAGGTGTATGGTTTTGTCACCTTTTTTCTGGAAGTGTGTTTAGCAACATAAATACAGGGATAATAACTTAATGACATTAAGTGATTTTTCACCTTACACTTTAAAAAAGCTGCCCAAGTTACATATAATAAGCGTATATAAATTGTAATGAAAATCATTAGAAATTAATTTATTAAATAATAATAAACTTTCTCTTTTCTTACATTTCAATGATTCAGGAAATTTTGATATTGTATAAACAAGATCACAAAAATAAGAAAGTAGAGGAGCAAAACATTTCATGATTGCCTATATAAAATGACAGATAGGTAACTAATGCCAATCTGTTTTCTAGAATCCAAGACCCTCAATAATGTGTTTATTTTGTCAACTGTAAGCTTAAATTTAATAATACGTTGCTTAAAAATACTTAAAAACATACAAATCTACACAGAAGTATTAGCTTGGAAGCGTACTATTTTTATGATATTTGAAAAGTTATTTGGTTTTTCTATACCTCAGTTTTCTGCTCTGTGAATAGAGAAATAATTGATATCTTCAATTGTTGTTCTTAAGGTTAAATAAGAAACTTTTAGACAGATGATAGAAATAATGATGATAAAAATAGATCTTAAAAAGTGTTAGATAATGCCTTGTATACAGGAGGTGTTCAATAAATTTTAGATAAAATAATGAAGTTAGGCCAGGCAGATGGCTCATGCCTATAATCTCAGCACTTTGGGAGGCTGAGGCCAGCAAATCACTTGAGGCCAGGAGTGCCAGATCAGCCTGGCCAACATGGTGAAACCCTGCCTCTGCTAAAAATTAGCCGGGTATGGTACTGCACAACTGTAACCCAGCTACTCCGCTGGCTGAGGCAGGAGAATCGCTTGAACCCGGGAGGCGGAGGTTGCAGTGAGCAGAGATCCCGTCCTTCCCTACAGCGTGGGCGACAGAGCAAGAGTCTGTCAAGAAAAAAGAAAAAAAAAAGTTATGAAGATGACTCATATTCTTTTTGATTAATAATTTAGAAGTCTTCTTTTCAGACTTCTTATACTTGTAATCCCAGAACTTTGGGAACCCGAGGAGTGTGGATCACCTGAGGTCAGGAGTTCAAGACCATTCTGGCCAACATGGTGAAATCCTGTCTCTACCAAAAATATAAAAATTAGCTGGGCGTGGCAGCACAACCCTGTAGTCCCAGCTACTCGGGAGGCTGAGGCAGGAGAATCGCTGGAACCCAGGAGGCAGAGGTTGAAGCGAGCCGAGATCATGCCATTGCACTACAGCCTGGAGACAGCGAGACTCCGTATCGGGGGAAAAAAAAAAAAGAAAAAAGACTTCTCATGTGCTCCCATAGGTAAGACAATACTATTCCAAAAAATTGTTAAATATAAACCTATTATTCTCCTAAAGAATCAAAAGATGTTCTGCTTAACCAAAAATGCATTTGGGTGTTGAATGCTGACGATATGTTTATGGTAAAGTCAAGTTACATGTTCTTTTACTAATATTAATTTCAATGTTTTACATAATAAAAAATGATTCTAATTAATGTTACTAAATTATGTGGAATTTTGAATAAATGGTTTAGCCAAATTTTTTTTTTTTTTTTTTTTTTTTTTTTTTTTTTTGGAGATGGAGTCTCTCTCTGTTGCCCAGGCTAGAGTGCATCTCAGCTCACTGCAAGCTCCGCCTCCCGGGTTCACGCCATTCTCCTGCCTCAGCCTCCCGAGTAGTTGGGACTACAGGCGCCCGCCACCTCGCCCGGTTATTTTTTTTTATTTATTTATTTTTAGTAGAGACGGGGTTTCACCATGTTAGCCGGGATGGTCTCGATCTCCTGACCTCGTGATCCGCCCACCGCGGCCTCCCAAAGTGCTGGGATTAGGGGCGTGATCCACCACGCCCGGCCTTGTCAATTATTTTAATTCTCTTTCAACCTGTTTGTACCCCAAACTGATTTGACAAAACGTTAGTAGTATAAAATAAAAGAAGAAAAAAACTTAAAAGTAGTAATTTATCAAATAACCAAGCATTTATAAGAGAGAAAAGAAAGAAGATTGTTAAGATTTCTTTTGCTAAAGGAATAACATCAAACCAAACTCAACAAAATTGTGCATTTCAACTTAGCCCTCATGTACCCACATTTGCATGATTATGATTTAGAATTTAAAAAAAAACTTATCTAAAAGTTTAATTTGCCCAATTCTCTTGTCAATATTTCCTCATATGTCTCAGAAATTCTTTCTCTTAATTTTAGTGACATTATTTCCTTGTAAGTGGATTCTCACGGAAAAGCAACTTTGTTTTTTACCTGTTATTTCATAGGTTTCCAGTTCGAAGCAAGGTTTTCAAATTTGAGTAAGAAGAGTACAAATCCAAACAGACAGCATATTTGTGTGTTGCAAAATATAGCAGTTGTTTTTATAATATTTTATTGCAAATATTGTCTCTAGGATCTGTTAGCAATATATGGATTTTGAAGTACGTGTAGGAAGAGGGCTTGCTCTTGTAATTTAGTTAGTGCTTAGATGCAGTGGTTCATTTCTTTCTTTTTTTAACTTTTCTTTTAAATTCAGGGGTACAGGCGCAGGCTTATTACATAGATAAATGTGTGTCATGGGGTTGGTTGTACAGATTATTTTATCATCCTGTTAAGCCCAGTACCCATTAGTTATTTTTCCTGATCCTCTCCTTTCTCCCACCCTCTACTGTCTGGTAGACCCCAGTGTGTGTTGTTCCCTTCTAGGTGGCCACGTGTTCTCATCATTTAGCTCTAACTTATAAGTGAGAACATGCAGTATTTATTTTTCCGTCCCTGCATTAGTTTGCTAAGAATAATGGCCTCTATCCCCACCCATGTCTCTGCAAAGGATACAATCTGTTTTTTTTTTTTTTTAAGCTGCATAGTATTCTATGGTGTATACGTACCACATTATTTTTTCATCTTGTCTATCATTGATGGACATTTAGGTTGATTCCATGTCCTTGGTATTGGAAGTAGTGCTGCAATGAACATACTCAGTCACGTATTTTTAAAATACTATTATTTGTATTTCTTTAACTAGAGACCCAGTAATGAGATTGCTGGATCAAATGGTACTTCTGTCCTTAGGTCTTTGAGAAATTGCCACACTGTCTTGCACAATGGTTGAATTAATTTACACTCTCAGCAACAGTGTGTAAATGTCCTTTTATCCACAACCTCGCAAGAATCTGATATTTTTTGATTTTTTAATTATAGCCATTCTGACTGGTGTGAGATGGTATCTCACTGTGGTTCTGATTTGGATTTCTCTAATGATTAGTGATGTTGAGCTTTTTTATATGATTATTGGCTGCATGTACGTCTTCTTTTGAGAAATGTCTGTTTATGTCTTTTGCTTGTTTCTTGACAGGATTATTTTTTTCTTATACATTTATTTAAGTTCCTTGTAGACTCTGGATGTTAAATCTCTATCAGATACACAGTTTGCAAAAATTTTCTCCCATTCTGTAGATTATCTGCTTACTCTGTTGATAGTTTACTTTGCTCTTTGGTTTAATCAGATTTCATTGGTCAATTTTTGCTTTTGTTGCAATTGCTTCTGGCACTTTTATCTTAAACTCTTTGCCCGTGCCTATGATCTTACTGCTTAGATTATCTTCCAGTATTGTTATAGTTTTGGGTTTTACAATTAAGTATTTAATTCATCTTGAGTTAATTTTTTTATATGGTTTATGGAAGGGATCTAGTTTTCGTTTCTGCACATGGCTAGCCAGGTATCTCAGCATGATTTATTGAATAGGGATTTCTTTCTCCATTGCTTGCTTTTGTTAGGTTTGTTGAAGATCAGATGGTTGTAGATGTGTGGCCTTATTTCTAGGCTCTCTATTATTTTCCATTGGTCTACTTGTCTGTTTTTGTACCAGTGTCATTCTGTTTTAGTAACTGTAGCCCCATAGCATAGTTTAAATCAGGTAGTGTGATGCCTCCAGCTTTGTTCTTTTTGCTTAGGATTGCCTTGGCTGTTTGGGCTGTATGAATTTTAAAACTGTTTATTCTAGTTCTGTGAAGAATCTCAATGGTAGTTTAATGGGAATAGCATTGAGCCTATAAATTGCTTTGGGCAGTCTGGCCATTTTCACAATATTGATTCTTCCTATCCATGAGCATAAAATGTTTTACCATTTTTTGGTGTGTGTAATCTCTGATTTCTTTCAGCAGCGATTTGTAATTCTCATAGAAGAAATCTTTCACCTCCCTGGTTAACTGTTTTCTTAGGTATTTTATTCTTTTTGCGAGAATTGTGAATGGGGTTGCCTTCCCGATTTGGTCCTTGTTTTGGCTATTGCTGGTGTATAGGAATTCTAGTAATTTTTGCACATTGATTTTGTATCCTGCAGGTTTGCTGAAGTTTATCAGCTGGAGGGACTCTTGGGCCAAGACTATGGGGTTTTCTATAGAATGATGTCATCTACAAATAGAGATAGTTTGACTTCCTCTCTTCCTCTTTGGATGTCCTTTATTTCTTTCTCTTGGCTTACTGTCCTGGCCAGGACTTCCAATACTATTCTGAATAGGAGTGGTGAGAGAGGGCATCTGGTCTTGTGCTGGTTTTCAAAGGGAATGTTTCTGGCTTTTTCCCATTCAATATGATGTTGGCTATGAGTTTGTCACTTATGACTCATTATTTTCAGGTATGTTCCTTCACTATCTTGTTTACTGAGAGTTTTTAACATGAATTGATCTTGAATTTTAACAAAAGCCTTTTCAGATGCAGTGATTTCAAGCAAGGATGGCATCATTCTCCTGAAGGTTATATAGAAAAAAAATGGAAACCTATTTTTTATATTTTAATTACACAGGTATGCGAATAAAATGTCAGGATCAGGGTTTGGAAAAATAATCCTTTTACAACAAAAGGGATATTTCTATATAAAGAATTGTCTCTCTTAAAATGACAAACGCTCTCCTATTGAGAAACACCAATACACAATAGACTTTTTAAGTTTAACAATATTGAATCAAGCAAATGACAGTGGCTAGAAGAAAACATAAAACATCTCCACGGAGATGTTATACGTGAAAAACCGTCATACTATTAGAAACAATGGGAAAAAATTGGAAGTTCTCTGTGAACGTAGATATAATATGTTGTGGAACTGCTTGGAAAGTAAAATAAAAGAAAGTCGAAGGCCCATGACTTGTTCTACAATGCAATTTTTCCCCTGCAGAGCAAGGAAATCAAGTGACCCTGTAGACTGTAAAACTTTACAAACTATGATTCCTTAATAATGTGCATTAGAGAAAAGAATGCTGATATTTAGAATAGAAAAACTTTATTATTTGAAAGGTTATCTGAAGTAATGTAGTTTACATTTAGAAGTCTTACATTAAAAAAAATGGATTTTTGACACTTTTTTGGATGATGATCAAGTCTATTTAAGGCCTTGCTGCATCCCTCAGACTCATAGAATTTTACTGTTGAAATTTCCCAGAAAGAAAACAACCTCTTAGTTCTCTTACACCTAAAGCAAGAAGAAATGTATTAGCTTTAACAGTTATAGTAGAGAATACAAGTAGAGTGAGAACATAGATGTAATTAATCAAGGGCTTTTAGGTGGGT
Organism: Macaca nemestrina; assembly: GCF_043159975.1. Lineage (NCBI taxonomy): Eukaryota > Metazoa > Chordata > Mammalia > Primates > Cercopithecidae > Macaca > Macaca nemestrina. The sequence goes on along the minus strand of NC_092127.1, from coordinate 122,381,318 downwards.
TATCTCGAAGTTTCCTACGTTTTCCTTATCTGTCACTACTGCATAGTCACTTATGGATTCAGATTTGTGCAGTCTTGCAGAGAACAAACTGATAAGGATCTTGAACCAAATCTCTTGTTGGAAAACATGATGATCTATTTACCGACTTGGTGAATTTTTTTTTTTTTAATCGGGACACTTTTGAAGTTTTGTAAAACTTGAAACTGACATTCTGACATTCAAGTAAACCAGTGTCTGTCAGCCACCAAGATAGTTTAACACTGTAATGGGGTTGCTTTTCTAATCAGTGAATAACATATCAGGACTGACTAGGTTTGCTCATAACTTACACCTTAGAAAATATCAGAAAAGGATAACATTCCTTTTAATCTTGGAGAGTAAGAAGAAATAGAGGTTGGGCTTGTTTTCATCACAATAAAGTCAAGGAATGTTAAACTAGTTAGGAAGTTTCAGAGATAAAAGACAATAGGTAACATTTATCTTCCATTTATTTTACAAGACAAAATCCATTTGTCTATGAAGCTTCATCTCTGTAAAAGGTATGTTACCTAGTGATAATGTTTAAGAAAGGTGACATGTAAAATTCCCTTTTAAGGACAAGTTGAGAAATAAAGAACATTTTGATTACTCCTACTTCAATATTAAGGGAGAAATGTATTTTTATAAACCAATATAGTTGATTTTATGGGCAAAACTTATTTCTAATAAAGGAACATTAGCTTTTAATTTATAGTGCTGACTTAAATTTTGCACTTAAAATGATTTATTTGATTTTTCATTCTTAACTTATAAGGACAGCATATTATTTTTATAACATGATACATCATTCATTTTAATGACTGAATAAAGAAATTTAATGACCTTTCTAATGGAGAAGTCACTCTGTTTTTCTGATGCCATAATGGTGGCAAGTGGGATTTAGTGTGTTAAAGACAAGCATATGATTCCAATAATTAATCCTTCTACCATTTTGTCCCTAATTTTGGATTAAACTATCATATATTGGAACAGAATTTCAAACAGTTTTTCTAACACTGCACAAAACACACAACTGAATGCTGTGTAGGAATTTAAGTGCTTTTGCAGGTTAAAACCTCATGCTAAAGATACAGATGAGGGAAAGAATGCATCAAAAAATTAAAAACAAAAATAAAAAATGTTTTCTTTTCTATTGCTTCCTAGAAATCATATGTGTACATTTTCTTCATATTTTGAGGTGAATTTTAACAAGTAAAACATTTTTTTTCCTTGTTCATAATATTTGTCTCAACCATAATTGTTTATTGAAAAGACATATATCTATAGTAAGTTCTGGTTAAGTGAGAGGGCCTTACAAAGAATGTTCTTTGTAGCCCACGGATTATATCTACACTAACAAAATTTCACTCTCAAAATAAATTTCAAAAAACCACTGAGGTACAAATACAACAAAAGTCAAATTTACAAGAGCACTAAAAATCAAAGCAGTACACTTGGTGGTATACAAGATGCTATTTTGCTCAGGAAATGCGAATCCATACCTGTTTCCAGTATTTCTCAATGGATTTTACATTTCAGGTCTCAACATTAATCACTAATCTTCCACTTGAAAATTCTAAACTTATTGAGAGACAAAAGTATAGAACAAGTATTGATAAAAGTAATAGCTTTAGAATTGACAAAGGAGGACTGGAGAATTTGGCTTACATGTAATTATGACCACAATATACTACTTAATAACTCTGTCAATATTAGAATGATTCCTTCCACATTCATGCTTGCCCCTTGCAAGGAGTAGAGTCTGCCACTTTTAATTTTCATTGTGGTCAAAGAGCACACATCATTGCCTGATTTCTATGGCAACACAAATAGGATGCAAGAAGTGCCCACTATAAACAACTAGCTAGAAAGACATTTGTTATGGTTATAAGGGAGACCCTAATTGTAAAAAATTGACAATGCCACATTGGGTCATAGAGTAAAATACAGTAATTTGTATAAAATATTTATTGCATTTTAATTATGGACCAGCCTCCGTGTTATGTGCTAGAAAAGCAACAATAAACCAGACAAATACCTACACTCATCCAGTTTATTTTCTAATGATGCAATGATTATCAAATAAGAGAAATAGAAAATCTGAGCATAGCAACTGGCAAACAGAAAAACTTGAGATTTCATATGGATACACGATCTCATCAAGTAGAAGTTGAAATTTTTGCTGAAATAAAAGATCTTTTTGAGAAAATAATCTTTGAGTTAAAGTATTTAAGAAAGATTTTAAGCACCGTTGATATTTGAGACTATCAACTACAAAGGCTCTGAAGAGGGAGCAAGTATGCTTCTAGAAATTAGGAGGAGGCAACTGTCCATGGAATAATGTGAAAGAATAGAATAGCAGAAGATGAGGTCAGATAAACAATGGAAACTAAAGTATGCAGGAGTTAGAGGATAACAATAACTTTAATTTGTTTTTCTCAGTAAGAAGGAAAGCAACTAAAGAGTTGTGAGCATGAGAGCAATATGATCTAGCTTACATTTTAATAAAATCAATATAACTGCTTTTATGACAATAGACTAAGGAAGACTAAGGGTGGAATCAGGAAGACAATTAGAAGCCAATTGAAAAGTTATGACCGATATATTGATGACTTTGAACAGAATAGTAGCAATAGAGATAATGAAAAGTTAATATATTCTGCTTTCGAGTCCAACAGAATTAATTGAAATATATTTGTTACTGAAAGAAAAGAGAAAGCTTTATATACATATATATATATATGAATATGTACGTATATATTTAAACTGAATGAGGAAGTTGCCATAGAGCAGGATGCAGGAAGAGCAGACATAGTTGGAGCTTACTGGAGGATAAAATAACTTTATCAGACACTGTTGTATGTTTTACATACACTGTTGTATGTTTTTAAGTATATCAGAAAATTAAGTTTTGGAAGCATACTAGACACTCATTGAAAAATGTCAAGTAGTCAGTTGACTATGTAAGTCTAGATTCCAAGACAGATGCCTGGCCTAGAAATATAAGTTTAGGGATTATCAGTACACTACATGCTTATAAGTTATCAAATGACATAACTTAAGGAATAACTTAAGCAATTTATGGAATTTCTACAGATGTAAAGGTTGAGAGATCAAGAGCAGAATTCTCGGACCCTCTATTGTTAATAGAATTTACAGATGAAAACCACCCTGCAAAGAAGACTGAGAAAAAGCAACCAGAGAAAAAAAAAAAAGTGATGCAAATGCAGTCTTGGAAACCAAACATAGAAAGCATTTTGTAAGAGAGTATTATGTTATGTTCAGTGCAGCTGATATTTTAAGCAGGATTTGAACTTCCCTACTAGATTTTGCAAATGAAGATATTTGTTATGTGCAGTTTGGGAGAGCGGTGATGGTTACAAAAACAAAAGCCTGATTTAGGTAAGTTAAAAGTAAACAAGAACAAGGTAAATCTCTAAGTCTGGTACATACTCAAAACAACGGAGACTTCCCCTTACAATTTCCATTGCCACATTAACTAATAAAATGTTAGTAAAAATTAAATAAATAATAAAGGAAGGATACTACTGAGATAGAAGAGGTAATCAAATGTACAGAGACTTAACTAGAAGCAGATATACTTAGTGAATTTGAACACAGGTAAATAGAAAATATACAGACTAAATGTGATATTTCTCTAGAGAGAAGAAAAAGTACGAAATAGTAGCAAGTAGCAAAAAAGAAAAGCGAGGCACAATGAAATATCTGTCATGTGTATAATTGGCATTCCATATGGAAAGAAGACAGGGTAGAAATAATTTATGAAGAGATAGAGCTAATAGTTTTCAAAAACTTTTAAAAGATATTAGCTTGCAGATTCAAATTCTGTAATCTCTAAACAGGAGGGATACTAAGGAAAGAAAATAAAGGATGAGAGAGGGAGAGAGAGAGAGAAAGGAAGGAAGAAAGGAAGAAAAGAAGAAAGGAAGAAAGGAAGGAAGGAAGGAGGGAGGGAGGAAGGAAGGAAGGAAGGAAGGAAGGAAGGAAGGAAGGAAGGAAGGAAGGAAAGAGAGAGAAAGAAAGAAAGAAAGAAAGAAAGAAAGAAAGAAAGAAAGAAAGAAAGAAAGAAAGAAAGAAAGAAGAAAGAAAGAAAAAGAAAGAAAGAAAGAAAGAAAGAAAGAAAGAAAGAAAGAAAGAAAGAAAGAAAGAAAGAAAGAAAGAGAGGGAAGGAGGGAGGAAGGAAGGAAAGAAGACAGGAAGGGAAGAAAAAGAAGAAACAGGAAGGAAGGAAGGGAGGAAGGAAGGAAGGAAGGAAGGAAATAATAAAATAGTCAAATCCAAAACTAAATACAAAGAGAAAACTCTTAAAAAAACAGTCAAGGAAATTTTTGAATAAAGTAAGACACACATAAAGAACATATACTCTGTTATTTCATTTACATAAAGTTCAAGTATAGATTAAATTGTGGCTTTTGAATTCAATAATGTCCACCGTTTGGGTAATAGAGCAATAGGACAGATCTCAACAGGAGTTTCTAGAATACATGTTCTGGGTTGCATTTCTGGTTGTAGTTGGTGATTATATACTTTATGAAGATTGATTTAGCTCCAAATTTATGTTTTATGTACTTATACATACTTATGTTTTGCTTCAACAAATTTTGTAAGACATGTTTATCAGTAGGCAGGGGATAGCAAGTAGTAATATTAAGTTTCTCACTCTTTTCCTTATAACTCTCCTATCTTGTATTTTGCTGCCCTGGGAGGACCTGATAATCTCAATATACACATTTGGGATAGTACTTCAAGTGCTGCACGTAAGATCAGATTAAAAAAAAAAATTGGAGTTTCTACCAGTTTATCTGGTAGATGCAGCATGTAGGACTAGATGTGTTTGGCATTCCAAACAGGATGAAAAATTTGGGACGTATCAAGCAATAGATAATACCTTTTAGAATTCAAGCAGGAAGAGTAGCCCATGGATCATCCATCTTGTAAAAGGCATAGTGACAACTGTAGTGATGGTAATGAATGATCTAAACTTGTATATACAATAACAACTTTTGACAAATAAAAACATAGATGTAGTAGGCAGAATTCTAAGATGTCCTGTTGATATTCCTGTCCGCCGGTATACATGCTTTGTATAACCACCTCCACTTGAGTATCAGTAGGCACTGTGAATTTGAAGGGATATTCACTCCTCTCTTGATTAGGTTGCATTATTTGATCAAGGTAATATGATCAACATCTTTATAATTGTGATATATAAGCCTCAGTCATATCACAGCAAGAAGGTATTCTCTTTCTGGCCTTGAAAATATAAGCCCCCATGTTACGAAAAAATCTATGAATGGAGTCATGTAGCAAAGAATGAGGAAAGTCCTTGAACAACAGCGGGCAAGAAAATGTAGCCTTCAATACTACAACCATAAGAAACAGAATTTTCCATACATTTACTGAGCTTAGGAGAAGACCTCAAAATTCAGATGAAATTACAGCCTCAGCCAACATCTTGCTTTCAGACTGGCAAGAACCTGGGAACAGAGTTAAATAACCAAACTTTGGACCCACAAACACTGTGAGGTAATAAATCTTTATTTTATGCCATTGAGCTTGTGGTAATTTGTTATTCACCAGAATAATATAAGTGAAGTATATGAAATTATTAATTTAAATGTGTTCTTGCATAAGTTCTCATGCAAATAAAATATTAACATCAGATATGCTGTGAAAGATGAAGTTTTATGAAAAATGTCAGTTCATCAATTTGGCTTATTACTAACATTTTAAAGTTTTTTTGTTTTTTTCTTTTGCAACTTAACTTCACCATACCATAGTGGTGTAAAAAGAAAAAAAACTCTTTATGGACATATTACCATATACAGTATTAATAATGGACATCTTACTATATGCAGCTATTTATAATAGTCAACAACTTATATGAGATGGACATGCATAAAATCTTTTTGCAATAGACAAAATTCATTCAGTGAGTTGTAGTCTTACAAAATAAGCTTTGGTGAGTTTGAATTAAATGAAATAAATGGCAGTTGCAGAAAACACAAAATAATAAAAATATCAAATAGAAACACCACTAGAATCCATGAAGAAGCAGAAGACTTGCATTAGAAAAGGGCCACGAGAGTAAGTAAAGAACAGAATAGGAAGATAAAATATGGATAAAGTGCTAAATAATGAAAGCATTAGGTCATGAGTAGATCAATTTACTACAGTTACTATTGAGACATCAGATCTATTTTGTATAACTAGAGCCTCTATAATACCTTGAACATTGTTCAAAATTCAAGTTTTCAAAAATTATATTTAAAGTTTCTTAAACATTTCTCACGCAGTCATTCAATAAATCCTTGGTATTTGTCATGTGTATAATTGGCATTCCATATGGAAAGAAGACACGATAGAAATAATATATGAAGAGATAGAGCTAATAGCTTTCAAAAACTTTTAAATGATATTAGCTTGCAGATTCAAATTCTGTAATCCCTAAACAGGAGGGATACAAAGGAAAGAAAATAAAGGATGATAAAGGATGAAAGAGAGAGAAAGAGAGGGGGAGAGAGAGAAAGAAAGAGAGGGAGAGAGAGAGAGGGAGAAAGAAAGAAAGAAAGAAAGAAAGAAAGAAAGAAAGAAAGAAAGAAAGAAAGAAAGAAAGAAAGCAAGCAAGCAAGAAAGAGAAAAAGAAAGAAGGAAAGAGAGGGATGGAATGGAATTTGCTACTTGTAATCTGATATAATGCAACTATAACAAACAAAAAATAGGACTGCAAGGGAAAAGGACAAAGTATGTGGTCAAACAATTAATACGAGAAGAAACACAATAAATACTAATTACAAAAATTTAATCTTCCTTGTTATAAATACAAATTTAACCAAGCATGCAAGTGTTTACAATTTTTCAAATTAGCAAAGATATAAAATAATATAACATTATATTTGAGTAGGTATATGATTAGGTGGGCATTTTCACAGTACTTTGGATAATAAATTAACAGGGTAATAATTCCACATTTTTCAAAAATTAGCCGGGCGTGGTGGTGCATGCCTGTAGTCCCATCCACTCAGGAGGCAGAGGCAGGAGAATTGTTTGAACCTGGGAGGCAGAGGTTGGCAGTGAGCTGAGATCGTGCCCCATTGCACTCCAACCTGGGCAACAGAGCGAGACTCCGTTTCAAAAAAAAAAAAAAAAATTCCACACTTTGAGCTATAAATTGTACATTCATAAATAGACACAATGTCTACACAGTCAAAATCTTCACAGTCAAAATCTTCACAGGTGGTTATACAAAGCATGTATACCGGCAGACAGGAATATCAACAGGACATCTTAGAATTCTGCCTACTACATCTATGTTTTTATTTGTCAAAAGTTGTTATTTTATGTGAAAGTTGGGTATTAATATGGGTAAGTAAAGTACCAGGTATAAGAGTATACTGCGATAGTGATAATTGCATTTATATAACCTGTCTAAATGATTTAAGATCAATTATAATAATATTTAGGAAATACTATCAATAAATACAGCCAAGTAAAGGACTAACAAATTTAGCCGGGCGTGGTGGCTCACGCCTGTAATCCCAGCACTTTGGGAGGCCGAGGCGGGCGGATCACGAGGTCAGGAAATTGAGACCATCCTGGCTAACTCGGTGAAACCCCCGTCTCTACTAAAAGATACAAAAAATTAGCCATGCGAGGTGGCGGGCGCCTGTAGTCCCAGCTACTTAGGAGGCTGAGGCAGGAGAATGGCACAAACCCGGGAGGCGGAGCTTGCAGTGAGTAGAGATCGCGCCACTGCACTCCAGCCTGAGTGACAGAGTGAGACTCTGCCTCAAAAATAAATAAATAAATAAATAAATAAATAAATAGATAGATAGATAGATAGATAAATAAATAATAATTAAAAAAAAGGACTGACAAATTCTTGTTATCTGTAAAGGTAACAAAAACACTGAAAACACTTGTTAGAATCAAACAACTTTTTCAGATATCTGGGAATTAACCAAAAGTTTACAGCAATTCAAGGATTATTTATTCAAGGAAAATTCCTGAATCTTACTTTTCATAGAAAATCACAAATTATATTTAAAAAAATTATGTCTAATACACAGAAAAAAGGAGTAAATAGAAACTGTCTCTGAAGGAGCCCAGATGTTGAACTTACTAGACAAGGATTTAAATCAGTTGCCTTGATTGTGTCCAAAGAAGAAAAATGAATTTTGTCTAAAAATCTAAGGGAACCTATGAGAATGGTGCTTTACCAATAAGAAAATACAATGAGATACAGACATTACAAAAAAAGAACCGGAATGAAGTTCTATGGTTGAAATCTACAATAGGGGCAAGATGGCTGAATAGGAACAGCTCTGGTCTGCCGCTCCCAGCAAGACCAACGCACAAGGTGGGTGATTTCTGCATTTTCAACTGAGGGAGTCTCCCTCTGTTGCCCAGCTGGAGTGCATTTTCAAGGTGGGACTGATTAGACAGTGGATGCAGCCCACAGAGGGTAAGTAGAAGCAGGGTTGGGCGTTGCCTCACTGGGGAAGTGCAAGGGTTCAGGGAACTCTCTTCCCTGGCCAAAGGAAGCCCTGAGGGACCATGCCATGAGAGATGGTGCTATTAGGCCCAGATACTATACCTTAGCAATGATCTTTGCGACCCACAGACCAGGAGATTCCCTCAGGTGCCTACACCACCAGGGCCCTGGGTTTCAAGCACAAAATGGGGCAGCTGTATGGGCAGATACTGTGCTAGCTGCAAGAGTTTTGTTTGTTTGTTTGTTTGTTTGTTTCCTTTTTTGTTTTCAGACCCCCTGGCACCTGGAATGCCAGGGATACAGAACCATACATTCCCCTGGAAAGGGGGCTAAATCCAGGGAGTCGAGTGGTCTTGCTCAGCAGATCCCAACCCTACGGAGACAGTAAGCTAAGATCCACTGGCTTGAAATTGTGGCTGCCAGCACAGCAGTCTGAAGTTGATCTGAGACATTCGAGCTTGGTAGGGGGAGGGATATCCACCATTACTGGGGCTTGAGTAGGTGGTTTTCCCCTCACAGTGTGAAAAAAGCCTCTGGGAAGTTCGAACTGGGCAGAGCCCACAGCAGCTCAGCAAAGCCATTGCAGTCAGACTTCCTCTCTAAATTCCTCCTCTCTAGGCAGGGAATCTCGGAAAGAAAGGCAACTGCCCCACTCAGGGGCTTTTAGATAAAACTCCCATCTCCCAGGGACAGAGCACCTGGGGAAAGGGGTGGCTGTGGGTGCAGCTTCAGCAGACTTAAACATTCCTGCGTGCTGGCTCTAAAAAGAGCAGCGAATCTCCCAGCAGCGAATCTCCCAGCAGCGGATCTCCCAGCTCCAGCTCTGCTAAGGGATAAACTGCCTCCTCAAGTGGGTCCCTGGCCCCTGTGCCTCCTGATAGGGAGACACCTCCCAGCAGGGGTCGACAGACATCTTGTACAGGAGAACTCCAGCTGGCATCTGGCAAGTGCCCCTCTGGGATGAAGCATCCAGAGGAAAGAACAGGCAGCAATCTTTACTGTTCTGCAGGCTCCGCTGGTGATAACCAGGCAAACAGGGTCTGGAGTTGACCTCCAGAGAACTCCAGCAGACCTGTAGAAGATGGGTCTGACTGTTAGAAGGAAAACCAACAAACAGAAAGCAAAAGGATCAACATAAACAAAGAGGACAACCACCCGAAAACTCCATCCGAAGATCCTCAACATCAAAAATCAAAGGTAGATAAATCCATGAATATGAGGCAAAACCAGTACAAAAAGGCTGAACATTCCAAAATGCAGAATGCCTCTTCTCCTCCAAAGAATTACAACCCTATCCCCAGCAAAGGAACAAAACCGGATAGAGAACGAGTTTGACAAATTGACAGAAGCAGGCTTCAGAAAGTGGGTCATAACAAACTCCTCCCAGCTAAAGGAGCATGTTCTAACACAATGTAAGAAAGCTAAGAAGGTTGAAATAAGGTTACAGGAACTGCTAACTATATGAAGAAACTGCATCAACTAACAGGCAAAATATAACAAGCTAACATCATAACTACAGTATCAAATTCACACATAATATTAACCTTCAGTGGAAACAAGCTTAATGCCCCAATTAAAAGACACAGACTGGCAAATTGGATAAAGAGTCAAGACTAATTGATGTGCTGTGTTCAGGAGAACTGAATCTCATGTGCAATGACACACATAGGCTCAAAATAAGGAATGGAGGAAGATTTACAAAGCAGATAGAAAGAAAAAAAAAAAAAAACCAGCAGAGGCTGCAACTGTAGTCTCTGATAAAACAGACTTTAAACAAACAAATATAAAACAAAAACAACAACAAAAACAAAAACAGAAAAACAAAGAGGGACATTACATAACGGTAAAAGGCTCAATGCAACTATAAGAGCAAGATATCTGAATATATATGCACCCAATACAGGAGCAGTCATATTCAGAAAGCAAGTTCTTAGAGACCTACAAAGAGAGTTAGACTCACGCACAATAATAGTGGAAGATTTTAATATTCCACTGTCAATATTAGACAGAACAATGAGACAGAAAATTAACAAAGACATTCAGGACTTGAAATGAGCTTAAGACCAAACAGAGCTGATAGACATATATGGAACTCTCCACGCCAAATCAACAGAATATACGTTGTTCTCAGCACCAAATCACACTTATTCTAAAATTGACCACATAATTTCAAGTAAAACTTCTTCAGCAAACGTGAATGAATGGAAATCATAACAAACAGTCTCTTAGACCACAGTACAATAAAAGTAGAACTCAGAATTAAGAAACTCACTCAAAATCACACATCTACATGGAAACTGAACAACCTGCTCCTGAATGACAACTGGGTAACCAATAAAATTAAGGCAGAAATAAATAAGTTCTTTGAAACCAATGAGAACAAAAACACAATGTACCAGTATCTCTGGAAAGCAGCTAAAGCAATGTTTACAGGGAAATTTATAGGACTGCATGCCCACAGGAAAAGTGGGAAAGATCTAAAATTGGCACACTAATATCACAATTAAAAGAACTAGGGAAACAAGAGCAAATAAATTCAAAAGCTAGCAGAAGACAAGAAAAAACAATGAACAGAGAAGAACTGAAGGAGCTAGAGACATTAAAAACCTTTCAAAATAACTCAGTGGATCCAGGAGCTGGTCTTTAAAGAAGATTAACAAAATAGATAGACAGCTAGCCAGACTAACAAAGAAAAAAAGAGAGAAGAATGAAATACACAATAAAACATAATAAAGGGGATATCAACACTGATCCCACAGAAATACAAACTACCATCAGATAATACTATAAACACCTCTACACAAATAAACTAGAAAATCTAGAAGAAATGGATAAATTCCTGGACACATACACCCTCCCAAGACTAAACCAGGAAGAAGTCAAGTCCCTGAATAGACCAATAACAAGTTCTGAAATTTATGTAGTAATAAATAGCCTACCAAACAAACAAACAAAAAAGCCCAGGAGCAGATGGATTCATAGTCAAATTCTACCAGGGGTACAAAGAGGACCTGGTACCATTCCTTCTGAAACTATTCCAAACAATAGAAAAAGAGGGAATCCTCCTTAACTCATTTGATGAGGCCAGCATCATCTTGATAGCAAAACCTGGCAGAGACACAACATAAAAAAAAATTCAGGCCAATACCCCTGATAAATATTGATGTGAAAATTCTCAATAAAATAATGGCAAACCAAATCCAGCAGCACACAAAAAGCTTATCAAACTCAATCAAATCAACTTCCTCCCTGGGATGCAAGGCTGGTTCAACATATGCAAATCTGTAAACATAATCAATCACATAAACAGAACCAATGTCAAAAACCACATGATTATCTCAATAGATGCAGAAAAGGCCTTCAATAAAATTCAACACCGCTTCATGCTAAAAACACTAAATAAACTAGGTATTGATAGAACATATCTCAAAATAATAAGAGCTGTTTGTGACAAACTCACAGCCAATATCATACTGAATGGGTAAAACCTGGAAGTGTTCCCTTTGAAAACTGGCACAAGACAGGGATGCCCTCTCTCCCTACTCATATTAAACATATGTTGGAAGTTCTGGCCAGGGCAATCACACAGGAGAAAGAAATAAAGGGTATTCAATTAGGAAAAGAGGAAGTCAAATTGTCCCTGTTTGCAGATGACATGATTGTATGTTTAGAAAACTCCATCATCTCAGTCCCAAAACTCCTTAAGCTGATAAGCAACTTCAACAAAGTCTCAGGATCCAAAATCAATGTGCAAAAACCACAAGCTTTCCTATACACCAATAATAGACAAACAGAGAACCAAGTCATGAGTAAACTCCCATTCACAATTGCTAGAGAGAGAATAAAATACCTAAGAATTCAACTTACAAGGGATGTGAAGGACCTACTCAAGGAGAACTACAAACCACCCACTGCTCAAGGAAATAAGAGAGGACACAAACAAATGGAAGAACATTTCATGCTCATGGATAGGAAGAATTAATATTGTGAAAATTGCCATACTGTCCAAAGTCATTTATAGATTTAATGCTATTCTTGTCGAGCTACCACTGACTTTCTTCACAGAACTAGAAAAAACTACTTTAAATTTCCTACGGAACTATAAAAGAGCCCATATCTCTAAGACAATCCAAAGCAAAAAGAACAAACCTGGAGGCATCATGCTACCTGATTTCAAACTATACTATAAGGCTACAATAACCAAAACAGCATGGTACTTGTACCAAAATAGATACATAAACCAATGCAACTGAACAGAGGCCTCAGAAATAACACCACACATCTACAACCATCTGATCTTTTACAAACCTGTCGAAAACAAGCAGTGAGGAAAGAATTCTCTATTTAATAAACGGTGTTGGGAAAACTGGCTAGCTACATGCAGAAAACTGAAACTGGTCCTCTTCCTTAAAATGTATACAGAAATTAACTCAAGATGGATTAAAGATTTAAATGTAAGACCTAAAACCATAAAAACCCTGGAAGAAAACCTAGGCAATATCATTCAGAACACAGATATGAGCAAAGACTTCACGATTAAAACACCAAAACAATGGTAACAAAAGCCAAAATTGACAAATGGGACATAATGAAACTAAAGAGCTTCTCCACAGTGAATGAAACTATCATCAGAGTGAACCTGCAACCTACAGAATAGAAGAACATTTTTGCAATCTATCTATCTGACAAAGGGCTAGTATCCAGAATCTACAAGGAACTTAAACAAATTTACAAGAATAAAGCAAACAACTCTATCAAAAAGTGGGCAAAGGATATGAACAGCCACTTTTCAAAAGAAGACATTTATGCAGTCAACAAACATGAAAAACAGCTCATCAATACTGGTCGTTAGAGAAATGCAAATCAAAACCACAATGAGATACCATATCATGCCATTTAGAATGACAATCATTAAAAAATCAGGAAACAACAGATGCTGGAGAGGATGTGGAGAAATATGAACGCTTTTACACTGTTGGAAATGTAAACCATTGTGGAAGAGAGTGTGGCAATTCCTCAAGGATCTAGAACTAGAAATACCCTTTGACCCAGTCATCCCATGACTGCGCATATACTCAAAGGATTATAAATCATTCCAGTAGAAATACACATGCACATGTGTGTTTACCGCAGCACTATTCACAATAGCAAAGACTTGGAACCAATGGAAACACCCACCAAATGATAGACTCAATAAAGAAAATGTGGCATATATACACCATCAAATACTACCCAGTCATAAAAAAGAATGAGTTCATGTCTTTTGCAGGGACCTGGATGAAGCTGGAAACCATGATTCTCTGAAAACTAACACAGGAACAGAAAACCAAACACTGCATGTTCTCACCCATAATTGAGAGCTGAACAATGAGAACACATGGCCACAGGGAGGGGAACATCACACATCAGGGCCTGTCAGAATGTGGGGGGCAAAGGGAGGGATAGCATTAGGAGAAATACCTAATGTGGATGATGGGTTTATGAGTGCAGCAAATCACCATGGCACATGTACACCTGTGTAACAAACCTTCATGTTCTGCACATGTTTCCCAGAACTTAAAGTATAATAAAAAATGAAAATGAAAAAAAATGAATTTACAGTGACTAAAATGCAAAATAAAGAATTTACTAGTGGTCTCAACAGCAGATATGAGCAAGCAGAAGAATAAGCAAATGTAAGGAAAGGTCAATGGAGATTATCTAGTCCAAAGAGAAAAAAAAAAAAGAACAAAAACAAAATGAATAAAGCCACCAGAAACCTGTGAAAAACATCAAGTGTATCTATTTGTGCCTAATGGGTGTTACAGAAAGAGGGACAAAAGAATGGGACAGAAAAAAATAAATTTAAAAAAATCATTAAAAATGTCCAAAATTTGGTGAAAAATATTATTCTACATTTATAAAAAGCTCAATGTACTAGTGGTTGGAAAAATCCACAGAGACTCACACCTAGACACATTATAATTAAACTCTCCAATGATAGGACACAGCAAGAATATTGAAAGCATGAAAAGAGACATGACACAGTACACTCAAAGAATTCTCCATAAAATTAAGTTGATTTCTCACCAAAAGTTATAGAAGCTAGAGAAATGTGGGTGATATATTCAAAATGTGGAGATAAAGAAGAAACTCTGTAAGCCAAGAATTCTACATCCAGTAAAATAATTCTTTAAAAATTGGAGAGAAGTTTAGATATTCAGATAAACAATAACTGAGCAAATTAGCAGTTATTAAACCTAGTACAAAAGGATTCTACAGAGTATTTCCCAATGTCTTGAATAAATACACTTATAAATGCAACTATATATTTAGATACAAAGGATAGCTAAATAACTGTTATCTGTAATTTTTTTCTACTTCTGATTTAAAAGACAACTGTGTGAATAATCATCAGAAATGTGTGTTTATGAGAAGACAGTGCATAAATATGTAATATATATTAAAATAAAATAACAAAGGAGAGGAACAGGAATTGAGTTTTATTGGAATAAAGTTGTTTTGGGGCTGTTGAAATTTAGTTGCTATTAATTTGAAAAAGATTTTAATAATATAAATAATCTCTGAGAACAAAATGCAGAAACAAATTGAATAACAAATGACAGTGGTAAAACAGTATGTTAGAAAATATTTATTTAAGCCAACCAAAGACAGTAATGGATGATAGAGAAAAAATATATAAAACATTCAAAGTAAATGAAATTGCAGATTTAAGTTTTACCTTAGTCTGGTAAATATTAATATATAAAACAATGCAATTAAAAAGCAGAAATTGGAGACCAAGGTGGGTGAATCACTTGAGGCCAGGAGTTCAAGACCAGCCAGTCCAACCTAGCAAAACTCTGTCTCTACTAAAAAAAAAAAAAAAAAATTAGCAGGTCATGGTGGCCTGTAGTCCCAGCTACTCCAGGGATTGAGGCATAAGAATCACTTGAACCTGAAACATGGAGGTTGCAGTGACCCTGAGATTGCACCACTGCACTCCAGTCCAGGTGACAGAGCAAGACTGTATCAAAAAAGGAAAAAAAAAAAAAAAGAAGGGAGGGATTGGCATATCACCCAACAACAGAATAGATATTTCTCACAAGCCCATATGGAACACTTTGGAGTGCAATGTTAGGCTGTAAAACAAATCTCAATACAGTTTAAAGTATTTAAGTTATACAAATCGTGTTCTCTGAACACAGTGGTTTGAAAATGTGAATTAATAACCAAATAAATATTGGGAAACTAATGCAACGTGAACATTAAACAACAGATTCATAAATAACCAATGCGACAAGGAAAGAAAGCTATCTGGAAATTTCAGATAATAAGAAAAATTTTAAAATACTTGGAGATGAATGAAAACAAAAGCACAATTTATCAAAATTTATAAGATTCAGTTAAACCAGCACCTACAGAATAATTTATAGTTGTAAGCTTTTATATTAAGAAAAGGAATTATCTGAAATGGATAACCTATCTTTCACATTAAGGAACTAAAAAATTAAAAGAGCAAATTAAATCCATTAAGGCAAAAGAAAAATCTTAGAGCAAAACTTTACATTAATTTGAGAACAGAAATAAAAATGAAAAATAGTAACTAAAACAAACATTTTTGAGAATAAACCAACATATTAATATAATTGACAAGCCAGTAAAAAAGAGAAAATACATAATTTCTTAAATTCAAGAATAAAAGACATTACAGAAATAAAATATTACTGACCATACAGAAATTAAAAATAATTCTTAGGCAATACTTTTGTCATTAGTTTTCATTTTTTATTATTAACATTAGGGAACAAACTTTGTATGGATAATTCTACATAAACCAATCAGATAACTTAGATGAAGTGGACAAATTATTACAAAAACACAAACTATCAAAACTGAAGAAAAAAACAGAATAGATAGAAAATATGAGAAGAACCATAGAAAGTACAAAGATTGAGTTAGTAATTGAAATACTTCCCTAAAAATCCCAAGACTAGATAGCTTCTCTGGTGAATTCTACAAAACATTTAATAATATGTAATACCAATGCTTATCAAACTCTTTCAAAAATAATGAGAAGTAACTCATCCCAACCACAATATTATCCTGTTACTAAAATCTGATAAAGATTATACAAATATATATATATATATCCTATTATTACTTGTAAATAGAAACCCTCAAATCCTCAAGCTTGCAAACTAATTATAACAACATATTAAAGAGTTATTTAGCATGACTCAAAAGATCCATTCCTGAATTTCCAGATTGGCTCAACATATTAAAAAAAAAAATCAGTGAAGTATATCATATTAATAGATTAAATGACAGAAACCGTATTATGATTTCGATAGGTGAGGAAAAAGCATTTGACAAAATCTACCAATTTATGATTTTAAAAAAACATGCATCACATTTAGTGTATGAGAGAGAATCCTTAACCTGTTACAGGTCATCTGCAAAACAAAATCCATACTTAACATCTTAATTAATGATACCCTGACTGTTCCTACGGGAAAGAAAGTGAGAAAGAGGTCAGGGATCAAAATTTATGCATTACATTTTCTATACCATTACTTTCAAGAGTGAAAATTAGGAGCAACCTGAATATCACTGAAGTTATAAAATGTTAAGTTAGTGCATATCCACGTGGAGAAATAGTAAAACAGATTTTAATCATATTTTGGTGAAAATATCTTTATTATGTTTACAATATGATACTAAATTGAAAACAATTTATATATGATTCAACAATATTATATTCACATTTGCATAAAGAACAAGTATGCGCACATGTGCATGATAAAAAGGGAATACATTACAATGTTAAAGGAATGATGATAATTTTATTTTTACCCATCTAGTCATAGAATCATTCATTAATGTTATTCAGGCATTGTACTCAACAACGGCCATTCTGAAGTGAACAAAATCTTTTCTTTGTTTTCAGGAATTAAGTCACAAATTAGTTATTAAAGTTTTCTGTATGTGTAAGTTTCTATAATAAATATCTGATAATTTTATAATCTGTAACAAAATTAAAATTTTAATAATAATTCTTGCAATACTAGAAGCCCTTCTGTTTTGTTGTGATGTTTAGCAAATATTACTTGCCCAGTGGCATTGCCAAAACACTGGGAGAATATGCATTCTCTTGGGCATTTTTGGATTTGGGATGGCTTGAGAGCTACTGGTCACTGTACAGATGAAGGACTAAGATTGGTTTGTGGAAGTTAGTGTTTTAGCTTTGCAGCTTTGACAACCATCATGAGCAGGATAAGAGAAAGTAAAAAGAAGGTCTGGAACAAGAATAAATCCCTAATTGTGTGGGGAATAATAATATATTAAGAAAATGAAGAGAATGACAGAGATAGCTTTGAAATCCTACCCACACATCCCCCAAAACATATCTCCCTACTTAAACTGTCACACTTATACTTCTATTATATAATGGAGATTTGGTATGAACTATCTATCGTTAGATTTCTTATTCTCTGTACATCAACAAATGTTTATGATATACCCTCTATCTGCAAGGCACTGGCTGCAGGGTCATATTCAAGGAGCTTATTTTTTGGGGAGGGAAGAACATAGAAAATACATATATGGAGATAAATATGGATATATACATAGAATGTATTTATACAAGATATACATATATGAATGATAAATGAAATATGTCATGTGAAAACAATATTTTCAAAAGAATACATGTTAAGATAAGTAAGGAGCAGAGCAATGTTCTGTAAGTTCAGATACATCTCAAGCGAGTGAGTGAGGATGGGGACAGGAAAATCCAGTCAAGAGTAACAGTAAATATAGACGCAAAGGCAGGAAATGTTCCTAACGTTTTAGAAAATAGTGAGTCTGGATAAGTCGTAGTTCACACGAAGTATTCCAGGGGGGGGGAAGAATTTGAAAGGATAGATTAGTTCTACGTTGTGAAGAACTTCTGGATTTTATTAAGGATTGATACACACACTCTTTATACTCTCAGTAGTACTATTATAACAGTGTTTTTCTAACCAGAAGAATGTGAAACTCTAGTGTTGGCTAAAACTATTTTTATGAATATTTTAATATGTACAATTACAGCATTTGATGCTCAAAGCTTTTATGTTACATTATATAAAATCAGATATATTCATTAAATAAGAATAACAATATACAAATATTCTAATTAACAGCATTCATTTAATATAAAGAATGATGTTGGGAAATTCCTGATGCTAACATAGCTGGTAATAAGTCTTTTACCACAGCTACTTCTTATTTCTGGAGGCTGTTATGGCTCTATGACTGGTTACACCTCAATTCTACCATTTTCCTCCACCTGAACTATCACTAAACATTTGTTCCTACATAATTATGTACAAGATATTATTTTTCCTTCACTGTGGCTGAATGCATCACACATGCATAATGTTTAACTCAATTCTTTCATTGTTAGCTCAGGATAATTAAAGTAGCATGACCTAATGCTAAGACAACTGGCCACACAAAAACAAATACGGTCATTGAGATTTGTTTTTTCTGTATTGTCTACAAGGCAATAGTACAGGTAATCTTAACCAGGCTTAAATTAACATTCTCTTCCATTTTATTACAATAATTAAAACATAACACTAAAAATTTCTGTAAACCTGGTAGATTTTCAACAATATGACTGCGGATCCCAATTTGAACAACTAAGGCTTTATACTTATGCATTTTTTATACTTACGTAGTTTTATTTGTTTATTGTATTCTCTTAGCTTTCACTTGTTGCTAACTTGATTTTTAAAAAATAAATTTTATTGTATATATTTGAGATTTGCAACATGATGCTATGGGATACATGTAGAGAGTAAAATTTTTTCTATAGTCAAGTAAATTAACGTATTTATTATCTCACATAGTTACTTTTTTGTGACATGAAGAGCTAAAATATACTTATTTAATGCAAAACCCAAAATACTAGATCACTTTAATAAGTTATTTTGGACAATAAAATTGCCGAGAACATAGTGTAATATGTTCCTGAGAGTAAAAGACTCTAATTATGTTCTAATTTTTATAAATTAAGAAAAAATGTAAAAAGATATGTTGATACATTTATGTACTTTGTAATTGAAACATTAAGAAAATATCAAAGTAGAGACACCCTGTATATAAAAAAGGTAAGGAACTAAGAGTTTCAAGCAATGAAAATACATATTTTTTTCTTTGCTAGATTCACTCTATTTCTGAAAAACCAGGTGAATATCTTCTTTTTAATCTAACAACCAAATGTTAACTGGTATAATCCCCTCTGCTCTTCTTATCTCCCTATAACAAACCTCAGAGAATTAATTCCCTTTTTACTAATTCCACCCCATACCTGAGTCTCCACTCCCCTATAAGACAGATTTACATAGAGCCTCATCAACTTCCCCTCTTTTCTTCCCTTAAGTTCCTAAAATAGAATATTAGCGATCACTGTGAAGAATTATGAAGAAATATAAAGGTAACAACAGAATCTACCATTCTAGAAACTGTTGGAGATTTCCATCCCTCTGATGAACTCAGTAGCCCTGGTATCACTCAGTAATGAACATCACTTGTCCTGTTTGCCTGTACCCTTAGTCTTATTTATCAGGGAGAGACTTGGCAACACTCTTCTGTGATTCAATTTCTGACCACATGAAGAGGTTATCACACCCAGCTCTTCCTGGGTGAAAGCTTTATTAGGGGCCTGAAGAGACTTTAGTGTGGGCCTGTAAGAGATCACTCATCTCTGATGTGTAATGGTCTTGGAAAGACGCCTCAGCCGATCCCTGAGGCACCTTCTAACACTGTACCACACTACACATTTTACAATGTTAAACCAGGTTAAAATTAATGTTAAGTGTAATTTGGTGGACTTAGGATCTAATTTATAAGTGATAATACAAATAAGCACTTCCAAGCCTTATTTTTCAAGTGATTACTCTCCTGTGTTAGTTACTTAATACATATTCTGTGGGAATAAAAGCAGTGTTTTTAATATATATTCTGTAATGTCTCTTAAATAGTGGATAAATTGTAAATTTTAAGTAATAACAATAACAAGCATAGTTAATATTTACAAGTTTAAAAATGAAATAAAATTACCCTGATGAATGTATTTCCAATTGTCTCTTTTACAACAATCTGTGAATCTCTGCAATTCAACAGACTGAATAAAATAAGCAATATGATGTTGCTCTCTATACAACACACTTTCTCTATTGGATCTTCAATTTTATGTTCCATGTGAATGGCGTTAATAGGGGTTTTCAAACATTTTTGACAACTACAATTGGTCCTTAAACTCTTCTCATCAAAGTGTCACTAATACTCAAATTTGCATATAAATTCCTGTTCTCCATCATATACCATGTGAATGAAGAAAATAACTGTTTGCTTTTCCAGTCGGGCAAAAAGCACTTCAGGCAAACTGGATGTGTTATGTTGATAGGAAGATATAGAAGACAGCTGCTGGAGATGATGATCACTGTAAAAGCACCTCTGGGAAAGATTTGAAGATGTGTTTTCAAGGGTGACTATTCCCCATAGCTGAGACACCACCAGCCGTGGTAAGATCCACACATTGCAGCAAGCAGATTTTCTAAATTACCTTTTTATTGCATGCCTCTCCCATTAGCACAGCCACCTCTTTGTCGTTCACACCGATGTAACGATCACTTGTGAGGCATTTAAACCCTGGGCTTGGCTGGCTGGTTGCCTCTTACTCTGTGGCAAGATTATTGATTGCAAATGCTTATTAAGCAAGCATGAGGCAATAAGCCATAAGAGCTGTTGATAATTCAAGAGGCAAAGCAAGTAATTATAGAGGGATCAGAAGGATTATTACATACGTGGCCTTGGTAAATATGACTGATTGCCAGTGCAGTGCTGTGATGACTGTTTGAATTTAAATGCATTATCATCGATTTTTTGTTTGTTTTTATTGCATTTTAAATTGACAGATTTTTAATGCAAATAGTTCATTCTACCCACTTGCCAGATCCTGTTACTGTAACTTGATGATTTACAGGCATGTGCAGTAGTTAGGTTTTCTACTACTCAGTACAAAGCAAAGCTACTATCATACTCCTCTAAATATGCTTTTTCTTTCATTAATTTCTAAGTGTAACACATATGGTGCATTAGAATTTCAGAGCATTTGGTTTTTGATCTATTGGCACTATGTTGCAACTTATAAAGGTGCCAGCTAAAATCATTAAGTAACATTAAGGTTCCTTAAACTCAGATATAATAATGCCTTCTTGTATTATTCTTTTGTAAGTTAAATCTGTTAAAGAGACAAAAGTTAAATCTGTTAAGGAGACAAAATTTTCTAAGGGGAAAATATAATAAAATGTGAAGGAAAACTGGATAATATCAACAGTCTGAAATTTCAACTAATTAAAGTGAAAATATGCAATAATTTATTACTTTAAACAGTCAATATTGTGATTCCTTGAGACATTTTAGACTGGAGAAAAAGAAATATTGATTTTCTAAAACAGTAATCAAAGACACGGAATAGAGAAGGATATATATGTGTTTTATTAGTGTTCATTTAGAGCACAATTTTAATTCATTTAAAATATGCACTAGAGATTGGACTTATATTCAGAATCATGGAGATTGCTAGTTCTAAAAACAGAGAGTCAAACTTCCAACTGCTCCATGGAGCAGATGAAGAAACAGATGCCAGAAAATGTAAGAATCTTGGCTAAGGACATCTATCACATATAAGTTAAAACTGAAATAACAATAGTTACTATTATTATTACTATTCTTACTATGGCCAAGATTTATTGACTAAATGTCATAAATAAGCTTTATATTATTCCAGACTAAAATAACTCTATAAAGTAAGTATTTTTATAATCTATTTATACATAGAATAAAGTTGAGATCCAATCAGTCATTTGCCTGAAGACACATTACTCATAAAAGGCAGATCTAATACAATTAATAGCTAGGTACAAACTTATCACCTTTAATCTCAGCACTGTTGGTCTATGGTTATAGAATTGTCATTTTTTTAAACAATACACTTGTTCATCCATTCATTTAAGAAATATTGAGTGATTACTATATAACACTATTCTAGGTTCTGTGGATAGAGTGGTAAAAAAATGTGGATGAGATCTTTTTTTTTCTATTTAACCTACTTAAATAATCCCATAATACAATAAATAGAGTATAAAATGATAGAGTGATAATGCTATGAAGTTATAATACTATAGAGCAAGCAAATAAAAAAATAACAGTAGTAAATTATACAGAAACGTGAGAGGAAGCAATTTGGTAAGAAAAATCAAAAGCTCCAAGTTCAGTGCATATTAAATTTGAGATTCTTATAATACATTCAAGAGAATATATAAATTTGGTGGTTGGTTATATTGGTCTAGAAATACACTATCCAATATGGCAACCACTAACCACATGTGGCTATTTAAATTTAAATAAATTTAAATTTAAAAATACTAAAAAATTAGTTTCTCATTTACACTAGCTGCATTTCAAGTGCTTAATAGGCACACAGGGCTACTGGCTCTCATATTGAACAGTGCAGAGATAGAACAGTCCAACATTGCAAAAGTGTCAATCAGTGAACACTGCTTGAGTATTCGGAGAAAAGGTCACATTTGGATATAAGAATTTGGTGCTCAAAAGTTGATGCAATTATAAGGGTTTCACTTGAGCAAGTGATTAGTGGTACCAATTTCTGAAATGAGTAAATTAGAAAAAGGAATACGTTCATATGTAGATAGGTGACTGAAAGTTTCCTATCTAAGTAGTATAAAATTAGGATCAAATACCTTATCGTGGAAAGTATGTCGAAATTTGTAGTTAATAATATTATACAAAATTTTGAATGTTATTTATTCTTCTTTACAAGAGAAACAGAATTGCTTCAGCTCTGAAGTAGTGCAGATATAAATATATAAATACACAAACACACACATACATATGCCTATTATACCTATCTATATTTCATATGTGTATATTTATATCTAATGATTTTGAAAGCCTATTGTGGATTTTTTTCAATGACATCATCTCTGATTCATATAATTCTATTCCTGGGTATGCAAAATAACCTGGATACTAAAGATATAAATAAGCTTAAGCAACTTAATTCTATTCTGAGGGTATTGGTAGAATCAACTCATCCCTCTTTTACACATTTACCAGAACCTACATTTCTCCTGATAATTGTGATTACATAAAAGTTGAGTTTTAGCACCTTAATTATCTTGATAACTCCATTTTAGAATACAGTGTACTGCATAGCAAAATCCACATGTATCATATATGCAGATTCATTCTTTGATTTTATGCATATTTCAAGATGTGTCTCACTTCTTCCTCCCAAATCACACATCTCTGCTATTAGCAAGCGCCAGTGTGAGATTCCAAGACTTTAGCATGCTTTATATATGCTTCCATATTTCTTCTAAACTGTACTATTAAAAATATAAAAAGCAAATGAATGGAAAATAATCTCCTACTTCTACCATAAAATAAGCTTTAGCTGTCTTTGTTCTGTTACCTTTTACTTATTTCTATTTTTTTCTTACTTAATTTTATTTCAAATAGTGCATCTATTACTATTATTTTAATAATGAAAATTACCTGAAATAGGGATGACTTGTTTTCTAAAAGATTTTTTTTTTCTGAAGATGACAGCTATCCCTTTTGTATACATGTGTTTATGTAACCAATAAATCTCTAAAGACAGTGCAAATAATACATAGCAAGGAAGCAAAGGTTATCTAAACAAATGAAGACAAATTAGAAAAGGACATGACAAATTTATACAGAATATGAAAGAAGCATGAGCAAATTCTATTTGTAAATCAAATATTTGGTAATTTTGTTTTATTAATATGATTTTTCTGACTGATAAATGTATTTTAATATAGAGATTTTCTTACCCAGAATTCTTTTCATTATTTGTAAATACTGATACATTTTAGTTCATTGTTGAGAATTATATAGTAAGCCCCACAGCCTTTTTATGTAGGATATCTAAGAAGTCCAATTCAGTTTACAGATAGGTGGATATAATTTATAATTCCTCTATTATATGTTCTTTAGGCATATAAAATGCAAGTCACTCTGCAAGTCAACACTGAATACAGGTATTTGTGTTTAAAGTACATCAGCAATGCTAATTAATAAATTCTATAATTACTCCTCCTAAAATTAGAGGACACAAAGCAAATCTAACTTTAATTGTTCTCAGATGTAATCCTGAAAAATCACTTTGATCTAAACAATCCAAGACGGTTTTCAAGGTCATTTGATATATACCGAATAATTTTGATTTAAGTGATAGAACAGTTATGAATGTTCTTAAGTCTTTTGTACCTTTGAAAGCAATCAGGTTGCTAGTGCATGCTCCACTTCACCTTTGGTTTAAGATCTGCGAGACACTCATATCTTTCCTTGGTGAGTTCTGGGTATGTTGCCACACTTTTCAATTAAGCACTGAATGATTCAGGTTTTTCTAGAAAATTTATGTTCAAGTAATTTTCTCTTTTCTGTTATGAATAAATCAGCCTGTTACGAATACATCAACCAAAAATTACATAGATCGTTTATACAAACTTGTGAGAGGTGTGTTAATTTAAGCCAAAAATTTCAGATTTTAATAAAATATCTCTGCCTATGCAGAGGTATGCCTAATAGACATTGTGGTAAAATGCTGTGTTTGGAGGTTAATGCCGAGGATTCATCATTGACATTATATCAATGGTGTTGATTTAATAAATAGGATACCAGAATAAATTTAAATTTTTAGTTGAGATGAATATTTGAACGTTTTTATTACTAATGTTTTGTCAGTTATTTTTTAAAATTTGAAAAATTTGCACAAGAACAATAGTTTTCCAATACAAGTGTGTGCTAAATTATTTCAACAGTCATTATACTGCATGTTTTTGCTAGTAAATAGTTTTTTGTATTATTTTGCTGTTGATAAAAGAGCAAGGCATTGTTTGGCTCAACTTATCATCTAAAGGATACTGTTGAAAGTGATGCTGGTTATAAATTATTGTGCTCACAATTTTCAGTAATAAACCTGTAAGACAAGGAATGCTGTCCTCTTCACTTCCTAGATCTGAAGATTTGGAGATGATGACGATGAAGATGATGGTGAAAGTTGATTGAAGCACAAATTGAAGAGTTATGCGATGCTTTAAGAATGCATATTTTTCTGTTTCCAAAGCAGACCAAGATTTTTACTTACACTCAAGTTTTTGTTATATTTTTTGCATATACTCATTTCTTTACATAAAGAGTTGAGGAAAAATATAGCCTTTATTTTGGATCTAGAAATGCAGCAATAAAATAATGTAATTAATATTCAAAATTGCAAAATTATTTCTGAAAATTTATCTACATCTTTGCTTTTGCTGCATGCATGCCAATTTCTGCATCTTCCAATAGAAGAGTGACAATAACAGGTGGCAACCAAAAACTATTTTACTCACAAAGCACAATAATTCAACTATTTCTTTACAGAGTTTCTGGAAAACCAACTATTTGGGTAAATCTCAAAAGTTCCCCTTTTTTAACTACTAAAAAATGTTCATACTGTTTAGCATTAAAGAGTTGTATAGATTGTAAATATTTTCTCCTACTCTGTGGGTTTTCTGTTTACCCATATCAATATACAAGTGATATGTATACATATTATATAAATACTATTCAGCCGTAAAAAGCAATGAATTAATGGCATTCACAGCAACCTGGTTGAAACTGGAGACTATTATTCTAAATGAAGTAACTGAGGAATGGAACACCTACCATTATATGTTCTCACTCATAAGTGGGAGCTAAGCTATGAGGATGCAAAGGTGTAAGAATAGTAAAATGGACTTTGGAGACTCCAGGAGAAAAGGTGGGAAGGGAGTGAGGGATAAAAGGCTACTAACTGTGTTCAATGTATACTATCTGGATGATGCGTGCACCAAAAATCTCACAAATTACCACTAAAGAAATTACTCATGTAACCAAATAACACCTGTTTCCCAAAAAGCTGTGGAAATTAAAAAACAAAAAACAAATAAAAAAATACAAAACATAAAATCATTAATTAATTTTTAACAAGGAGTTGGTTGTTGGTAAATCTAACATATCACACCATAAAGACATTCACTGTTTCAAGCATCCTTTTACATGTTTATTAGCTGCTGCTCCATCATCTTTGAATAACTTATATTTGACAAGGAACTTCAAAATTAGTTGACAAAAAATGATGTAAATGGCTCACTATTTTTTGCTTACAGCAGGCAACTCTGTTATATTGTACCACGTTATAATTTTATTCTGAATATTTAAAGTATATTTGTAAAAAGTGGAAATACTTGCCGGTGTAAAGTATCTTAGTTACAGGCAGTTGAATCCACATGTGTCTGCGGCAACCTCACTGCTTGCCTCCTCAGAAGAAAGAATTTGACTGAGGTGCATAAGGCAGAAAAGAGACTGAGGCAAGTTTCAAAGCAGGAGTGGAAGCTTACTAAAAGGATTTAGAGCAGGAAAGAAAGGGAAAAACATTTGGAAGAGACCCAAATCGGCATCGAGAAGGTAAAGTGTGATGTTTAACCTTGATCCGAGGACTTTATAGGCTGACCTACCTCTGGCATCTTGCGTCCTTTCCCAAGATTCTTCCCTGAGGGTGGGCTGCCCACATGTGTAATGTCCTTATGCTGGGGAAGTGAGCACACACAGTGTGTTCAGAAAGTTGTACTCATGCCCATCTGAGGCTTTCTCCCCTTTACTGGTGGAGTGTCCCCAGAAAGTCATACTCAGTCATTTTGTCTCTTAACGCACATATCCGGGAAGTGGCTTCTTCTGATGTCTGCTTTCAATTAACACTTTAGCATGACAGGTGCGGATCATCAGCAAATGGACTTTCCCTGGTACTGGCATTTCTTGTGGGTGAGGGAAAGCCTTCTCCTGCCACACTCATGCTCGTTTAACTACAAGTAACAGTATGGTTCTTAAATAATTTTTGATCATGATCATTTGTATTTCATTGCTATTGACACTTGCATAAACATTTTATTCACTAATTTTTCTTTCTATATTTCTTCAATCATATTCAGCATGATTTTGTTGTTATACCCAGACATATTATGGCAAGCAAGTAAAATAGAAATGATGACTCAACATGCTTTCAGACTTCAAGTAGAATTTTAATGGTTTCTGTGTGTCTAGACATTTGATGAAGAAAGTAAAAATAATAATAATAATAATACACTTAACAATATCCCTAACTCTTTGGGGCATAACAACATGCAAAAAAAAAAAAAATGATCTGGTAACATGTTTCTAAGAGAAACTTCCTCAGGGGCCATAGCTTTAGTGAATCTCAAATGTTTTCCTTTTTCAACTACTGAAAATGATTGGCAAGTTATTTAACTCTTTTTTATTTGAATTTTAAGCTTGCAAAATCTCAAAATAATTTAATTATTTTTAAAAAATTATTTTAAATGTATTTTAGTTTACCATTTATTATAGGCTGGGGGGTTATTTTAGGTTTTAATGTTTATTATATAGGTAAACATGTATTACAGGGATTTGTTGTGCATATTATTTCATCACCCAGGTATTAAGCCCAGTACCCAAAAGTTAGTTATCTTTTCTGCTCCCCTCCCTGCTCCCACCTTCCCGCTTCAAGTAGATCCAATGCCTATTGTTTCCTTCTTTTTGTTCATAAGTTCTTATCTTTCATCACTCACTTATAAGTGAGAACATGCAGTATTTGATTTTCTGTTCCTGTGTTAGTTTGCTAAGGATAATAGCCTCAAGCTCCATCCATGTTCCCACAGAAGATATAATCTCATTATTTATATGACTGCATAGCATTCCATGGGACATATGTATCACATTTTCTCTGTTCAATCTGTCATTGATGGGCATTTAGGTTGATTCCATGTCTTTGCTATTGTGAATAGTGTTGCAGCTAACATTTGCATGTGTGTGTTTTTATGGTAGAATGATTTATAGTCCACTGGGTATATACCCAATAATGGATGGCTGGGTTGAATGGTAATTCTGTTTTTAGCTCTTTGTGGAATTGTAAACTGCATTCCATAATGGTTGAAGTAATTTACACTCCCACCAACAGACTATAAGTGTTCCCTTTTCTCTACAACCTCACCAGCATCTGTTTTTTTTTGTTTGTTTGTTTTTTGTTTTTTACTTTTCAATAGTCAAATTACTTTTAATGGAAAAAAAAACTGCAATAACTGCAATTACTTTTGCACCAACCATTTTAACTTATTTGAGATAGTATCTCATTGTGGTTTTGATTTGTATTTTTCTAATAATCAGTGATATTAAACCTTTTTTCATATATTTGTTTGCTTGATATTGAACCTTTTTCATATATTTGTTGGCTGCATGTATGCCTTCTTTTGAGATGTGTCTATTCATGTTCCTTGACCACTTTTTAATGGGATTGTTTTTCTCTTATAAATTTGTTTAAATTCCTTATAGATGCTGGATATTAGACCTTTGTCAGATGCATAGTTTTCAAATATTTTCTCACATTCGGTCAGTTGTTGGTTTACTCTGTTGAGAGTTTCTTTTGCTGTAAAGAAGCTCTTTAGTTTAATTAGATCCCACTTGTCAATTTTTACTTTTGTTGAAATTGCTTTTGACGTCTTTGTCATAAAGTCTTTGTCCATTCCTGGATACAAGATAGTATTGCCTAGGTTGTTTTCTAGGTATTTTATAGTTTTGAGATTTATGTTCAAGCCCTTAATCTATCTTGGGTTGATATTTTTACATGGTGTGAGGAAGGCATCCAGCTTCAATATTTTGCATATGCCTAACCAATTACCCCAGCACCATTTATTGAATAATGAATCCTTTCCCCATTGCTTGTTTTTCTCAGCTTGTCAAATACCAGATGGTCATAGATGCACAGTCTGTTTTCTGGGCTCTCTATTCTATTCAATTGATCTACGAGCCTGTTGTGGTACAAATACCTTGCTGTTTTGGTAGCTGTACCCCTGTAGCATAGTTTTAAGTTGGATATCGTGACGCCTTCAGTTTTGTTCTTTTTGCTTAGGATTTCCTTGGTTATTAGGCTCTGTTTTTGGTTTCATGTAAATTTTAGAATAGATTTTTCTACTTCTCTGAAAAATGTCATTGATAGTTTGATAGGAATATCATTAAATTTGTAAATTGCTTTGGATATTATGGTCATTTTAGTGGTACTGATATTTTTCTATACGTAAGCATGGGATGTTTTTCCATGTTTTTGTGTGTCATCTCTGATTTCCTTGGGCAGTATTTTGTAATTCTCATTGCAGAAATTTTTCACTTCCCTGGTTAGTTGTATTCCTAGGGATTTTATTCTTTTTGTGAAAATTGTGAATGGAATTACCTTTCCGATTTCACTCTTTGCTTGGCTGTTGCTGATTTATAGAAATGCTAGTAATTTTTGCACATTGATTTGGTACCCTACGATTTTGCTGAAGTTATTTATCAGCTACAGGAGTTTTTGGGTGGAGACTGTGGGGTTTTAAAGAATTATGCCATCTGCAAACAGAGATAGTTTGACTTCTTCTCTTCCTATTTGGATGCCCTTTATTTCATTCTCTTGTTGGATTTCTCTGGCTATGATTTCCAATACTGTGTTGCATAAGAGTGGTGAGACAGGGATCCTTGTCTTCTTCCAGTTTTCAAAGGGATTGCTTCTATCTTTTGCTCTTTGTCTATACTGTTAGCTGTTGGTTTGTAATAGATGGCTCTTGTTATTTTGATGTTTAAATTAGTGATAACAAAATGTACTTTGAAAAACTCATATTTTCTTCACATTAATCTTCATATTAATCTTCATTATTTTTATATATGCATAATTGATAATATAGGTTGTATTAATATGGGACGAGGGCAAGGAAGTGCTGGGAAGAGAAAGGCATTGTCCCTGGCTAAAGCTCCACCCCCAGACCTCTGCCCAGGGATCTAGGGGAGGACAAGCATTTCTGTTTTTGTGCCCAAATGCTGCATTTCCCAAGACCACTCTGGCTTGCCATCTCCACATCCTGTGCCTTTAAAAACCCTGAGACACTAGTGGGCAGGCACACAAGTGGCTGGACTTCGAGAGTAGCACACTAGCTGAAAAAGACACAAGAAATTGGAAGTTGAGAGGAATGCACCAGCATAAGAGCATACCGACAGTCATCAACAGACGCCAGCAGGCCATTGAACAGTGGAACTATGTGGTTTGGCCAGGGTGGTCAGAGGAGAGCCTGGTTGCTGAACAGCCCAACTTCAGAAGGAAAAACCACCTTTTCACTCCATCTCCCTTCTGGCTCCTCCATCTGCTGAGAGCTACTTCCACTCAATAAAACCTTACACTCATTCTTCAAGCCCACGTGTGATCCAATTCTTCCGGTACACCAAGGCAAGAAACCCTGGGATACAGAAAGCCTTCTGTCCTTGTGATAAGGCAGGGGGTCTAATTAAGCTGATTAACACAAGCTGCCTATGGACAACTAAAAGTGAAAGAGAACACTGTAACACATGCCCACTGGGGCTTGACCTGTAAACATTCACCCCTAGACACTGCTGTGGGGTTGGAGCCCCACAACCTGCCTATCTGCATGTTTCCCCTAGAGGTTTGAACAGCAGGACACTGAAGTAGCGAGCCACACCCCCATCCATCATACGCCCTGCAAGAGTGATAAAGAAACTTTTTCTGTTTCAACTGGGGGATCATCTGGGATCATGGAAGGTGAGTGTAAATGTGAAACTATTGAGTCTGCCTCTCTTGCAACACCCTGCCACCTCTTTCTCTTTTTTGTGGGTAAGAGGCTCTGTTTCCTTTAATGGGGTTTTAAACTGCCCTAACTGGGCCAATAAAACCCCCAAACTTCATCTCTTTTCTCTCTCTCACAGTTTGAAACAACTCTTATCTCTTCCTTTATAATGTTACGAGCTTTGCAACTGGCTGTGGCAATGTTACTAAATAAAATAGCATTTGGCTCAGCCACCAAAGGTGCAAATCAGACCAACTCTTCCTAGAGGTGCCGTCTATGCCTCCATCTTGACAGCCACAGGCACTTACAGCTCAGGGCACCTCCTGTTACCTGTTTTCCTTGTAGCTTGTGCGCCTTGGTGTGCCCGCAGCTTGCAAATGCTGCACCTAAGCCCACAGGTTGGGGATAGGGTGGGAGAAAGCCACGATGGTAGCCATAACCCCACAGGACAAACAGATGGGTGCTTCTCGCCCCCCATGTCAACAGAACATTTCTCCCCAGCCAAAGAATTCAACCCGTTCTGAACCAGGGAAAAGGATTAGAAGGACCCACTTGCATTGAGCAAGGGTTTCTTTCCCCAGGATCTCTCCTTTTTGCCCCTTAGACTGTTTCTCTCTCTCTCTCTCTCTCTCTCTCTCTCTCTCTCTCTCTCTGTCTCTTTTTTCTTTTTCTAAGTGAAAGGCTCCCACACCCAGCACTGTATCTGATAGGAATTTAACAGAGGAATGGCCCCTGCTGGTTGATAACTGCAAATTCAGCAGGGCTTATTTGAGATGCTCTAAACAGATGTAAACAGCTACTAAAATACTTTTTCCGTCCCAAATTGATTCCAAGCTTCTTGAGGCCCTAGAAAGAAAAACCAGGTCTGAGGGATCCAAAGCCAGGCAACAGGAACAATGTAAATGGGCAAGACCAAGTCCTGCTGACTAAACCCCACCCCATAGAAAGAGGCCATGCCATTGTGGCATAATCAGGCTCATGGAACTCAAAGGTTTCTGACAGCAGACAGAAAGGGAGGCATAGGTGCGGGCGGTTAATTCCTATTCTCCAGGTTTTTCCTGCTTCATGGGTACATACCACATTGGTACCTATGCCTGACACCCGCTAAGATTGTCGGGGCTCAGGGATAAGAGGTGGAAGGTGAAGGGGGGATGCTCGCTTTCTCTCTCCATCACACCCTGAGTTTTTACTGAAATAAAAAAGGAAAATGAGGGACATCTCTATTTCTTATCTTGCAGAATTGGCAACCAGTTCGCTTCACCACTCCCAGCTTATACTCCTCTGGTGTGTATCCTAAACCCTTGGGACTGCTTTGACCTCAGAATCTGGAGGGAAAATGTCTCATGGCCCTTTGCACAAAGGTTTTGGCCAAATTATGATTTACAGCAAGGACTGGCCTGGCCTCAGGAAGAAATCATTCATTCTGATATCATCCAGCAGTTGACACGTTTCTGTAGACTTGAGGACAGATGATCTGAGTCCCCCTATGTGCAGGTTTTCTATACATTGCAAGGCAATGCAGACCTTTACCAACAGTGTGTGATTTATCCAGCTCTCCTGTTTGCCATCTCAGGGAAGGCTGTAAGAGGCAAGCCTGAGGAATTAAAGATAAAAGTACCAGAGGCACCCTGGCAGAAAAGCCAGCTCCTTCCAGGCCTGCTCCTCTAGGTCCACCCCGACCTCCCTATCCAGCTTCAGCCTCTCACTTGCCCCCTTCTAAAAACCCCACTGTAAACAAGCCCCATTCTCACTCTTGCCCCTCCAACAAATGCCCATTGCATTTGTGCCCAGTAAGGTTCAGGTCTTTGTCTCCCTACAGGACTTAAAGTAAATTAAGGGGGATCTTGACAAGTTTTCAGATTACCCTTATAGATATATAGAGACTTTCTGGAATTTCACCCAAATATTTGAACTCTCCTGGAGAGATGTTGTGTTACTTTTGAATCAGATCTTGACAACACTGAGAAGCAGGCTGCTCTGCAAGTAGAAGAAAGATTTTGGGATGAGCTTTGCATCACATATAGCATCAGGGAGGGCCGTGAAAATTATACAATTGGAAGAGAAGCAGTACCAGTGAATGACCCTAAATGGGATCCCAGTGAAGAGATGGGAGACAGGAAGAGGACACACTTTCAGGTGTGCATAATGGTGGGCTTCTGCAGGACTAAGACCAAGCCTCTCAGTTATACTAAGTTGTAAATGATTGATCAGGGATTTGATGAAAATCAACTGCCTTCCTGGAGAGGCTAAGAGAGCCCTTGGTAAAGCGCACCTCTCTATCTCCTGACTCAGTCGAGGGACAGCTAATCCTAAAAGATAAAGTATTCAGGCAGCCCCTAATATTAGAAGGAACTTGCAGAAATGGGCCTTGGGACCAGATAGTACATTAGAGGGCCTCCTGAAAGTGGTCACCTTGGTCTTTTACAATAGGGAAATGGAGACTCAAGAAAGAGGCAAAAGTTTTAATGGCCACCAGGCAAGCCTACAAACCCCAGAATTCCCAGGGTACACCTGTTAACTGCTGAAGATAAGGCAAGAATAGTTATCTCCCTTCTAAAAGTGTATCGGCTCCTTTACAAGATTTAATTTCTTTCACCAGGGTGAAACAACTTGGGGTACAATATTGTTGTTAGTATATGTCACTTCTTATCGCTGTCATCTTTGGTACAAAATTCTTTCCTTGTATAATACACGTGTTTAAGCTGTGCATATTTAACTTTATGAAAGTTTTTTTTGTTGTTTTTTTTTTTGTTTTGTTTTGTTTCTCTCATGCCTAGAAGCCATCAAACTCCAAATGATCAGGCAACTGGAGACTTGGACAAAGACTTCCCTCTGCTGGGAACCTTTACATAGGCACCTGGGAAGAATTTGACTGCTGTTTTCCCCTACACAACACTCTCTGTGTGGAGGAACCAGTTAAGACTGGTCATTATCCATATTCTAACGGCAGTTAGATGTACCTATTCAGAGGGGGCATATAATACAGGAGGGATCAGGGAAGTACTGGGAAGGGAAAGGTGTGGTCCCTGGCTAGGACTCCACCCCCAGGCCTCTGCCCATGGACCTACATGAGGACAGACCTTTCTGTTTTTGTACCCAATTGCTGCAATTCTCAAGACCACGCTGGCCTGCCACAAGACACTAGTGGGCATGCACACAAGCGGCTGGATGTCAAGAGGAGCGTGTTGGTGGAAGAAGACACAAGCAATTGGATGTTGAGAGGAATACACTGGCGTAAGAGCACACCGACAGGCACTAGCAGACACCAGCAGGTCATCAACCGGCAGAACGATGTGGAGTTAGGTCAGGGCGGTCGGAGGAGAGGTTGGCCACTGAGCAACACAATTTCAGAGGGGAAAACCACTTTTTCACTCCATCTCCCTTTTGGTTCCCCCATCCACTGAGAGCTACTTCCACTCAACAAAACCTTGCACTCATTCACCAAGCCCACGTATGATCCGATTCTTCTGGTACACCAAGGCAAGAAACCCTGGGATACAGAAAGTCCTCTGTTCTTGTGATAAGGCAGCGGATCTGATTGAGCTGACTAACACAAACTGCCCATGGACAGCTAAACTAAAAGAGCACCCTGTAACACATGCCCACTGGGATTTCAGCTGTAATCATCACCCCTAGACACTGCCATGGGGTCAGAGCCCACAGTGTGCCCATCTGCATGATCCCCCTAGAGGTTTGAGCAGTAGGCCACCAAAGAAGCAAGCCACACCCCTATCACATGACCTGTGAGGGGGATAAGGGAGTTCTTCATGTTTCAGTATTAGAGATTTTAAAATTATGAATGTGTGGAAAATAAACATTGTTATAAACTGTACAGGCCGGGCGCGGTGGCTCACGCCTGTAATCCCAGCACTTTGGGAGGCCGAGGCGGGCGGATCACAAGGTCAGGAGATCGAGACCACGGTGAAACCCCGTCTCTACTAAAAATACAAAAAATTAGCCGGGCGCGGTTGTGGGCGCCTGTAGTCCCAGCTACTCGGGAGGCTGAGGCAGGAGAATGGCGTGAACCCGGGAGGCGGAGCTTGCAGTGAGCCGAGATCGCGCCACTGCACTCCAGCCTGGGCGACAGAGCGAGACTCCGTCTCAAAAAAAAAAAATAAAAAAATAAATAAATAAATAAACTGTACAGTTCATACACAGAATATTCCATGAAATAGCTATAGCTACATGGAAATACATAACTTGAAGAATTGTTTCTGATTTATTTTGAAGTCATGAATGCTGACATACCACACAACTATACAAAAATAGTTATACTAAATTATAATTGCTATTCTTTCTTGCTATTCATAGTTAAAAATTAAATAATCTTATAAACATAGATATTTTATTTTAGACATATGTAAATAGTATACTGTTTAATAATAGTTTTATAATATATTTCCCTTTTTAAAAAAATTGAAATTTCTATATTAGTTTGGTTATAAAATCAAGATTTTTCACATTTAATGTTTATCTATACTCAATTTTCTATGCATATAGGCATTTATGTGTATATGTCAACTAATTACAGAAGTTGAATATATAAAGAATATGAGAAGGTTTTTCAAATTGTTATATATAATGTGAATATGTATTTTAAGATGAGTACTCAGATATTTAGTATAAATCCAAATGAAAATTTTCTTCATAGTATTGAGATTACACTGATTAAATAGGATTTACCATATATGACCCCATGATTATTTTCCCCACATGACATTATCACAAATGAGATTGATATACACATTTGTCTATTTATAATTCCAAAGGACAAAAATTAATCAGATACCGATTAGTTGGAGTCTTGCTCTGTTGCCCAGGCTGGAGAGCAGTGGCATGATCTCAGCTCACTGCAACCTCTGCTTCTGGGTTCAAAGGATTCTCCTGCCTCAGCTTCCCGGGTAGCTGAGATTACAGGCACACACCACCACATCCAGCTAACGTTTACATTTTTAGTAGAGACGAGGTTTCACCAGGTTGGCCACGGTGGTCTCAGAGTCCTGACTTCAAGTGATCCTCATGTCTTGGTCTCCCAAAGTTCTGGGATTGCAGGCATGTACCGCCATGCTGGCCTATTCATATCTCTTTATGGTCTTGCTCCTTTTTTTGATTTTATGATTTGCCTGGATCTCTAACACTGAGGTTATCATTAGCCACAGCTAGTGTTTGCTACATCTTTTCAAAAAGTAATTTAGAAAAGTCTAGTGGTGTATGTATATATCTTGATGTTTAGGTGAGTCGGACCTAGTCAAAAATTAATGATATTTATAGGTATAATATCTTAGACCAACTGTAACATATGGATGTCACTCCTGTTATTGTGACCAAGATTCCACCTGCTACCATAAAAACTGGGTCCTTTTATTGGTTTGAACCTAAATCACTGTAGTGATAATCTGTCCAGTATTCAGTTCCATTACCATCAACTTCCTTCTTGGCTATTTTATAAGGACACAAAACAAGATTTTAAATCATTTAATATCTATATACATATATGACTCTAATCCAGTTTAATTTCTATCATTACCACCTCTTGTTCAGTTAAACATTTGGAGATAAGAGTTGCATCTGATTAAGTCCACTATATATATGGACCCAAATAATCTTTTATTTATTCATACAAGCTGCAAAATAGAAAACACAGTGCTCTAAAAAAAAAAAAAAAATGTCTGTATCAATCTGTTTTCACATTGCTGAAAAGAAGTACCTGCGCCTGGGCAATATTTTGAAGAAAAGACATTTAATTGGCTCATGGTTGTGCACGCTGTACAGGAAGCACAGTGCTGGCATCTGCTTGGTCTCTCTGGAGTTCTCAGAAGGAAACTGTCAAAATTGAGCCCTTTTTTCCGGCACAGGGTATAGTTATATAGGATCCTGTGAACTAAAACATTCCTGACTAAGCACATGAAACTCAGAGTATTAATTAATCTTACCTAAGTCACCAGGATGGTCCACTACAGGGTTGTGCCATAGACTACAAGACTTTGAGAGAAGAAATGATGTGCTGTTGCTGTAACCAAGAGCATGGTACACAGGTTAGTCTATAGGAGAAACATCACTTCCTACCTAACAGTGCTTCCATGCAAGCTTCCTATTTCTGTGGGGAAAGTTTACTACTTCTTCAAGTTTGAGATTTAGGCTCTAGATAAATTTCTGAATACAACCTTCTGGTACTTCTTCATTTGGCATTTCAACATCGCTGTGGATTTACAGTCCTATTTTGTAATAAAAATAAATAAAATATTATAGAGCTTTATTGACCGTCAGGCTTCTCATTTTATTACTGTCAGTGCCAATAATCCCTTTACTCTGATATTTTATTTCTGTGCTACGTTTTCAGGAATCGCCTGTTAACAAATAAGACTTTATAAGACATTAAGGGACACAGTGTTGATTTTGGAAATGTTAAAGAGGTAAGTGGAAAATGGAACATTAAAGAGACCATAAAAATTATTGTATTTATTATATTCCTTTAGACTCACACTAACTTACTAGATTTTAAAGATATAGGGATCTGATTCTTATAACCTATAACATTTAGGATTTAAGATCTACTAAGACAATAGAAAATCTACAACAAGAACATGGATAGGCATTTGCAAACTAATGCACTTACTTTTACCACACCTCTGAAAATTTTGTGTATATTTCAATTCGAAGAAATCAAAATATTTCCAGAGATTCTTTGATGTTCTCCTTCCTTATACTTGTTGTGATACGTTGAGTTACCTCAAATTTAAATAGAAATGTGCTTGCTAAAACTAAAAATATCTGGAAATTTATTGGTTCCATGGAATTTTATGTTGGGTATATTTGTTGGAATATATGTTGGGTATACCCAACATATATTTTATGTTGGGTAGCTTAACTTGATATTCTTTTCCTTACATTATTAAAGAAAAGCAATTTATTGCATGGTATACTCAGGGAAAATCTATTTTAGGAATCCGAACAGTGTTTGTCTGTTGTCTTCATGTTTAGTCTACCTCAATAACTGGCACATAAAACCAATATACTTCATTATAACATATGTGATCTTGTTGCCACTTGACCAAAATCTAGTCATCTCCTTTTTTGTACTTCTTCTTGCAGAAATTGATCTCAACTGATTTCAACTTCATCATCAGGAGCAAAATACAAGCCATAGACACTAAAATTTCCGCCCTTGGAGATCAGAATAAAAGACTATCTGGAGTATTTATAATAGCATACATGTTTACAAAAAGTTAACTAATTTTTTTAATTGTTATTTATATATTCTGGACTCCAAAACAAGTAGGCTGAAGTTCTGTCTTAGTGGCACAAATTTTCTGCTTACTAAAAATACTTCTTTCCAAGGACTTCAAACAAACTAAAACAAATCAAAACCCACTATTACCCCTCCAGAAAATGAATCCAATTCCCTTACTCAGCAGTTTTAGATTAACTTCAACACTGTACATAGTCACCATTATATAAACCACTGCTTCCTTCTATTTAGGAAATGAAGGTAGAATACTTATTTCATAATTAAATGTGTAGTATTTGAAAATCTACAATCAAGTAATATATTTCTACCTCCTAATGGTAGGTCTCTCTGGTCAAACTACAGAGTTACCTAAACAAGCCTTAGACTTTTCTAGCCACAGTTTTGCCAAAAGATGATGCATGTGTGACATGTAATTAATATGTACATAACAAGGAGTTGATAAGTTCTCATTAAATCCTACAACAAAATAATAAGAGGATATTGTGCTAAATGGCATGCTAAGGCATAACCTAGACAAATGCAACTACTTTGACAAAAGAGACGCCGTTCTGAGGACTGAACCACTTTTCCTGAAATGTACCTTTTGCTCTATTACTTCTTATCAGAAAAAATTGACCTCATACCTTCTTACTAATGCATGATTCACCTCATTCCTCAAAGCATCTTACTTTTTCCTGGTTCACATATTTTGCCCTTTACAACTCCAATCCCCTAAGGACCATGTTTCACTTCTGCTTTCTTGGTATTTTTCTTCACATGAATGTAAACATGCATCTTTGAACTATTTGCTTGGCCAAATATTATCATATAGCTCTTATGAATTATATTTCTAGGTGTAGCTTTTATTCTAAGTAATAAGGTATCCCAAGTATCAATTCTTTTGGGTAAGAGTGCTACCAGCAAATGCATTATTTCTTTCAAAAGTGCCAGATTTGTATTTAGCTTAAAACTAAACAAAATAAGCTGCTTTGCTTTATTTTTACAAATTTAACTATTACTATTTCAACTTTTAGCTGTTAAATATTAAATAATACACATTTGTGGTGGCATTTACCTGTTGTCCCAGCTACTCAGGAGGCCGAAGTGAGAGTATCCCTTCAACCCAGGAGTTCAAAGCTGCATTGAGCTATGATTGCACCACTGCATTCTAGCCTAGTGACAAAGACGCCATTGCTAAAACACACACACACGCACACACACACTTACCTTCTTAGTACAGCAGAGTACCACTAAACCACCTGCATTCTGTGATAAGCAATTACAATAGTTTGGATACAGTGTGAGTTTGTCTTCACCAAAACTCTTGTTGAAATTTGATCCCCAATGTGGCAGTGTTGAGAGGTGAGACCAATGGGAGGTGTTTGAATTACGGGGGCAGGTCTTTCTTGAATGGCTTGGTGCTCTTCTTGCAGTAACAAGTCAGGAGTTATTCTGGTGGCATGGGTTCAATTCTCAGGGAAATGGACTGGTTCTCATAGAGGGTTGTTACGAAGCCAGGACA
Organism: Macaca nemestrina; assembly: GCF_043159975.1. Lineage (NCBI taxonomy): Eukaryota > Metazoa > Chordata > Mammalia > Primates > Cercopithecidae > Macaca > Macaca nemestrina. The sequence goes on along the minus strand of NC_092127.1, from coordinate 122,341,275 downwards.
CCCTTCAGGTTTTGACTTTTGCAAATACCTGCTTCCCCTTTGACCTTCTTTAACATATTTTGACCCAGCACATGGCCCTCACAAGAAGCCAAGCAGATGCCCACATCATGCTTTTACATCCACATCCCAGCCTGCAGAACCATGAACCAAATAAAACTCTTTTCTTTATAAGTTACCTAGTTTCAGGTATCCTATTACAGCAACACAAAATTCACTAAAATGGCAATTGTTGACAAAAGTCTAGTTTCAAATAATAATACATGTTTGATTTAATTTGGCTAGATAGTTCTTAAGATCTGTAAGAGAAGATCTTATAATTTACTATCTATATAAATTAAATTATGAGGATTAATGTTCAAAAATCATTAATTATGTATTTATTTTGCCAGAATAAATTAAATCAAAGATAGTGGGAAATAATTTTAAATAATTATAATTTATGCCTTTAAACAAAAAATGAATTTATCAGAAAGATACCATTTGTTAATAATTCAGTTTTATTTTATCAAAATTTTATTTATCAAAATTGCTCAATATTTTTTAGAAATGCTAATCACCAGTCTGTTGCCAAAGCTATTTTTATCTGTTTTAATTCATGGGGTTATATTTGTAGAACTCATATTTATGTGATGGGTTTTGAATTTTAAATATGCTAGAGAAATGCATGATTTGGCAGCCATTTTTATTTTTATAAACATATTTGTCTCTTATTTAATTTAATTTTTATCTTTTCTGAGATTTTTCCTGTTGCTAAATATACTAATTGTTTCTACAAAATAATAAAATATATGAATTGTCTGTTTTGCGTCTCTAATTAAGATCCTGAAAGTTAGCAGTTTAAGGTGCTCCGAGATGACATATAAATATGAACCTCTGTTTTGACACTTTATGCAACAGTGAAATGTGTATTATATGTTTATTTTATTTCATGCACTCAAAATGCCTGGTTCTAGTAGATGTTCCACTGATAGAGCATCTGTGAGGGTCCAATTGTAATTTAACACGTGAATATTTGTCAAAATCTATTGTTACTCTAGACTTTTTAAATTTAGAAGATAATACAAATTCCCATTTAAAGAAATCATGTTTAACTCATTCTCTCATAAGAGGCTGCAGTTAGTGGAAAAAAAAAAAAAAAAGGTGAAGAACTAACCAGAAAGAAAACTTTTCTATGCAGTCATATTATTTCTGACACAGAGAAATAGCTGCAAATATAGGAAACTCATTAGATTGTCTTTGCCAGCCATCTGTCTTAATAGAATATGTTTAACCTTATTTTACAGATACACAGACATTATTACATGAATAAGTAGTGAGATTAAATACATGGGATTACAGGACCAAATTTCCATTAACAAGAAAAATTTTATTTTTTGTCTATTTGATGGAAGCATAATGATACAGATGTATTCAGTGGAAAATGATGTGTCCAGTTCTAAGCCAGTAAATTTCCAGTCTACCGTAAATACTAAAAATAAAATATTTGATTACATGACATACACCATTCAATCCTCATTATGGAAATGCCACATAACAGGCAGCACATGATTAAAAAATGTTTCATAATGTTATTTTTTGTTATTTCTCTTTGAGTGATTTTCTATCACCTTAAATTCAATTTCACATCACATCCACTCCACCGAAACCTACCATTCATTCATTCTTCTATTTAGTACTTTAATATTTTCCAAGACTGGCAGACATGATTCAATATCAGCTTTTGTATTCTTTTTTAGTTACCTTCTAGATGAATATCATTTGAAAGTACTGTTTCATTTCTGGTACCTACAATTCATATCGAGCTTACAAACTTTGGTGATGAGGTGACATTTCTATTTCTTAAAAAATTCTATAATAAAACTTTAGTACACTATTTTATATACAGCCTGTGCTCAATACATAGATGTTAAATGAATTAACACTAGAATTAGAAAGACAAAAGAGAATTCAAGTATTCATTGAGACCTGAGCATTACTGGAAATGAACTTTTGAAACTTCTTAGCAATTAATTCAAAAAGTTTAACAAATCTAGGTCGGGAGATTTAAAAACATTCTGAATTATGCTATTGTTTCAGTATTATTGTATGGATTACTCTAATTTTATTTGTCTTGTATTCTATTTTTTCATTTTCTTCTTTTTGGATAATTAAGAGTGGCTATTACCTTATATTGAATGTACATATTTTTTCTTACATCTGTATTTCATGTATCAATCCATCTTTAAATTTATAAGTTAAATTTATAAGTTAAATAAATTTAAATTTATAAGTTAAATAAGACAAAAAATTAACTATACTATAATTAGTGGCCAAGCCTGAACAAAAACAATGCAAATCAACTTTTATTAAACAAATGGATTGTGTGAAGCAATATGATTAATTTATTCATTTGCATACTTTTGGGTGCTTAATATATATATTGCTACTAAAATTTATAGGATTTTTATCCTGTTCATAATGATTTATTAAAGATGACATAATTAGTACATGTCTTTTATAATACCAATTTAATGCCAAGAGATAAATTGGGAAATTTCTAGTTAGCATTCAACTAGTTATGCAAATATGTATGTATCAAAACATGAAACATAACCTTTGTAAATTTGTCTTTATTTCTTGATTATTTGTTATGTAACTGTATTTTCTTTTCCTGGGATACTTATAGAACATGAAGCAAGATTGTTTATGTGAAAAACTACCTCTAAACAGCTAATCTTAATGGTATTACTATGTGTCATAATGATGACTTCAACAAAGCTTTACCACTTTATCAATGAAGAGGTCATAGTTCAAATATTAAATTGAAATTTGCTTCTAAGTTCCACAAACATAAATGTGACTATAGTATTAAATCTTCCTAGTATATCTGTCCACAAGTCTTTAGTTTTTATTTGATAATGTATAAACTAAAATGCTAGAGTGAAAATTATTGATTGGTAAAGAAATCCCAAATAAAAACAAGTCAAAGTAAAATGCTGGAAGGCAGACAAGTTCTATACAACCCATTTATCAAGCTGACACATAACTATCAGTAGCAGTATATTATTAAAAAAAAAATACATCTATCCAGGCACTACACTGGTATAATGTGAAATGCAACTATATACCTTCAATCAAACTTGACAATTATTTTTGTTTGTTTGCTTTTATCTTCAAGTTATGGAGGTCTGATTTTGAAAGTGAAATTAGTTGGAAGGAAACATAAAGTTAAAAAGAAAAAAAGGATGTAGATTGAGATACCCTTGGAATAACATAAGCACATTTTTAGGACTTTGAAAACCATGATATATATGCATATGAAAACCAAATGGATTAAAACACTAACTCTGACTTTATACTTATTCACATTTTAATATTAAAATTAAAAACATTTAATATTAAGGTGCCAAGCTGTTCATGAAGTATATCAAAACATAAACTTCAGTTTCTCTTCATCAATTTAACCATAACATTTAGGAGGCCAACGTGGGTGGATCATTTGAGGTCAGGAGTTCGAGACCAGCCTCGTCAACATGGCTAAATCCCATCTCTACTAAAAATAAAAACATTAGCTGGACGGTAGTGGCACACACCTGTAATCCCAGCTACTTAGGAGGCTGAGGCAGGAGAATTGCTTGAGCCTGGAAGGCAGAGGTTGCGGTGAGCTGAGATCGTGCCACTGCACTCCAGTCCAGGTGACAGAGTGAGACCCTGTATTAAAAAAAATAAATAAAAATTAACCATCACAAACAGAATTTTGACAATGTGTATGTGCATTTATTTTATTTACTCAGAAAGACTTCATTGTGTTCATTAAACGATGATCCTCTATCATTTATATTGCAAATGGCACCGCACAAACACGTGTATACACGGGTACCTACATTTCTTTTAACTATTTGCTTTTAGTTTTACTATTTTAGGAACTTAGAGAAGTATGGCTGTTTTAATTCATTCATCACTTCATAGCATCATTCTTGATATTTTGACTAACGATAATCAAGTTAAACTCTTAAGTAAATCCCTCAAATGTAAGACTGTCAGAAATTTTAAAGTAGAGTAAAAGATTCGTCTATACCAATCTTTCTCTATGTTTTTAACTTTTATTATTCCCTTTATTCTCCTGGAAATAAACTTTCTGACATAGGTCCAAAAATCTCACCATTTTAAAGTTTATATAAGTTACAAGAATTTCTTTGTCCCAGTTGCCCTGTTTATGCTCCTAAAAGTGCATTTTGTGACTCGTTAATATTTATCTGTGGTGGTTGGGCCAAGAGGACTGCCTAGAAGCAGCTACCCTGCATGGCTCTCATGAAGATAAATGAAAGGAGCATGGAAATACAGCACCTTTAACTGAAGCATGCCGGTACTTGCTTTGGGACCAATCAGGGAAACAGCATGACCCAAAGAGAACGGAGAAAACCAGGGCAGGGTGACAGCCCACCCAGAGGCAACAGAGAGCCAGGGGATACTCCACCACTGGGAAGTGGTGAGTGAATGTGCAACCCTGAGAAACCATACTTCTCCCATGGACCTTCACAACCCTCAGGTCAGGAGGTCTCTTAATGACTGCACTGCACTGGGTACTTCTCTCAGACACACAGAACTGTGTGAAGTCTTGACAGAGTAGCCACTCAGGCACACACAGAAATCCAAGAGCTTTATATCCTCAGGCTCCAGTATTCTCGGCAAAGGTGACTGCAACACAGGCAAGGTGGGAGGTTGGACCTTCGTACATACCCCTGGGAAGGGGGCTTATTCCAGGGGGATGGGAAACATTGTTCCGAGGGCCCCACTTCTGTGGCACTCACAGGATAAGACGTAGCCAGCCCTCAGCAACAGTGTTGCACCTTCCTGGGATGGGACAGGGGCTGGCTGCCATCTTCGCTGTTTGGCCTACTTAGCTTGCAGGCTTTAGAGATTTCAAATAGACAAGGGACAGAAGGGATCCCTCAGCACAGTGCAGCTGCTCTACCAAAATGTGACCAGACTGCTTCTTTAAGTGGGACTCTGATCCATTCCTCATCTTTGAGTGGGACCTCCAAACCAGGGCCTCCAGACACTCCTATCCATATTCTCTGGCCAACAGTTTTTATTTCTCCCTGGGATGGAGTGCCCAAAGGGAGGGGTACACCATCATCTTTGCTATTTGAGCGACAATTGTTCCAGCCTGTGGGTTTTAGAGAGCCCAAGATGACTGAGAAAGAAGTGGTAACCCAGCATGCCACAGCTGCTCTATGAAAGTGTGGACAGACTGCTCCCTTAAGTGGATCCCACTTACCAGGCGGGATTTCCCTTAAAGCTTGCCAATGTTCTCTAGCCGACAGAGGTTTGTAAACTTCCTTGGACAGAGCCCCTAGAGGGAGAAGTAGGTTGCCATTTTTGTTGTTTTGGCAACTTAGTCATTCTAGCCTCCAGGCTTTGGAGAGCCCAAGCCAACGGCGTGGAAGCAGTACCCCAACAGAGGACAGTTGCTCTATGAAAGAACGGCTAGATTGCTTCTTTAAGTAGGTCTCCTATCTTATTCTTCCTGACTTCATGAGACTTCCTTAGAGGGGTCTCAAGCCACCTTCTACAGATGTGTTCAGGTTGGCAATGGGTCTTTACCCACCTGGGAAGGATCTCCCAGAAGAAATGGCAGGCTGCCAGGTTGCTGTTTTGCTAGTGATACCTCCAGGTCCTGAAAAATCCAGGGTGACTAGGGACTGAAGCAGACACCCAGAAAAAACCAGCAGCTCTAATGAAAAGTGACCACACTGTTAAAAGAAACAAAACAAACAAAAACCTCATCCGAATGTCAGCAACCTCAAAGAATGAAGGTAGATAATCCCACAAAGATGAGAAACAATTAGCACAAAGATGTTTAAAACTCAAATAGCCAGAGTGCCCTCTCCTCCAAATGACCATATCACCTCTCCAGCAGAGGTTTGGAACTCGACTGAGGCTGAGATGGCTGAAATGACAGAAGTAGACTTCAGAATGTAGATAAAAAAGATCTTCATTGAGCAAAAAAAGCACATTCTAACTCAATGCAAGTAAGCTAAAAATCATGATAAAACATTGCGGGAGCTGAAAAACATAATAGCCAGGATATAAAAGAACATAACTGACCTGACAGAGCTAAAAAACACAACGCAAGAATTTCATAATGCAATGTCCTTTTGTACAGGGAGAAATGTTGAATAGATAGAAACCGACCTGGATTGCTCCGGTCTGAACTCAGATCACGTAGGACTTTAATCGTTGAACAAACGAACCCTTGATAGCTGCTGCACCATTAGGATGTCCTGATCCAACATCGAGGTCGTAAACTCTATTGTCGATATGGACTCTAGAATAGAATTGTGCTGTTATCCCTAGGGTAACTTGTTCCGTTGATCAAATTATTGGATCAATTATAAATGTTAGTTCGCTTTGACTTGTGTGGTCTTAGCATGGATTATTCGGAGGTTTGGTTGTGCTCCGAGGTCGCCCCAACCAAAATTTTTAATGCAGGCGTAGTGGTTTAAAGGTCCATAGATTTATATAGTTCTTGATTGCATTAATAAATTAAAGCTCCATAGGGTCTTCTCGTCTTATTATTTTATGTCCGTCTCTTCACGGACAGGTCAATTTCACTGGTTAAAAGTAAGAGACAGTTAAACCCTCGTGGTGTCATTCATGCGAGTCCCTATTTAAAGAACAAGTGATTTTGCTACCTTTGCACGGTCAGGGTACCGCGGCCGTTAAACGTATGTCACCGGGCAGACAGTGCCTCTAATACTAGTAATGCTAGAGGTGATGTTTTTGGTAAACAGGCGGGGGTTAAGTTTGCCGAGTTCCTTTTACTTTTTTTAACCTTTCCTTAAAAGCATGCCTGTATTGGATTAACAGTGAAGGTAGCATGGGCTTGTTTGTGCTTGCTATGCCGGGCTGTTAAGTATCAGTGAGGCTTTCGATCTGATTTAGGCTTATGCAGTGGAGAAAGTATTCATGTTACTTATACTGGCATTATTGCTTCTATAGAGTGATAGATTAATCTAATGTGGTGGGAGGAGTTCAGTTATGTGTTTGGGATTTTTGAGGTAGTTGATGTTGAGCTTGAAAGCTTTCTTAATTGGTGGCTGCTTTTAGGCCAACTATGGTAATTGGGGTTTTTACTCTCTCCGTAAGGTTTTTTCCTAGTGTCTAAAGAGCTGTCCCTCTTTAGACTAGCAATTAAGCTTACAGGGGGATTAAGTGGTTCTGTAGGTAAGCTTAAGGTCGAACTAAGATTCTGTCTTGGATAACCAGCTATCACCAGGCTCGGTAGGCTTGTTACCTCTACCCAGAAATCTTCCCCCTATTTTGCCACATAGACGGGTGCGCTCTTTTAGCTGTCTTTGGGTAGCTCGTCTGGTTTTGGGGAATTTGGCTTGTAGTTCTCTTTGTGAAATTATTTCTAGCTAATTCATTATGCGAAAGGTACAGGGGTTAATCCTTGCTGTTTTGTGCTTGGGTGGTTTTCTATCTTTCCCTTACGGTACTATATCTATAGCACCAGATTAAAATTTCTATTGCCTATACTTTATGTAGGTGAATGGTTTAGTGTATGTTGGTTTGGTATTAGTGTTAGTTATGCTTAGGGCTAGTGTTAGCTCAAGGTAATCGAGTAGTATTGAGATCTTCTGCGTGTAAGCCAGATGCTTTATATTAAGCTATACCTTGATTTGTCCAAGTGCACCTTCCAGTACACTTACCGTGTTATGACTTATCCCTTCTATATAAATATTAGGGTATTTAGTTAAGATATTCCTTAAGTATATTTGAGGGGAGTGACGGGCGGTGTGTGCGTGCTTTATGGCCTGGTTCAATTAAGTACTCTATTCTTAATTTACTGCTAAATCCTCCTTGGACTCTTAGATTTCATAGGAGTTATCGTGGAGTTTTCTGAGGTAGAAAATGTGGCCCATTTTTTACCGTCTCATGGGCTACACTTTGACCTAACGTTTTTGCGGTGGGGCATTTGCGCTCACTTCGTAACCTTCATCTGGGTTTGCTGAAGATGGCGGTATATAGGCTGAGCAAGAGAGGGTAAGGTGGATCGGGGTTTATCGATTATGGAACAGGCTCCTCTAGGGGGATGTAAAGCACCGTCAAGTCCTTTGAGTTTTAACCTGTTGCTTGTAGTATTCTGGCGAGTAGTTTTGTTATCTAACTACTGAGGTTTAAGGCCAAGCATAGTGGGTTATCTAATCCCAGTCTGGGCCCTGGCTATTGTGTGTTCAGAGATTTTAAAGCCACTTTCGTAGTTTATTTTACATCAGCTAGGGTTTTACAGTTTTGATGGAGTTTAGCTTTATTGCGTCAGATCTTAAACACCCTCTACGCCGATCTCTATTAGCTAGGGTTAATCGTGTGACCGCAGTGGCTGGCACGAAATTGACCAGCCCTTAATATAGCATAGCTTAGTTAAACTTTCATTTATTGCTAAATATTTGTCACTGCTGTCTCCCGTGGGGGTGTGGCTAGGCAAAGTGTTTTGAGCTGTGTGTGCGTGCTTGATACTTGCTCCTCTTAATCATAGTGATTTATAGGGCGTCTTCACCGGGACGGGGATGCTTGCATGTGTAATCTTGCTAAGAGCCAATAGAAAGGCCAGGACCAAGCCTATTTGTCTACGGGGTGTGCAAACCCATCTAGGCATTTTCAGTGTCTTGCTTTAGGCGGGTTTAAGCTACATAAATGGGGGTAGGTGTGGGGTGGTTTCTTTAGGGTTGGGGGGGAAGGGTTGTGAGTTGGTGTCAAGAGTGTTTAATGAAGTAAATATTTATTAGTTGAGGGGATGGTAGTTAGAGTTATGCATACCTAAAAGATGAAAATATAAGTTCTGACCAGGCAAATTAAGGCTTTTGTTTTTGGGGTTTGGCAAAAGTGGGTTTTGGATGAAGGTCGGAGATGGGGGTGGGGGGGGGGTTGGCGGAATTTTATTATAATTTTGTAGTGTGATCAGGATAGTGTTGTGGAATTGGTTATTGGTATGTCCTATAAGCATGAATTAAATAACACCTTACTAAAGTCCGTGTGGAGCTAGAATATTGAACGTAGGTGCGATCAACAACTGCATGTACTAGGAATCAGACAGGCGTATACAGGACGGGATGTGGTGGGAGTCAGTATTTTGCAATGGGGTTGCGTGCAGACCAGAGATAAAAGATACCAAATGCATGGAGAGCTCCCGTGGCTGGTTAATAGGGTGATAGACCCGTGATCCATTGAGATGTCTTTTTTAAGGGGAACGTGTGGGTGATCTTGATTGTTATGGCCCCGAGGTAAGAACCAGATGCCGGATACAATTCAGTCATAGCTACCCCCATGAGTTATGGGCCCGGAGCGAGGAGAGTAGCACTCTTGTGCGGGATATTGATTTCACGGAGGATGGTGAACAAGGGACTCCTAAGTGAGGGGGGCCATCCGTGGTGAGGAGGATTATTTAATTAATATGTGCTATGTCCGATGAACGATTTAATGTGCTATGGACGGTTGGAATGAACTGGTTTAGTTGATATTCTTGGGGGGGGTTGGGTTGGACTTTGGGAGTGTTATGTTATGTACTACTGTTAGAGTGTCCATTAGAGTTCTTGCTTGTAAGCATGTTTCTTAAGCATTGTTGGGTAGGTATGCAATAATATGTGCTATGTACAGTTAAGCATATATAGTACTATATATTATACGTGTTGACTAGCAGTAATGCACGAATTACATAGTGACATTAAAAGTAGGTTAATGCTAGAATTACATTGCAAGGCTTGTACAACATAAGAATACAGAAAGTAGTTTAAGTTAGAACGTGAGCTTTGGGTGTTGGTAGTGGAGTTAGGCGCTTTCTTTCTGATTGCCCTAGGAAGGATGCTTCATTTCTGGTTTACAAGGCCAGTGTATTAATTTATACTACGAGGGCAGGTTCATTTGAGTAGGTTATTTTCGATTAGGGAGGTCAGTGGTATTAGGATTAGGATTGTGATAAAGTATATTGCGGATGCTGTTTGGCCAATAATAACAAGGGGCTGGATTATTGGTTGACTTCCAATTCAGGTAAGAGTTAGTAGGATTGTGATTAGGAGTCAGAATAGGAATTGGCTGAGTAGGCGGAATATCATGCTTTGTTGTTTAGATTTATGGAGTATGGGGATGATTGCTAGAATGAGAATTGATAGGAAAAGTGCTAATACGCCTCCTAATTTGTTGGGGACAGATCGTAGGATTGCGTATGTGAACAGAAAGTATCATTCTGGTTTGATGTGTGGAGGAGTATTAAGTGGATTGGCTGGAGTATAGTTATCTGGGTCGCTTAGGAGATCGGGTGAGAATAGTACCAATGTTGCTAGAGTGAGGAGAAGGAGAACTAGGCCTAGGATATCTTTAATTGTGTAGTAGGGGTGAAAGGTGATTTTATCTGAGTCAGAAGAGATTCCGCAGGGGTTGTTTGATCCTGTTTCGTGTAGGAATAGTAGATGTACGGTTGTAAAGGCGACGATGATGAAGGGTAGGATAAAGTGTAGGGTGAAGAATCGTGTGAGGGTAGGGCTATCAATAGCGTATCCACCTCAGACTCATTGAACGAGGTTGGTTCTGATATATGGGATTGCTGATAGTAAGTTTGTGATTACTGTTGCCCCTCAGAATGATATTTGGCCTCATGGGAGTACATAGCCCATGAAAGCTGTTGCTATAGTTATAAGAAGGAGCATAATACCAATGTTTCAGGTTTTTAGGAGGAGGTATGAGCCGTAGTAGAGGCCTCGACCCATGTGTAGGAAGAGGCAGATGAAGAGTATAGAGGCACCGTTAGCGTGGAGGTAGCGGATGATTCAGCCGTAATTTACGTTTCGGGTGATATGTGCGACTGAGGAGAAAGCGGAGGAAGTATCTGGTGAGTAGTATATTGCTAAGAATAGGCCTGTGATGATTTGTAGAATTAGGCAGGCTGTAAGAAGTGAGCCGAAGTTTCATCACACGGAAAGGTTGGATGGGGTAGGTAGGTCAATGAGGGAGTGGTTAATTATTTTTATGATTGGGTTGGATTTACATATTGAGATCATTGGTGCTTTTGTAGTTGAAGTACAACGATGGTTTTTCGTATCATTGGTTATGGTTGGAGTCCATATGGAAGCAATGACGTATATTTTGTTTACATTAAGTGTATTATTGGTTATGGGGTTTTTAGGTTTTTCTTCTAAGCCTTCTCCTATCTATGGGGGTTTGGCGTTAATTGTTAGTGGTGTGATTGGTTGTGTGATTATTTTAAATTATGGGGGGGCTTATATAGGTTTAATGATATTTTTAGTTTATCTAGGGGGTATGATGGTTGTTTTTGGTTATACTACAGCAATGGCTATTGAAGAGTATCCTGAGACATGGGGCTCAGGACTTGAGGTTCTAGGGGGTCTTTTAGTAGGATTAGTGATGGAGGTAGGGTTAGTTTTATGGATCTTAAGTTTGGATGAAGTAGTGGTGGTGGTTAATTTTAATAATATGGGTGATTGGGTGGTTTTTGAGGGAGAGGGGCCGGGGTTAATTCGAGGTGACTCTATTGGTGTGGGTGCCTTATATGACTATGGGCATTGACTAGTAGTAGTTGCTGGTTGAACGTTGTTTGTTGGTGTGTATATTGTGATTGAGATTACCCGGGGTAATAGGTTATATCATTAAGAGTAGGGTCAGGGTAAGGGGGATAAGGAAAGAGAGGAAATAGTGTTTGATTATGCCTTTTTGGGTGGTTACAGTTATGGAGGCGGTAATATGTGTTTGTGAAATTATTTGGGGCATAGATTTTTCTAGTCATATTGAGTCTAGCAGGAGGAGGGCAAGTTTTGACTTATAAGTAGATTTTGATAGGGGATTATACGGTGGACTGTGGTGGGAAAATATCCTAATATGTTGAAGAATTTGAATGCTTGTGATGGGTTTTTTGCTTTTAGTTTGTTTGTCATAAGAGTGAGGTCTTACTCCAGAATGGACCAAGCAGAGTTATTACTACCAGAATAGACCAAGCAGAGGAAAGACTCTCACAGCTTGAAGACTGTCTTTCTTAGATAAGACAGGGAGTCAAGAATAGAGGAAAAAGAATGAAAATAAATGAACGAAACCTTTACAAAACATGGGAGTATACAGAGACTGAATCTCTGATTGATTGGTGTACCTGAAAGAGATGGGAAGAGTGAAACCAATTTGAAAAACATAGTTCAGGATATCACCCATGAGAACTTCTCCAACCTAACTAGATAAGCCAACATTCAAATTCAGGAAATGCAGATAACCCCAGTAAGATACTCCATGAGAAGATCAACCCCAAGACATATAATTATCAGATTCTCCAAGGTTGAAATGAAAGAAAACATGATAAGGGCAGCCAGAGAAAAAGGTAAGGTCACCTACAAGAGGAAATCCATTAGACTAACAACAGACTTCTCAGTGGAAACTGTACATTCCAGAATTAATTGGGGGCCAGTAGCCAACATTCCTAAGAAAAGGAATTCCAGCCCAGAATTTTATGTCTGGCCAAACTAAGCTTCATAAGCAAAGGAGAAAGGAGGTCCTTTTCAGATAAGCAAATGCTAAAGAAATTAGTAACCATTAGACATGCCTTATGAGAGTTCCTGAAGAAAGCACTAAATGTAGGAATGAAAAACTGTTACCAGCCACTACAAAACACACTGAATTACACAGATCAGTGACACTATAAAGCAACCACATAAACAAGTCTACAAAATAACCAGCTAGCATCATGATGACAGGATCAAATCCACACATACCAATATTAACCTTAAATGTAAATGGGCTAAATGCCACAATTAAAAGACACAGACTGGCAAGCTGGATAAAGAACCAAGACCTATTTGTGTCCTCTCTTCAAGAGGCCCATCTCACATGCCATGACACACAGAGCCTCAAACTAAACAGATGAAGAAAAGTTTATCAAACAAATGGGAAAGGAAAATTTGAAGAATTGTATATAAATTCATTTTTACACTGCTATAAGTATACTACTTGGGACTGGGTAATTTATAAACAAAAGAGGTTCAATCGACTCCCAATTCTGCATGCTTGAGAGGCCTCAGAAAACTTAAAATTATGGTGGAAGAAAAATGGTTAGCAAGACACGTTTTATTTGGCAGCAGGAGAGAGAGCCCAGGAAAAAACTGTCACTTTTAAAACAATCATGTCTCATGAGAACTCCCTCACTATCATGAGAACATCATGGGGGAAACTGCTCCTATGATCCATTCACCTCCCACCAGGTCTCTGACTCGACACATTGAGAATACAATTCGAGATGAGACTTGAGTGGGGACACAGAGCCAAACCACATTATTCTGCCCCTAACCTCTACCAAATCTCATGTCCTTTTCACGTTTCAAAACCAATTATGCCTTCTTGATAGTCCCCCAAAGTCTTAACTTATTCCAGTATTAACTCAAAAGTCCAGGTCAAAAGTCTCATCTGAGACATGGAAATTTCCTTCTGCCTATGAGTCTTCAAAATAAAAAACAAGTTAATTATTTCCAAGTAATTAACTTGGGGTTACAGGCATTCAGTAAATGTCCCCACTTCGAATGGAAGAAATTGCCCAAAACAAAGGGGTCACATGCCCCATACAAGTCCAAAATGCAGCAGGATTGGCAGTAAATCTTAAAGCTCTGAAATGATCTTATTTGACAACATATCTCACATCCAGGACATGGTGATACAAGAGGTTGACTCCCAAGGACTTGGGCTGCTTCTCCCTGTGGCTCTGCAGGGTGCAGCCCCTGTGGCTGCTTTCATAGGTTGGTGTTAAGTGCCTGTGGCTTTTCTAGGCACACTGTGAAAACTGGTGGTGGATCTTACTTTCTGTGGTCTGGAGGATGGTGGCCCTCTTCTCACAGCTCCATAGGCATTTCCCCGGTGAGGACTCTGTTTGGCGGCTCCAACACCATATTTTCTTCCCACACTGACCTGGCAGAGGTTCTCTATGAGGGCTCCAGCCCTGCAGCGGACTTATGCCTGGACTTCTATGCATTTCCATACAGTCTCTGAAGTCTAGGTGGGGGTTCCCAAAACTCAACTATTATCTTCTACATACCCGTAGACCCAATACTACATAGGAATCACCAAGGTTTGGGGCTTACACCCTCTGAAGCAATGGCCCAAGCTACACGTTGGCCCCTTTTAGCCACGGCTGGGTCTGGAACAGCTAGGAAACAGGGCACCAAGTTCCAAGGCTGAACAGAGAAGCTAGGCACTGGGCCTGGGCCATGAAATTATTTTTCTCTCCTAGGCCTGAAGGCCTGTGATTGGAGGCCTGCCATGAAGGCCTCTGACAGGCCCTGGAGACATTTTTTTCCTATTGTCTTTTCAATTAGCATTCAACTGCTCATTACTTATGCAAATTTCTGCAGCTATCTTGAATTTCTCCAAAGTAGACAGATTTTTCTTTCCTACTACATGACCAGGCTGCGAAATTTTCAAACCTTTATGCTCTGCTTTCATTTTAAACATCAATTTAAATTCCAAATAATCTCTTTGTAAACAGATGTTACAATGCCTTCAGGAAAAGCCAAATCACCTCTTGAATGCTTTGTTGCTTAGAAATTTCTTTTTCAAGATACTCTAAATCTTCTCTTTCAAGTTGAAATTTCCACAGATCTCTAGGGCAGGGGCAAAAGGCCAGCAGTCTCTTTGCTAAAACATAACAGAGTGACCTTTGCTCCAATTTCGAAGAAGTTCCTCATGTCCATCTGAGAGTAGCTCAGCCTGGACTTCATTGTCCATATCACTATCAGCATTTTGGTCAAAACCATTTAACAAGTCTCTAGGAAGTTTCAAACTTCCCGACATCTTTCTATCTTCTTCTGAGCCATCTAAACTGTTTCAACCTCTGACTGTTACCCAGTTCCAAAGTTGTGTCCACATTTTCAGGTTATCTTTATAGTAATACCCCACTATCTTGGTACCAATGATCTGTATTAGTCCATTTCACACTGCTATAAAGATACTACTTGAGACTGGGTAATTTACAAACAAAAGAGGTTTGACTAACAGTTTCACATAGCTAAGGAGGCCTTCAGAAACTTAACAATCATGGCAAAAGGTGAAGAGAAGCAAGGCACACATCAAGGAACACAGCAGCAGCAGGAGAGAGAGAGAAAGAGTGCAGGAGGAAAAAACCTGTCACTCTTAAAACCATCAGATTTTGTCAGAACTCCTTTACCATCATGAGAGCAGCATGGGGCAAACCATCCACTGAATCCAATCGTATCCCATCAGGTCTTTTCCTAGATACATGGGGGACATAATTTGAGATGAGATTTGAGATGGGGACAGAAACCCAAACCATGTCATGTTGCAGTCCTAGTTTCTAACAAAACAAACTTTAATCCAACAAAGATCAAAAAAGACAAAAAGGGCATTACATAATGGTAAAGGGTTCAATTCAACAAGAAGATCTAACCATCCTAAATATACATGCACCCAACACAGGAGCACCCAGATTCTTAAAGCAAGTTCTTGTAGACCTTAAAAGAGAGTTGGACTCCCTCACAATAATAGTGGGAGGCTTTGAAACCCCACTGACAATATTAGACAGATAATTGAGAAAGAAAATCAATAAAGATCTTCAGGACCAGAACTCAACTCTGGATCAAATGTACCTGACAGATATCTACAGAACTCTACACCAAAGCAATAGAAAATACAGTCTTCTCATTGCCAAATACACTTACTGTAAAATCAATCACATAATCAGAAATGAAACACTCCTCAGCAAATGCAAAGGAACTGAAATTATAACAGTCTCCCAGACCACAGAACAATCAAATTAGAACTCAAGACTAAGGAATTCTCTCAAAACCTTACAATTACATGGGAATTGAACAGCCTACTCCTGAATGACTTTTGAGTAAATAATAAAATTAAGACAGAAACCAAGAAGTTTGTTGAAATGATCAAGAACAAAGGTAACATGCCAGAATCTCTGGTACACATCTAAGGCAGTGTTAGGAGTGAAATTTACAGCACTAAATGCCCACATCAAAAAACTAGCAATATCTCAATTAACAAACTAACATTACAACTAAAAGAACTAGAGACCCAAGATGAAATGAACTTCAAAGGTAGCTGAAGACAATAAATAACCAATATCTGAGCTGAAGTGAAGGAGACTGAGACAGAAAGCAATTTAATAAGATCAACATAACCAGGAGTTTGTTTTGTTTTTTTTTTTTGAAATGCCTAAGCTAGACTGCTATCGAGACTAATAATAGAGAGAATAAATATAATTAGAAACAACAAAGTGGATATTACCACTGACCCACAGAAATACAAATAACCATCAGAGAATATTATGAACACCTCTATGCACATAAACTAGAAAATCTAAAATAAGTAAATAAATTCCTAGAAACATAAACCATCTCAAGATTGAACCAGTGAGAAATTGAATGCCTGAACAGATCAATGAAGAGTTCTGAAGTTGAGGCAGTAACAAATAGTCTTGCAACAAAAAGAGACCAGGACCAGGTGTATTCACAGCTGAATTATATCAGATGCACAAAGAAGAACGTGGTGCCATTCCTACTGAAACTATTCTAAAAAATTGAAAAGAAGAGACTTCTCCCTAACTCATTCTATGAGGCCAGCATCATTCTAACACAAAAATCTGGCAGAGATAGAACAACTAAAAAGAAAACTTTAGGCCAATATTCTTGATAAGCATCAGTGCAAAAATCCTCAACAAAATATTGGCAATCCGAATCCAGCAGCACATCAAAAACTTATCTACCATGTTCAAGAAGGCTTCACTCCAGGAATGCAAAGTTGGTTCAACATATACAAATTAATAAATGTGATTAATCACACAAACAGAACTACAGAAAAAAATCATACGATTATCACAATAGATGTAGAAAAGGCTTTTGATGAAATTCCACATTCCCTCATGTTAAAAACTCTCAATACACTAAGTGTTGAAGGAACATAACTCAAAATAATAAGAGCTGTCTATGATAAACCCACAGCCGACATCACACTGAATGGGCAAAAGCTGGAAGCAATTTTTTTTTTTTTTTTTTTTTGGAAACCAGCACTAGAAAATGGTGCTCTCTCTTACCATTTCTATTCAACATAGTATTGGAAGTTCAGGCCCAAGCAATCAAGCAACGGAAAGAAATACGCAGCATTCAAATAGAAAGAGAGTAAGTTAAAATACCCCTTTTTGAAGATGGCATGATCCTATATCTAGAAAACTCCGTCATCTCAGCTCAAAAATTTCTTAAGATGATAAGCAACTTCCACAAAGTCTTGAGATACAAAATCAATGTGCAAAATAGCTAACATTTCTGTACACAAAGAACAGTCAAGCCAAGACACAAATCATGAATGAACTCCTATTCACAATTGCCACAAAAAGAATAAAATATCTAAGAATACAGCTAACAAGTGAAGTGAAATATCTCAACAAGGAGAACAACAAATCACTGCTCAAAGAAATCAGAGATGACATAAACAAATGAAAAAAAAAACATTCCATGCTCATGAATGGGAAGAATCAATATAAATAAAATGGCCACACTGCCCGAAGCAATCTGTAAATTAAATGCTATTCCCATTAAATTACCAGTGGCATTCTTCACAGAATTAGAAGAAAAACTATTTTAGAACTCATTTGGAAGCAAAAACGAACCTGAATAGCCAATGCAAAAAGAACAAATCTGGAGGCATTATTCTACCAGACTTCATTATTCTACCAGGCTACAGTAACCAACACAACATGATACTGGTACAAAACCAGACACATATACCAAAGGAACAAAATAGAGAATGCAAAAATAAGGTTGCACACTTAAAACTATTTGATCTTCAACAAACCTGACAAATACAAACAATGGGTAACAATTCACTATTCAATAAATGGTGCTGAGATAACTGTCCAGCCATTTACAGAAGATTGAAGCTGGAGCCCTTCCTTACACCATGTGCAAAAATCAACTCAAGATGGATTAAGGACTTAAATGTAAAACCCACAACTCTAAAAATCCTGGAAGACAACCTGGGCAATACCATCCTGGACATTGGTACAGGCAAAGATTTCATGATGAAGATGAAGATGACAAAAGCAATTGCAACAGAAGCAAAAATTGACAAATGAGATCTAATTAAACTAAAGAGTTTCTGTACACCAAAAGACACTAACAAGAGAGTAAACCAACAACCTACAGAATGGGAGAAAAATTTTGCAAACTATGAATCTGAGAAAAAGCTAATATTCAGTGTCTATAAGGAACTTAACATATTTACAAGAAAAATAACTCTCTTAAAAAGTAGGCAAAAGACATGAACAGACGCTTCTCAAAAAAGATGTACATGCAGCCAACAATTATATGAAAAAACAGCTCAACATCAGTGATCATTAGAGAAATGCACATCAAAAGCACAATGATTTACCATCTCACAACAGTAAGAATGGTTAAAAAGAGAAAAAATAACAGATGCTGGTTAGGTTGTGGAGAAAAAGAAACGCTAATACACTGTTGGTGGCAATGTAAATTTATTCAACCACTATGGAAGACAGTGTAGCAATTCCTCAAGTCCTAAAGACAGAAATACCATTCGACTCAGCAGTCCCATTACTGGGCATATATCCAAAGGAATATAAATCATTTTATTATGAAGACACATAGGCGCATATGTTTATTGTAGCACTATTCACAATAGCCAAGACATGGAATCAACCCAACTGCCCATCAGTAATAGACTGGATTAAAAATTGTGTTACATATACACCTTGGAATACTATACAGCCTTAAAAAGAACAAGATCATGTCCTTTATAGGGACATAGATGGAGCTGGAAGCCATTATCCTTATCAAATTAATGCAGGAACAGAAAACCAAGTACCACATGTACTCACTCATAAGTGGGGGCTAAATGATGAGAACACATGGGTACATAGAGAAGCAAAACACACACCGGGGACTATTGGAGGTTGGAGAGTGGAAGGTGGAAGGAGGGAGAGGATTAGAAAAAATAACTAATGAATACTAGGCTTAATACCTGGGTGAGGGAACAATCTGTACAACAAACCCCCATGACACAAGTTTATCTATGTAACAAATCTGCACATGTGCTCCTGAATTTAAAATATACATGAAAAAAATTATCTGATTGATTATTAACACATTATCAAGAGAAGACAAAAATATGAAAAATACAATTATTTTATTTGTTTATAGATTTATGCAAAAGTAATTGTGGTTTTGGACTATGAATTTTAAATTATTATAACTAGGCTCAAACACATCTTTATTAATTGAAATAGGAACCATTAAAATCAACACTTCTTTTTCCAATGAGAAAGAAGTTTGTTTATTTCTGTAGCATGAAAATCCATGTTTCAGAATTCAAGTAACTCTTAGAAAGCATTTTCTGGTGGTTGTGGAAGCATTTTCCCTGTAAAAAGTTGTGGAGATGCTTGAAGAAGTGATAATTGGTTGGTGAGAGGTCAGGTGAATACGGCAGATGAGGCATATTCTGGGCCCTTTCTGTTGAACAACGTCAGCTGTGGGTGTTTCAGTTTTTCGTGCATCTCATTGATTCGCTGAGCATACTTCTCAGAAATCATTAATTCTCAGATGTAATGGTTTCACTGGGATTCAGATAGCTGTAGTGGATCAAACCTGCAGCAGACCACCAAACAGTGAGCACAACCTTTTTATGATGCAAATTTGGCTTCAGGAAGTGCTTTAGAGCTTCTGCTCTGTCCAACCACTGAGCTGGTTGTCACGGTAGCTGTCACATTCCAATTGAGAAACGGTTTTTTGTTTTTGCATAGAATGAGAGAAGACGACACTTCAAAATGACCATCTTTTTTATTTTTTCACTCAGTTCAGGAGGCACTCATTTATCAAGCTTTTTCACATTTCTGATTTGCTTCAAATGCTAAACGATCGTAGAATGGTTGACATTGAGTTCTTCAGCAACTTCTCGTGTAGTTCTAAGAGGATCAGCTTCAGTGATTGCTTTCAATTGTTCCTTAATTGTCGGCCACTACAATTTTCCTCTTCAAGACTCTAGTCTCCCTTGCAACACTTCTTGAACTACAACTTTACTGTATGTTTATTAGCAATTCCTGGGCCAAATGCGTTGTTGATGTTGTGAATTGTCTCCACTGCTGTACAACCCATTTTGTACTCAAATAAGAAAATTGCTCAAATTTGCTTTTTGTATAACATCATGTCCATAGTCTAAAATAAATATAAGATAAATAGAAAGTAATATATCAATAGCCAAAAAAATAAAGTGAGGAACACATATTAAAATGATGTATAACATAACCACATTTACTTAAGAATGTATTCCAATATCAAATGGCAAATTACAAGAATGCAAAAACCTCAATTACTTTTTATGTTTTGTTTTGTTTTCTCCTGTGTAAGAAGAACAAAGCTGGAGTCATCATGCTACCCAACTTCGTACTATAGTACACGGCTACCGTAACCAAAACAGCAGTAAATGATACATAACATAACCATATTAAAATGATGTATAACATAACCACATTTAAGAATGTATTCTAATATCAAATGGCAAATTTCAACAATTTCATAAGAACTGCAATTACGTTTGTACCAACCTAATGTATCTATGCACTAGACTTCATGTATGTAGAGACGTAGTTTGCTGTTTTCCTATGTATTAACAAAAGATACATCACATTGCCTCTTTCACTTTTACTCACAATAAGGACATGAGGACATATTAAATAAAATAATATTCCTTATGCTAAGCAAATATTACAGTATAAATTATTACTAGAATTAGAAAAAATTTAAAAATCAAAACATATATATGTTCCTGTATGTATGATTTATGTTCTGGTCAGCTTATGTGGTGTTATACTAAATAATATGATGCAATGTCTCAAAATTTTTCTCATCAAATAGTCATTAAAATATTATTGGGGTAAGTTGACTTTTTCTACATTTTAGCAAAATCCAGGCATAGATTTGCTACTTGGAGGCCTAATCAATACTGTGCTAACTGCTTCGTTAATCCTTTCTTACTACTGTTCTCTCTCATATTTCCAGAAAATTGTTCACAGTTGTTACCTCATAGCAGATAATTGATTTTCTGAGGTAATAACTTTAGAAGCTTATCACTGATTTTTTCCTTTCCTTCAACTGCAGGACCCAATCAAGTTTTGACACATAACATTCATTTCTGATGATTCAAAAATGGATCATTCTGTAGTCTAACTTAGTGAACAAAGACACACACACACAAAAGAAGTAAAAAGCCTTGGCCACCACAGATTCCACATATACGGTTTGCAACATTTGGCACTATGAATTAAAACAATTCCTAAACACAGAAACCCTCTGTAGAAATTTAAATAATTTCCTTGTATGTTTAACAACATGGAATATGATAAAAATGTATGCAGATACCAGATATACTCACAATTACAGTTTGAGACAAAAATATAAAAAACTGAAGTTTGTTGGTTCTGACATAAAGATTTCCAAAGTTTAAAATTCTAGCTATTGTTTAGCAGTCTATTTTACCTTTATTTGTGACTTGAAATTCACATGTGGAAAATGACAACTGATTTTGAATTCTTTCCATATAGTATAAAAGGCATGCTATTGATTGGCTTGTTTCATTCATGTCTAATTTCTAATGAGATTGTGCAAATTAGTTCTTTAAGAATTATGAGCTTCATTGCACTTACATATTTTATTTTATTTTATAAACTAATATTCCTCACATTACCTACTCTACATTGAAATAATGACAATTGCAACTTATGGGTATAACAATTCTCAGTTATTTGACATTAAAAAAGTACCAATTCTGTACATTGGTAGGATAATTCAAATTATGTTTAAAAGAAGAGAGCTTGAAAAGTCTAAATTCTACACATAATTTATTTGCTCAGCCTTTGTCCTCATACAGCCCAGAGACTTGGAAGGTACATTTGGACTTAAAAACAAGGATATAGGAAGAAGAGTGAAAAACAACATTTCCTAGTTTTATTTAAGACCAATAAAACTTAGCTCTTTTTTCACCTTTAGTTAGTGGCACAGAGACCTTCTCAATTAGTAGCTACCAGGTACCCGGTTGTTCAACCAGAGTGGCAAAAGAAGGGAATTTGCCATGGGGCCCTACTAAGCCAACACACGGGGATAAAAGTTAAAAAGTCTCTATATATAGAGGTTACTGTTTTCTGTGATGTAAATCACCCCACCATGGGCAATTTCAAGGTACCATAAGTTTCACAACTGCCTGAAAAATTCTTGAAAATGTATCAATCAGGTATTATGAGCCAGGTAAAGCCAATTCCAACACACCATTAAATAGGGAATCACACATTGTCAACATCCTTTAAAACGTATGCTTTAATCACTTGTTTTATTGCAATATAAACCTTATGTGTTAGCAATTTAATTCTCCACAGAACTTTGTGGTGTCTACATACATGCACACACAAACACACACATGAACAAAGGTTACTCTGATTGATTCTCCAGCAATATTGCTAAATCAGTGTCATCTATAGTCTCCTTGAATCCTCTTTCTCTATCCTAAGCAAAGATCAAATATGTAATAACTATCTTTACTAGTCCTTCATCAAGCTATTGGCAAATTAATAAAGATATATTTCCTGGTTTGTTTTTCTTGATCCTATGTGTATATTAGATTGCTTATTAGCAGCATTTACGTTTCTAATAACCCTCTTTATAGATTAAATAATTAGTAATCATTAACGAAGCAGTATTACATGTTTTAATATATTTATGAGGTTGAGTACATTAGTGATTATACACTTTATCCATCATTGAACCATATGATAATTAAATCCTTAACGAAAACCATCTGGATACATCTTAAAGATACATTTGGCATTTCTCAATTAATTTCAATTCTAGCATTTTATTTTATGTGAATAGATAACTGTTCTTTTATTGAAGATGTAGTCATTAGCCATTTTCAGAAATGCTTAAATCACAGGAATTTGAGCTTTGAAGGTATTCATATTCTCTACTAGGAAATCACAGGTGCAAGAAAACTCAATTTGTTTCCCAATACACATGTGGATCTCTCTGGCATCAACATTCAGAGAAAAATTGAAAGAATAGCTGTCTAATCCAATAAGAACGTTAAAAAATGGTAGAGCCCTCTTTCAGTCCACACCACAACACTGTCACCTCTGATTCTCCACACAGTGGGGTATGGATGCATATATAAATCTTCCCTTCTGTCTTAAGTTACACTTTCAAGTAGAATTAATGAAGTGATGTTAACATTTAGTGCTTCCAGAAGTGAAAGAAATAATAGGTCAAAATTTAACTTTTAAAAATACACTTTCACACATTTATACTCTAAACAATATAATTGCAGTCAGTTGATCTTTGAAGAACTTAGTAGCTAAATTGCAACAATCCTTTGTCTGTTGTAGACATTGAAATTAGACAGGTTGCTATTTCCTGATTTTAATTTTCTGACTAGGCTTTCTTTAATCTGCCAATCTTTAATAATTAGTGAAAAAAGAAGAATTATTCCACTTTCAATGCTGTATATCCCTTTTTATTTCAGTTCACCAACATTTATAATTCTTCTTTCACCACTTGTATCTACCTAAAACTACAGGTAAGCCATCTTCTGTTTCTCTGGGACTGACACTGTAATTATTCCCTAAGAAATAAGTGAATAGACTTCTGGTTTTGGTTTCAGCATGTAAAGATCGTAGAAGTTGTTCCTACTGTACTTAAAATAAGAGAAAGATGGAATAACTAAAAACTAGTGATATTTTTGAACCCATCACAAAACTGAGGTTTTAGGACAAACTGATTCCACAAAACATTGGATAGTCAATATTTTAAACTCTTAATATCCAAAGGGATTAAAAAATTACAGGGTATTCCAAAAAGCAAAGAACAAAAAGACAAAGTTTCAAGAGACAAAGTAGTCATTAGAGCCAGACTAGAATATGACTCCGTTATTGGAATTATCAGGCAAGTAATTTAAAATGACTATAAACAATATGTTCAAAACCCTGTGTTAAAAAATAATAATAATAACCCATGAGGCCTAGGTTGCACAAATCTTGCAGATTCTCAAAAAGGGCCTCTCTTTAGAACTGGCTCTTAACGGGCTCCTGGTTCTGTGCAACTTGGAATATTATATATTCCTCTATATATATATATATATAAAATATATTATATATAATATATAATTATATATAATTATACACACACTATATATAATATATTTTATATATATGTGTGTGTGTGTATATATATATTTCTGATCAGAATATTCTTGTATGCCTGAGGTCTTGGGCCAGGCTGTATCAACTTGATAAGACAGCTTATACCAACAATGTAATCTATGGTGAATGCCTGTTTTTGTTCTGGAAGTTTGGACTCTGAGAAGCTGAGATCAGTTACACAGGTGCTGAATACCCAAGTGATTAACCAGCAATAAAAACTCTGAATGCCAAAACAGGAGTAAGCTCCCTGGTTAGCAATACTTCCTATGTGTTGCTACACATAATTACACAAGAATTAAGCAAGTCTGTGCAACTCTACTTGAAGAGGGCACCTGCAAGCTTGTGCCTGGTTTCTTTTGTACTTTTCCTGATGTGCCCTTCCCTTTTGCTAATTTTATTTTACATTCTTTCATTGTATGGGATGAAAAATGTTTTGTGTCAACTTGACTGTGCCATGGGGGGCACAGATTAAACATTCTGGCTATGTCTATGAGGCAAGGATGTTCCTGGATTAAAGTAACATTTGTATGGGTGGACTGAAAAAGGTATATTTCCCTCACCAGTGTGGGTGGGCACCATCCAATTCATTGAGAGTCTGAATAGAACAAAGAGGCAGAAGAAGGAAGAATTTGCCCCTTTTGTTTTCTGTTTGCCTGCTTGAGCTGAGAAATTAGTCTTCCTCTGCTTGTGAACTGAACTGGGATTTTTACTATTGATTCCTCCTGGTTCCTAAAAATCCAAGGCCTTCAAATTTAGACCAAAATTATGGCACCAGCTTTCCTGGTGCAGCTGCAGATAGCAGATTATGAGATCTCTCAACCTGCATGATTGCGTGAGCCAATTTCTCATAAATAAATATGTATATTTATTATCATATATATCATAATAAATATATTTATATTTATATATATTTATATATAATACATATACAATACATATATCCTATTAAGTATGTTTGTTTCTCTGGAGAACCCTGGTTAATACACTATAATAAAAAGTAACCATGAATGTAAGAGTTTTTCTAGGTCCTGTGAGTACTTCCAGTAAATCATCAATTCTGAGATGATCTTAGGAATTCTGACACAGATTGTAATGGAAAAAGGTAGACAACATGAAAAACCAAATGGGTAATATCAGCCTAGAGATGAAAACTATGAGAGAAGATCAAAATAATTTCTACAAATAAAAATAAGGTAACATAAATAAAGGTTGTCTTTGACAGGTCCATCAGAGGACCTGATACAAATGAGAAAAGAATCTGGGAACTTGTATATAGGCCAATAAAAACATTCCAAACAGAAACACAAGGACAAAAGGAAAAAAAAAAAGAACTCAAATATTGAAAAATACATCCAAGATATTTGGGACAATATAACAAGTTTTGAAATTTTTATAATCAGGATACCAGAAGGAATGAATGAACAGAGTGCAAATGAGCTTTCAAAGGTGGAACAGACATGAAGTGTTCCTACTTCTTAAAGTTTGGAAGTAATATTTAAAAAAAGACAATAAGCTAGTACTAATCCCTTCATTTCTAGAAAAGAGTGTAAAGGACATGCATATCACTGGGTATAACTACCTTCACATGTGTTTGCATATATGAAACTAACTTTAACATGAAAAAATGTGTTTTTTTAAGGCTTAGAGACTCTCTTTCATATATTCCCATAGATAACAACTTTCATGCAAATTATCCTACAATTTGAAAATGTAGTAAATTTAATTTACATTAATATTAGGACATAGGCTGACATGAAAATACAAAAACAAACAAACAAACACAAAACCAACCAAACAAACAAAAAACCCAGAGACTAAGTTTTTGACAACCTAACATGGTGTCTTGATTCTAAGACCTATAACTTAAATATTTTACATCATTAGTACTTGGTTCAGAGTTCACAGAGTGTCTTAAAAATTCAAAAATATTAGAGAATATAAATAGTGAAATATCTTTCTAAGCCACAGTTTAAATAAAATAAAAGTTTTGGGTTTTAGGAGCCTACTTCCAGTTCTACGATTTTCAAGTAACTTATCTTACCATAAATGTGTAGATAAATTTTAGGCGTGAGTATAATGATATATTCTGCCTGAGTTGTTTCATATGAGAATTTGGTGACACAGCTAAAATGTGATAGATATTGGTAAACTGTTTCAAAGAAAAATCTACTTCTCATATAATATTGTTTCAATACAGATTAGTTCAATGGAACTCAAACATCAAAATTTAAAAACAGTAACATAACCTTGGTGTTAAATAACCTTTCTTTAGTAAAAGTACTATATTTTAGGTCCAAATACAACTTATATGTCACTAAAAAAACTAATATGACAATCTTTCTTTCTAGTATTTTGATACTATATTACCTGGATAGATAAAATTTCTTCATAATTCTAAACTCTAATGAAATTGATTTTTAGGTGAATGTATTGGCTGAGTATGAGTAAATAGTAGGCATAGAAAAATGACTTGTTAGAAACAGCCAGGAAGAAAAGATATTCATAAGAGAGAATAATGGCATGCATAGAGCAGAAAAGAGAATATGGAAAAGGATAAAGTTTTAATAAATATCGACCTATTAAGCATAGAAGGTATAATTAAATATATTTTACACTTTTGAAAAAATATCAAAATGTAAAATATCAAAGTGTAAAGCATGAAAGGCCTACAATAACTTTCTAGACACTACATTCTACACTATAGTGTGGAAGCACTAGTAATACAGACTGAGAACAGTTTTGGTTTAATCTGTACAGCTAAAAAAATCATTAGGAGTTTAATAGATTAGTACTCAAATTCAACGAGTATCTGTGTGTACATGCATGTTATTCTAATATCTAAGAGAGTGTGTGTGTGTGTGTAAAGGTGTATAGAACTTTTAAAATAATATAAACACTTATAAGTATAGGGTCCTATATATAATATGTATGTTTTGTCTTGCTTTTTCACTTGACACTATAATATTTTATTTCATAAAATTATTTTAAATCTTCATTTTCCAAACTCCCCTTTTCATAGTTCATCATATAGATATATACTACTATATTTAACCATTTCTTCCTTTGAAATATTTACTTTATTTTCCTTATATTCTGTTAATTGCTATGTAACAAACATCATTGCATATACTGATAAAACATATTTTTTTCCTTCCTCTTAGGAGGGAAATTCCTAGAAATGAAAATACCGGGTCCAGTGTATAACTTTTATGAAGGCTCATCATAGGAAAGTTGCTTTCCAAATGCATTGCTATTTTATGGGATGGTGTTTTAACAGAAATGATCTGTGCTTCAAAGAAAAAACATAGTGCAATGTTTCCTAAAATAGTAGATTCTGGTGCCAGATAAAGGTAATGTCATGTGGGAACGTCAGTGATTCTTTCCAGTCCATCTTGCATGTGCATAAAGGCAGGAGAATTACAGAGCCTGCTGTTTGGATAGCAAGACAAGATAATAATTCTCCCCATTTGAGCCAATTCTGAGGTCTTGAGTTTCCTGCATAAAACATTCCTTGACTTTTACACACATCATTAAAAATGTGCATTGAATCACTTCTTGATGTCTTGCAGTGATTATAGTTCATGAATTTTATCTTTTTTTTCTATGTATTATGCATTTTTTCAGTTACCTCCTGGTAAATGCTGGTAGAATGTGAATTTCTTTCTGAATATTATAAGAAAATAATATCACCTGTTTAAAAGAATGCAAAAGAAATCTACTTTTTGAAAATTGAATATCTATGTATACCAGATATATATCATAGTCTCACAAATTCCACATTAAAAGGAGGTTTCTGAATATTCAAATTATCCTTCAGTTTATTTATTTGTAATATCTAGTCTTGAAGAGAATTTGGCAAGTTAAAGCTTCTGCAAACAAAAGCAAATAGCCTGATTGAAAAATGGCAAAAGACACGAACCGACACTTCTCAAAAGAAGACATACAAGTGACCAAGAAAAAAAAAAAAATGAAAGAATTCTCAGCATTACTAATCATCAAAGAAATGCAAACCAAAACCACAATGAGATACACCTTACACCAGTCAGAATGACTTTTAAAATGTCAAAGAAAAACAAGATGTTGGTGAGGCTGCAGAGAAAAGGGAATGCTTATACATTGTTTGTGGTAATGTCAACAAGTTCATCCATTATGGAAAACAGTCTGAAAATTTCTCAATAAACTTTAAATAGCGCTACCATTCATTCTAGTAATCCCATTACTGGGTATATACCCAAAGGAAAATAAATCATTTCCCAAAAAGACACATGCACTCGTGTTCATTGCAATGCTATTCACAATAGCAAAAACATGGAATTAAGCCAGGTTCTCATCAATGGTAGACAGGATAAAGAAAATGTGGTACTTATGTACCATGGAATACTATACAGCAATAAAGAGAATAAAACCATGACTTTTGTGGAGACATGGATGCAATTGGGGGCAATAATTCTAAGTGAAATAATACAGGAACGAAAATCAAACAGTGCTTGCTCTTACCTATAAGTGGGAGCTAAACATTGAATACTCATGGAGTTAAAGATGGAAACATTAAACATTGTGGACTATTACAGTGGGGAGGGAGAGAAGAAAAGGGAATGTGCATTGAAAAACTACCTAGCAGGTACTATGCTTACTACCTGAGTGATGGGATCTGTTCCCCAAACCTCAGCATCATGCAATGTACTCATATAACAAACCTGCATATGTATCCCCTGTATCTAAGAGAAAAGTTGAAATTTAAAAAATTAAATGTGTAAAAAAAAAAAGAAAAAAAAGAAAAAATGAAACGATGGTAGTGATTATCCATTTATGGGGGGGAAAAAAAAAACTTCCACCAACATCGTATTTGCATATACGTAGAAAGAAGTGTCACCAGACACATGCTTTATTCAAGTTATTTATTTTATTGAGAGCTGCAGTATTTATTTGAATGTATCATCTCTTTTTGGATTACATGCAACTGGAATAATCAAAAAGAGATCATTGGACCCAAATTTCTATTATCTTTGTCCCTGCTTTCACTGTTAGTCTATAAATTATCCACATTACAGCCAGAATAATTGTTTAAAAATTGTGTTTGATCACATGATGCTTTTTATTAAAACCCTTACATGACTTTCCAAAGCACT
Organism: Macaca nemestrina; assembly: GCF_043159975.1. NCBI lineage: Eukaryota > Metazoa > Chordata > Mammalia > Primates > Cercopithecidae > Macaca > Macaca nemestrina. Next base: position 122,311,899 of record NC_092127.1, on the reverse strand, counting down.
AAGAGAAAGAAAAATGTTAATATTGCTTACAAGACCTGAGCAATGAGACTCTTGCTATTGTCCATACCTCTTTTCTCATTGCCACGTATTTTTTTTTACCCCTACCCACACAACCCACTCTACCAGAATACTACTGCATATCCAGGCACATATTCATGACATTTAATTTCTAATTTCTTCAAGTTGTTTATAGTGCAGTTCTCTGGCAAATAATTCATGCCAATAGTCCTTAACACTTTATCTTCATTTGGCTACATTCTACTCAACTTTTGGTGTTTACCATAGATATCAGTTTTGCTGGGAAGAATATACGCTGATTTTACAAATCTGGAGTGAAACCCTTTTCTATTAGGGCAAAACTATTTATATTCTGTTGTAATATTGATCACATTATATTGAAATTGCATGTTACAGTGCATAAGTCATTAGACTGTAAATTCTATTATTGGCAGAGACAGCATCTACAACAATTCATTACTTCACCCCATGTCCTAATGCTGTTTGGCATTATTAGGAGTCTACAAATATTTGCTTAATGAACAAACAAATTAGAGAAGGCATAGTTTAGGTTCTTTAATTTGGAAATTCAAGAGAATAAATTGTTGAAATTGTCAAATACAGAACATGATATGAGAAAAAATACTTATTTTTCTATATAGTTCACATTGGCATAAAATGTAAGAAGTGGAATTCTGACATAAATGATCTTTTATTCTTTCTTACTGGGGAAACAAAACCCTTAGTCACTTTGTGCAAACAGAATTGTATCTGTTCTTCTCAGCTCACATTCTTTTTCTGCTTTTATTTTCCAAATCTGCTTTTTGGAAAAGTAGGTTTCCAAACTTTTTCTGCTTTTTATTTCCAAAGCTGATTCTCTTATGTTTGTCCCAACTGATTATCGATGTCTCTGCATGCACACAGGTTTATTGCATTTGGGCACTACCAGATTGTGACTTGAGATAACAACTGACATCAAAGTTGAGCAGAAATGTGGAGACTGTGCCTTTTACTGGCTAAAGGCTGTTCTTATTTACTCACTTTTACCTGGTATCGTTTTGGCAATGCTATTATTTGTGTAGCTATTTTAAGAGAATGCTTTTCAATAGTAATAATAAAACTTACTGGAATTACTTCCTGGTTAGCTGATTGTTTCTGTTCTTTTCCTGGGTCTACCTTTAAGTTAGTGTAAAATTCTCAGTGTGGAGTATGTATAAAACCCTTGAGTGATATTGACAAAGTAATAAGAGGAAAACGTAGCTAGAGCATTGCTTCTGGGGAAACTCAATGCTCTATCTCAATCCATTATTATGTCAATTCATTTATTTATAAACAAATTTATTCATTGAAAAAGTATTGAACCCCTTTTTAGTGTTAAATATAACGAATGATAATCCTCTTGATACACAAAATAAGAACCTAATAACATAATTCATCAACTCACTCTGACCCCTGCCTCTATAATCAATTCCCCATGTAGAGTTAATCTTTTAAAATTAATTTTTCTACTTACTACATTGCCTAAAATTAATCAATGGCTTCCCATTGTTTTTTGAAAAAGAGACAAAATATTTATAATATAGCACAACACCCTTAATTCTCTGATGTTCACAGATCTCTGACTTGATCACTCACTAGTCTCATACCCAGTGTACTGTTTATAGCAACATTGCTGTCTTTGAATGGGTGGCCACTTTTTATCCTTCTCATTTTTTCCCTTTTACTGGCTAAAGACTGTTCTTATTTACTCACTTTTACCTGGTATCGTTTTGGCAATGCTATTACCTTGAAAGCAAAGCCATTATTGACCACCTAAACTAGTAATTTCCACCTCAATTTATTATCTATTTTATTGCCTGTGCATTTTCTTCATAGCACGTATCTATGCCTCTAATTATTTTGCTTCTTTGCTGTTTACTTACAGTCTTTCTTTCACTAAGCTATGTAAATTCTACAGTGGCAGGATACTCATCTCTTTATATCTTTAGGGACTAGAACAGTGATTTAAAAAAGAAAAACTAATAAATGAATAAGTAGATAATGAATGAAAAGATTATATCCATAATAATACTCTTTTTCCTCAGGAATCTCACCAGAAATTTTATTTCCATGGACCTGCATTAGGACTCTTCCAAACTAAAATAGATTACTTCTCCACTCTATTTTAAGATTATAGTGCAGGCTAACAAGAATGGTAGCCTTCAGAATTATGTGACTAAAGTCAAGGTCAGAGTATTTATTTTAATGAATATCAAGTGCCTAGACATTGCTAAGCATAATTGCTCAACCTTATTTATTCACTTCCCCTTCCTTCCTACATGCCTTTAAACATTATGAGAAAAGCAAAGATCTCAAAAACAAATGTACAAACAGAAGTTTAACATTATGGTTTAACCTTTGTGCTTTCTTTAGTTCAGTCTTTAACTTCATAGTATATTGAATGATTACTCTCCTACTTTTATGGAATTATTTTGTACATTCTCTCTGAAAAACCAGCTGATAAATAGGCATTGAAAATGAGAATATTTACTCACCAACAAATTTCTCCCTAAGAAAACCCAAATCCCCAGTATCACAGTTTATAGATAAATCTGTTCTGCTTGTGACAGGGCTAGCTTTTGAGTATTCCATTCATCAAATCTTTAACACAAAACTTCTTAGCACTAGTGCCTTTTTTCTTCCACAGTCACAAAATAGATGTTGCTGGAATCTATGGAAAATTGGGTCAGTAAATCAGGAAACAATGATCCATTTTCAACAAAAATTAAGTTTTGAACTCTTTTAGTTCTTTTCACTCCTCAGGCCAAAATATGTGAATCATATTTGACGAGAAATCTGACTTCTTTCCTCACATTTGATACTATTATGCCCTCCTAACTTTTTATCAAATCTATCCCCTAATGAACTGCACATTAAGTACAGAAAGGTGAACTTTTCATCAATTATCATTACTCACTGACTGAAATACACTGCTTTAGTAAAGGTTCTATTAGTCACGCTTCTTCAGAGAAACAGAATGTGTGTGTGTGTGTGTGTGTGTGTGTGTGTGTGTGTGTGTGTAGAAATAGAGAGGAATTTATTATAATGACTTGACTCAGGAAGTTATGGACACTGAGAAATTCCAAGATCTTCAGCTGGCAAACTGGAGATCCAGGAAAGCCAACAGTATAATTTTGGTCCTAGTCCAAAGGCCTGAAAGGAGAATAACTGCTGATGTAAATTCTATTGTGAAGGCAGGAGAATGTCAATGTCCAAACTTGAAGACATTTTATCAGAGAATGCATTAGTTTTTACTCAGCACCTTTATTCTATTCAGACCTCCAATGGATCAGATGTAGTCCCTCCACATTAAGAGAGGCAATCAGCTCTACTCAATGATCAAGTCAAATGTTAATCTCATTCAGACACACCTTCACAGACACACCCATAATAATGATGAATAAAATATCTGAGTACTCCATGGCCCAATCAAGTTGACACATAAATTAATCACCAGAGAGTGACCTATTACATGTGATATGCAATAGTCTATGTTAATAGAAAATTTGTAAAGAGAAGCAACAGGAATGGATCTCTCTAGGAAGAAACTTCCTGATGTCAACTAATGATTTTGAATATAAACATAAGGCTATTGGGATTGAAATGGACAAATATAGGGAAAAAATGAAAATTATAGACAAAAGAACGATGGTTGATTATTCTGGCAAGGCTTTATTTTCCACCAGCCACAGAAAGAAATAACGTTTTCTCAGACTTACCAGATTTTCTAATTTTTCCTGTTTAAAGTTGTAATCTTGATTTTCTAAGTGAAGCATGAATTGAATTAAACATGAACTTAACTGAGACTTCAGGAAAAAAAAACTTGAGTAAATAAACACAAATATATATAAAATGGGTTTATAGAGTGACCTATTATATATGATACATAATAATCTATGTTAATAGGAGGTTCGTAGAGAGAAGCAACAGAAATGGAACCTTCTATTCCTTTTGTCTACACACAATCAATGGTCTAGTTTAGTTCAAACTTTTTTTTCTTCTTAATCTTTTAAAACATGTTGATACATCTTTCTTGCTTGCTTGCTTCCTCCCTTCCTCCCTCCCTTCTTCTTTACATTCCTCCCTTTCTTCCTTCCTTCTTTCCTTCCTCCCTTTCTTTTTGTTTCTTCTTTCCACTTCTATTTCCTTCCTTCCTTCCTTCCTTCCTTCCTTCCTTCCTTCCTTCCTTCCTTCCTTCCTTCCTTTCTTTCTTTCTTTCTTTCTTTCTTTCTTTCTTTCTTTCTTTCTTTCTTTCTCTTTCTTTCTCTTTCTTTCTTTCTTTCTTTCTTTCTTTCTTTCTTTCTTTCTTTCTTTCTTTCTTTTTCTTTTTCTTTTTTTCTTTCTCTTTCTCTCTTTCTTTTCTCTTTCTCTCTTTTCTTTCTTTTTCTTTCTTTCTTATTTCTTCTCTTTCTTTCTTCTTTCATCTCCTTCCTTCCTTTCTTCCTTCCTTTCCCTTTTACTTTTTTCTTTCTTTCTTTTTTCTTCTTTCCTCTCTTTCTTCCTTCTTTCATCTCCTTCTTTCCTTTCTCTCTTTTACTTTTTTCTTTCTTTCTTTCTTTCTTTCTTTCTTTCTTTCTTTCTTTCTTTCTTTCTTTCTTTCTTTCTTTCTTTCTTTCTTTCTTTTCTTCCTCTTTTTATTTAAAAAAAAAAAAAAAAAAAGAACAGAGTCTGATTCTTGTCTTCTCACCCAGGCTGGAGTGCAATGGTGCAATCTCAGCCCACTGAAATCTCCGCCTCCAGGGTTCAAACAATTCACCTGACTCAGCATCCTGAATAGTTGAAATTACAGGCACTTGCAACCATGCTTGGCTAATTTTTTTGTATTTTTAGTAGAGACGGGGGTTTCACCATGTTGGCCAGGCCTCTGCCTGCTTTCCTTCCTTCCTTCCTTCCTTCCTTCCTTCCTTCCTTCCTTCCTTCCTTCCTTCCTTCCTTCCTTCCTTCCTATTTTTCCTTCCTTCCATTTTTTTTTTTTTCTGCTAGCTGAGAGAAGAGTTAGAGTGGAAATAGTTTTTTGAAAAGCTCATATTTCAAATAATTTTGCCTGGAGTTAAATACAGATTTTCCTGAATTCTCACAGAAAGCTTTCCTTATTTATTATTATTTGTCTGCTTCCTCTTCATATTATCATTACTGTTACTTTATAGAGACAGTCTCTTACTATTTTGCCTAGACTGGTCTTGAAATCTTGGGCTTAAGTAATCTTCCCACCTTGGCCTCCCAAGGTGCTGGGATTCCAGGCATGAGCCATTGCACCTGGCAGAAAGCATTCTTATAAGACATCTATGCCACAGTTACAGGCAAACCTAGACAGAGAATTTCATGGAAGTGCTTAAATACAAACAATGCAGACAGTTTATTCAATTCAACCTAAAGAGTTTTTAGAAGAGTCACACATTAGAAAAAATTTGAAAAACTTGATATCACACTGTGAAATTTGACTCAATATGCTAACCATTTACATGTATCTTCTAGGCCAAGGGTTCATAACATTTTTTCAGCCACAAACCCTTTGGCGGTTGTCAGGGGAACAGCTTATGAAAATCTCAAAATAAAACGACAAAATGCAATACCAAGGCCCTATAAATCCAATAAATTTTTTAAAATGAAGTAACCAAAATAAGAGGAGGAAATCTGTGATACATTTTTTACAGAAGTCATTGTAGTAGTGCATCACTCAGACCTTATAATTCAGTAGTGATCCTGCTAGAGGAGCACAATGGGCTCACAGTCTCCAGATGTCTCACTTTTAGAACTCATTAAGCATTCACACCAAGAACATGCTCTGCCTGGGCTGCTCTCAGGCAGTGACTAACACAGAGGAGATATAAAGCCAGGGCAATTCCCCCAACACAGGATTCCTCTAACAGCGATCCTTATATTGTGGCTTCTTGTGGATCTGGTCAAAATTTTGGCAAAAGTCCATTGTAGTCTGAGGATTTTCTTCTCATTCCTTTTTCTTTCCTAATCTCCTTTCACAGTGTCACAATGCCTACCCTCCCTTCTCTCATATTTATCATTTGCATGAATTTCCCAAAATAATTACTTTTTACTTTGAATTCACTTTTGGTATGCCTTCCGGAGAACCCTAATTGACACACTAATTAACTCATCACTAACTAGTCAATAATTTTATAGGTATACTACATATATACCAGCCAGGAGTGTTTAAGGGCCTCAAAAAAGAAACTCTCTGATAAGCAAGGGGTCTAGAATATTGGTAAGAAATATGGTCAGTCTCATATCAAGTATCTTTGTCCTGAATTGTTAGAAACAAAGTACTGCATTGCAGAAATGCTGGAAAAAATGTTTGACATTTTCTTATTTATTTTACTTTATATAACAATTTCTTATTTTTTTTTTTTTTTTGGCAAGATAGAGGGACATTTACTTAGAGTCATTTACAACTGCAAGCATAAATACTATTGTATTCGTTTTGGAATTAATAAATATCATTATAAATACACAGATTAAGTTTCTAAAATATTTTTTCACTCTAATCCTTCATTTAAATTTAACCCTGCTGCTTTATTTTCTAAGTAGGACACATATGCATACCTATATGCACACAGTACGTCCTTTGTTAGTTTCTTAACCTCAGGGATTGTAGTCACTGTTATCACATTTTAGACAGGATCCTGAAGATTAGTATATATTTCCCAGAGGACAGTCACAACTGTGGCCTTTTCTTCTTTACAAAAAGCATGTGTGAAGAGATTGAAAGCAGCTACAATTTGCTTTTTGTAGAGATGAATAATTAAGGTGTATGATTTCTAATGTTTTCATATTTGACAAAGTAAAACTTGAGAGTTGATTGAGATGTCATCTCAGACAAATACAGCTACGAACTCAGATAAAAAGGCGAAAATATACTCCACGAGGCTCTTATTTTTTACTTGTGACAGATTTCTTCTGTGAATTTAGCACCAAAGGTTTTAGTCTAATTATTCACATTTAACATACTAAATTTGAATCCTCTCTCCAAATTAGTAGAATCTACATTTTGTTTTCTTTGAGGATCAGTAAAACATCTACACTTCACAATAACTTGCCAGCTTAAAATCTGATCAGCTTTATCTTCATTTCTGTTCACCCATTCTCAAAGTTTATTGTGAGGATGGGGGAAAATCTGTGAGAGCTGATGATTTCAGCATAAGCCAGTTCCTTTCTGGTGACAGAATACCAGTAAGAGACTGGTTTAAGTTGATATCATCAGCTCTGATTCCAGAATGTTTTTGATTTTAATCCATCTTTTTCTCATATTGAAATCAAATCCATTCTCATATTCAGCTTTAGTTTCAAGACTTTCTCATAACCTTCTAGTCAATCTTCTTTGGATTTATTTTACCATTCCAAATGCTCATGTTTTAATGATTTCCTCCCTAGAATTCTTGACACTTTTGAAAATCTCATTAAAACCTCCTTTTTGATGTTCAATTAGGTACTACTGAATTGGTCCGTATCATTGGACACAAACACGCTGCATCCACATGTACCCTAGAACTTAAAGTATAATAATAATAATAATAAAAAGATGGTTCATTTCATCTTTACCTATAAAATTTCTGTCTTTATTTATGGAGTATGGTTCATTAAGATTCTTTTATTTAACTTCTATTCTCTACTTCATGGTTGCTCAAGTTAGTGGGTCCCATAACAAACCCTCTACAGTGTAAACCATAATTGATGTTTTAATTTTGGTAGTTGAAAAACTGTTCATGTCAAGGTTTGATTTAAAAATAAGTCATTCCTCTGACACAAATTACATTTCTAATGTAATGTGATGGACACATTAAAAGAAGCCTTTCCAGTAAATTCCTTAGAGTTTCCATCAGCTCAGCATACAGGCGAGATTGAATATCTGCTCAAAGCATATGTTTATCAGGGACATATGCACTAACACGTGAGTTATCATTTTTTCAAGCAAGATTTTAAACTCTAAGTATTTTTATGTTACAAGATATTAAAGGCACTGATCATTCACCATATAAATTATGGCCGTGTACCGTGTGGGGAACCAGTAGGTAATTCTTTGCACATCAAAAGATGTTGTCTCTAAATGTACTACCTCTCTCTCGATGTTAATGTTGGCCTTGGCTGATCCCTCATGAAAGACTAGTATAATGTCTTTTTAAATGACTTTTTTTTTTTTTTTGACTTATGTAACATTCACAAACTAGGTATTCAGGAAAAAAAGAAAAGAAAAAAATCATGTTATCTGATATTCACAATATCACACTGCTCTAGGTGCCTTCATTGATAAATAAGTACTTCTAAATATACTTGACAAGCAATGGAGATCAATAATACCTTTGAGCAGGATAAAGGTGTGACAGAAGCAATGTCTGCCAATATGTATGTTGAAGTTCACAACTTATAGAAGAGGTGTTATTATACTTAAGAAAATCAATTTGGTATCTGCTGCAATCATCCAGAAATTATCATTTAATTTATCACAGTCCAGGTGACACAGTGCAATTTTTTTCATACTTACATCTTCTAGAGAAGATGTCATTAATTGCCCCAGAAGTTCAAGATTCTGGAATGTTGGAGCCTTAAATCTCAGAGGAGAAATGTTCACCAAGTTATATTTATAGGGACAATATATCCTGGCTTAATCTAGTAAAGATGCAGATATTATATTTTTTTCTGTTTATTTCCACCTCAACTAGCAAATGGAAAAGTATTTGCCTATAATTTTAATGAATTATGTCAGGTAGTATGAAATGAGAAGCCACTTCTGCCTACCAGGAAATCTATTCCATATTAGAGATATTGACTCATACAGTTATTCCTGTTGAAAATATCTCCAATTAATACCAAAAGACAGATTTTACCCCAAAAAGGAGGAAGAAAGAAATGAAACCCTTTCTGATGTAGCAGACAATGAAAACGTTTGGTTGAAGGGAAGTAAACTTCTAGTACCACAGCCTGACACTGATTTTTGGTACTTCAGCAAAAAGTGTTGCTAGAGAATTTTGATACACAGATAATAAAGTTTATATTAAAACCTAAACTTGGGAAAATTACTGGTTCAACACTATCTATAATTATTACAAAAACTGAAGCGATCCCTTACAACTCAAGTGGACAAGAAATATGGGACAGTGTGGTTTCCTCACTAGAGTAAGCACATAACAAAAATGCCATAACACATAAAGATTCAAATATGGAAACGAAGAAACCATTTTCTTTTAACTATTGAGTAGCTGAATGAAGCAATTGTATTATGAGAAATATTAGAATTCTTTCCCTCTCTGACTCTTATTACCTGTCATCTGTCTCTCTCTTTTTCTCTCTTTCTCTCTCTTGCTCTCTCTCTCCCTGTCTTCTCAGTTTGCTATATAACCGAAAACATTAGGTTTAATTTTTGTGTATTTTTTTTTTTTTGCAAATCATATATAGTTAGTATCCTATGGTGTGTTAATTATATTTCACTAGCACTTAATTAAAATATTATTACATCAGTTTCTAAAAACAAATATTCAAAAGGGCTGAAATTAAAAGATAGTCAAGAATACATTCTTTGAATTTGAGTTTAAAGACACTCTTGCTATACCATTACAAATGCACATAATAGATTATTTTTTCAAGTAAGCTGTAGCACATAATAGATGATTTCCTTAAGTAAGCTGTAACTTTACTATAGCTTACTTAAGGAAATCATCTATTATGTGCATTTCTGTTTTTATTTCAACTACCCTTTAAAACAAAACAAAATTTAGGATTATAAATTTGATCGTTGTAGCGCTTGAACTAATGATTACTTCTGTTTGGGATGCCAAATTTAAAATATTTTCTGCATATCTATTGAAAAGTCACTTTAAGAAACATGTTACGCTGGGCGCGGTGGCTCACGCCTGTAATCCCAACACTTTGGGAGGCCGAGGCGGGCGGATCACGAGGTCAGGAGATGGAGACCATCCTGGTTAACACGGTGAAACCTCGCCTCTACTAAAAATACAAAAAAAGTCAGCCGGCCGTGGTGGCATGCGCCTGTAGTCCCAGCTACTTGGCAGGCTGAGGCAGGAGAATGGTGTGAACCCAGAAGGCGGAGCTTGCAGTGAGCCGAGATGGCGCCACTGCACTCCAGCCTGAGCGACATAGCGAGACTCAGTCTCAAAAAAAAAAAAAAAAAAAAAAAAAAAAAAAAGAATAAAAAAGAAAGAAAAAAACATGTTATGATAAGTGTGATAAACAGAACAATACTAAACTGCAACTAAAGCATATTAAGTAATGCAGGATTTCTATTTAACAGTAGAATATAATTCCTTGAGTAGACCACCTTTATTTGGATAGAGTCATGCTGATTACCTGGACAAAAAATATTTCAAAGGTTAAGGACAGCAGAAGAATAATACTTTCATGTGAAGTCTTTTGTTTCAGGGACACAATTAACATCTACTCACTAAACGACTTTCTCTAATAAACAGTATGATTAGTTTGAGATGTTCAGCACTTGACTGTAAATAGTTATAATTGCATGGAGAGAAATCCATAAACAAGAAGGTGTAAGAAACTTCTGATATTCCTGTTTCTAGCAATTAACAATAAAAATTTCATTGTTCATCAACAAACTTTCCTTAATTAGGGGTCAAATTATCATCCTTCTTAACTCATTTGATAATTTTCAGTTACATAATAATGCAGCTATTCATTAAGGTACCTGTAAAACAACAACAAAAAATAAATTTAACTAATTATCAGAAGCAAAAGGGATTCATGATTTAAGAGCTAAAATTATATATGAAATAAAGTCCAAGAAATTCTCCAAAGACAATGTAAAATCATCAACATGTCCTGAAATAAAATAAGACTTTATTCTCCCGTAATGTATGACTGGATGAGAAGGAACAACTTTTAAGACTTTAATGATTCTATCATAGTATATCTTGGCTCGTCATTCTATATTTATTTCTTGTGCTCCTGGAAAATTTTATTCATTGTAAAAATTGGAAATCTCTGTTTTTCATTTAATTTTTGCTTTCTTTCTTTCTTTTTATTTTATTTTATTTATTTATTTATTTATTTTGAGATGGAGTCTTGCCCTGTCACCCTGGCTGGAGTTCAGTGGCACGATCTCAGCTTACTGCAAGCTCCACCTCCTGGTTTCACGCCATTCTCCTGCCTCAGCATCCCAAGTAGCTGGGACTACAGGTGCCCACCACCACGCCCGGCTAATTTTTTTTTTTTTTTTTTTTTTGTATTTTTAGTAGATACGGAGTTTCACCGTGTTAGCCAGGAAGGTCTTGATCTCCTGACCTCATGATCCACCTGCCTGCCTCGGCCTCCCAAAGTGCTGGGATTACAGGCGTGAGCCACCTCACCCGGCCTAATTTTTGCTTTCTAAGATGATTGGAGATATGATTACTTTGAGGTTTTAGTTTCTTCTTCTGTGGATTAAAGAAATAAACTGGATACCCTGCAAGAATTTTGATTTAATTTGATTGTTTTGGGAGTGTGGACAAAGCCTAGACACTATCCCATGTTAAGAGAAGATGTCTCAGTTTTACAACAATTTGGGATGAGAGACAATCCGTACTTTGAATGCCTAGACTTGAAGGAAGAACTACAGTTCAAATAAACCCATTCCAAAGAAATGAACACATACAAATATTTACATGTTCATATTTCTAAAGATCTGATTGGAAGACAAAGCTTAAGAAGACCTGAGAGACACAGGATACCTCTATCTACTCTTTGTGGGCTACACTGGCCTCATATGGTATGAAACCGTAGTTTATATTTACTTACTTCATTACTCTGTCCCTGGCCATTTTCCCATTTGCTACTGTGTTTTCCATAAGTTCCAGTGGTTCATAAGTATCCCTTTTGTGTAGGATGTTCAGTTTTTAGTAGATATAAGAAAGTGGCATAGTGGTGGTATGGCTTACAGTCTTGGCCCATGCATAGTAAACCCCTGCCTATTCTTCTAGCCATGTCTGGTGTCACCCACCCTTGTCTTTCAACACTTCACCTGCACTGAATTTTCACCCATTCCTCAGAAGTTCCAAGCTTTTTTTCCATCCCAGGATCCCATCTATTCATTAGAAGATTACCCCCCTCCCACAAATATGCCCTTTCTGTTTGGATAATTTATGTTAGACTTCAGTATGAATGCACATTTCTTAGAGAGCTCTTCCTTGATTTCTCATCTTAATTAAATATCCTCTATGATTATTTCTCAATACTGTGTTAGTACATTTTCTGACAGTATAAATGAATGCTTCAGGCTGGATAATTGATAATGAATAGATATTTATTTAGCTCATGGTTCTGTATGCGGGAAAGTCCAACATTGAGGGACTAGAATCCAGTGAGGGCCTCAGGCCATGCCATTCCATGGTAGAAGAGCAGAAGGAAGGAGGGGAAAGCAAGTGCCTGTGAAAGAGAAGGGCACCAGGGGCCCAACTAGCTTTATAACAATCCACTTTCAAACAGGTCCTGCAATAGTCACATTCATTTATGAGGGATGAGGACTCTGCTCTCATGACCTCATCACTTCTTATTAGGCCCTTTCCTTCCACTGCTGTTGTAAGATTAAGTTTCCAACAGATGAACTTTTAGGCAACACATGAAAATCATAGAAAGCAGTATATTACAGTTTTTAATTATATCATTGTTTAGAATTAAAACTATACCCATGTATATTAATGTGTTACTGACTGTCTCTTCCAACTTGAAAGAAAGTGTACAGGTAAGGGAATATGAAAATCTTTTTCTAACTAATATCCAGTGCCCAACAAAGTATCTTACCAATTGGAAAGGCCAGGAATGAAAATTGCATATGTATGAAATCTAAATTTAAATAAATTTTACTCTTTTTTAGAACACATACACACCTTTTGTTTTCTTGATCCTGTGCTGATAGGTCTTCCTTCAATTTCTTCTACTTATATGGATATTTGATAATAGTTTGGTTTGATCAACTGTAGCTGGAGAATTTAACAGTCAGCTTCAGGCTAGTCAGGCTAAACATGAGCAGGAGGATTCAATCTCTTCTGGACATTTCTCTGATTTCACATGTGAGACTCCCCCCCCCCATTCTATACCACACTAACCTACTAGGCATAACTTGCAGAAAATTGTTTTTTTTTTTTTTTCCCGATGAGAACTTTGCATAACGTATGAAGCATTTTCAGAGCTGCTTTACAATTGATTTAGCTTCTCCAGTGTCTGGGGTTTGTCTTAACCCCAATCCTTTTATTGATAACCTTTATCTGTACTGCCTTGTAGTCTAGGCAATAGTCTACATAGTCACTCGTTGTCATCAATTGATTATTAAATTAATTCAATATATAGAAAATAAATAACTTCTATATTGCCAAATGCTTCTGCTAAGTATTTGGCATAGAAATAAAGTGAGAACAAATGAGTTCCACAGAAAATAGAATCTAACCAAAAAGATAGAGATGAACTCAGACTATAATGCATGCTTAAACTAAGAATTAAGAAATAAATTAGAATTTTTCAGGAGCCAAGTTTCATAGTAAATTTATGCAAAGGAGAGCTTAAAGCCATGAGTAAAGGCATAGATAAAAAGTCAACAGATGCAATCAAGAAACTCATGTGTTACCATCAATTAAATACCATGGGTGAACCAGGGGCAGTGGAAAATAAATCTTAAACATGTGACAGAGTGTTACTGAAGAATTTGCACAGGGGATAATATAAACAGATTTCTATATAGAAATATTAAATTAGCAAGCATACTGTGAGAAGTGTAAGTTGGGTTGTAAAAAAAGACTTCAACAAAAGACATGAGGACAATGAGTTGTAATAGCACAGGTAGAAATGTGGAGGTTCTGAAATGTTAGTGGGTGTGGAAATAAAGTAAAGGTTATTGTATCAGTCCTTTCTCATACTACTATAAAAGACTGCCTGAGACTGGGTAACCTATAAATGAAAGAAGTTTAATTGACTCACAGTTGCACATGGCTGGAAAGGCCTCAGGAAACTTAACAATCATGGTCATGGCAGAAGGAGAAGCAAACATGTCCTCCTTCACATGATGACAAGATGGAGAAGTGCCTAGCAAAATGGGGAAAAGCCCCTCATAAAACCAACAGATCTCATGAGAACTTACTATCGCGAGAATAGCATGGGGAAAACTGGTCCATGATTCAATTACTTCGCACCAGGTCCCTCCCTTGACACACAGGGATTATGGGAACTATAATTCAAGATAAGATTTGATTGGGAACACAGAAAAATCATATCAGGTCTATGTTCAGAAATGTAAAGAACATTTAATCAGGAAAACTTGTTAATTAATCATATTTGAAGAATATGGGGGAGAATGGAACAGAGCAACGTCTCAGTTCTCTCCCTTGGGGAAAAAAGTGGATAATAGTAATACTAAAAACAAAACATTTAAAATATCATATTTTACTTACATTAATAAATATTGCCGTTTTTTCTTTATGTTGAATTTTAGATTGTGTGACCTAATCAGGTAGATAAGTTAGCTAGATAGACTTACACTTCTGTGTTCTGAACATGAATGTGAATGTGAAGTCATTGGCTTTTAGGAACAAGGCTTAAATAGCTCAAAAGCTCATTGAGAGAAAGGCTACAAGTGAAACATTGATAAAAACCAAACATTCAGCAAGCCTATGTGTTAAGGGCCCAACATAGAAAGAGGAGCATTTACCTGAATTGAAGCAGACTACAGTATAGGAGGACACCCAGGCAGAAGTACTAGGAACCCACTGGAGAAGCTATGTTCTAAGAGGGAACTTTTAATTCAGGCCTAAAACAGTAGTAGCCCAAATTGTTCCCATTATAAAAAGTCATATTTAAATTCCATTTTTCTGTAGAAAAAACCTTCAATGAACATAACAAAGTAAAATATTTCTGTTCCACAAGTTCCAGGTCTCCAACTATGTCATTTTAATCTTTACTTAAATAAAAAGTGTAAGAATTTAAAGATTTATTTTATATTCCCCAAACTAGGTTATAAGAACATAGAAGTAGGTGTCATGTTTCTTTTATATGTACAATGTTATGAGATATATATATATATCTTTTCACAATTAGTATTTCATAAATGTTTATTTATATATATATATTTGATTTTAGAACTTTGTTATTATTGGAAGAGTGGAAACAAAATTAATTGCTTAACACTCCTTTTTGGCTACAATACATTTAGTCTAAATATATACATGTATGTATAGTGGGGTGTTCCCTTTCAATGATATCTCTGATATTCTATTTACTAATTACCTTATTTAATCAAAGTACATTAGGGAGTCTCATTTAATTTTGAATTCTGCAACTGTGCAATACTTTAAGGAAGATAATCTCTATCCATACCATGGGTGCTTTTCCATAACCAATTGAATTTCTTTAAGAAGAAAAAAATCCTGATATGTGAAAGATTTTTAATTTTTTCATGTAAATCCAACACCAGTACCAAATCTGTTTTACTACCTAAACTCACATGGAATAAACAGTAGTTTAATGGGTAACTAGAGAATATCTAGAACCATGTTAATAATTGTGGTTTCATTATTCCAATGATAATTTCCTAGATCTGCTTAGAAATAATGTTGTTGACAATATAGGAATTCTTTTTCCTCCAAAATTTGATTAGTCATTAGAATAGGATTTCTGAATGTTGCTTGAAGAATCCTTTTAACATAGGCATGTTGTCCATATTGAAATTAAACTACCATTGTTGATCTAAATATGAGAAATTGTATTTGTAATATTCCGCTAAAAGAATAAGAAAATGATTTTGACACTGACTAAAGACAGAAATTAGGATGAAAATCATAGCACAGGAAAGGAAAAAGAAGAGGGACCTAGAACTATAAAGATCAAGTTTATTTAAAGTAACCATTACATAAATTTAAAAGACATCCCTTAATTGTAAGATTATTTGAGATTAAAACTTTAATTAGTTTTTATCTTTAATAAAGATAGTACTTAAACCTTTAATCCTAGGATCTCAAAGCCAATTAACAGATAAATCCCCAATTTTCCTATGAACGAATGTGCACACATTTGCTTCCTTGTTTACAGTTAGAACCACTGTGGTTCAGAGAGATTTATTGTAAATCATATTCTAAAACATAAGGATCTGTCAGCAGGACACATGGTCCTCAATTCTTATATCAGTGTTCAAAAATATCTTATTAATCTAATAACAAAATAGCATGTCATTATTAAAAATCAAATATGCTTATTTATTTGACTTGAGGTGGAAAATACGCTGAGTTCAACTTTAAGCTTTGAAAATTATATGATGTGGAAACTTTGGCAGGTTAAGTAAGTTAAAACTTCAGTTACTTCACATAAAATTAGACATCATAAAATATCTTCAAGGAGGTATTTTAAGTATTGAATTAGATAATTACTTTAAATACTTAGCATTAAGTTAGAATATCACTGCATATTAGGTGTTATAATATTAGTAAAAATATTAAAAGGCAGAGAAGAGATATAACAACTGAAAATGACGATGAAGTTTTGAATACAGAGGTCCACAAATTCCAGTGGTTCAAGTTAATAATTTTTCTACTTTACAATGGTGCAAAAGTGACACAAATTTAGTAAAAATCATACTTTGAATATCTGCACAAGCATTCTGTTTTTCACTTTAGTACAGTATTCAATAAACTCCATCAGATATTCAATACTATATTGTAAAATAGGCTCTGTGTAAGATTATTTTGCCCAGATGTAAAGTGTTCCGAGCACTTCTAAGGTAGTATAGGCTAAGCTATGATGTTCAATAAGTTAGATGTATTAAATGAATTTTCAATTTATGATATTTTCAAATTACAATATGCTTAATGAAATGAGACTTCATTGAAAGTGAATGAGCATTTGTGTACAAAATATATATTCTTCTATGAACACATATCTATATATGTATATTTCTATATCTATATTGATCTGTATTGATTTGTCTATATAGAGATGTCAGTGCAAATTTAGAGATAGGTATTATAACCATTGTTAGGCAATTGTAAATATAATCTTTCAAGAATTTTGAATTAATGAATCTGTTATTCTTGGCTGGTAGAAAGTGTAAAAACTAAACGAAACACTTAGGGTTTCTGCTAAGCTCCGAGAAGCTGCATCAGGCAAAGGAAGCAATAGAAAATGCTAAGAGCTACTATGGCCAGGAACCCTAGTAGAACCTCTACATAATAACGAGACCTCATAGCATTACATAGCTTACCAAAGGGGGTATAAGAAACAAACTCCACTATTCCTAGAAATACAACAAATACAATTACATATCTAAAACCTATTACTGTGTTAAGGCAAAGAAAAAGCCTATTTGAGAATTTATAATCACAACTATGCCCTATCACATTCACATTTTCAATTGATGTTTTCCATGTAATTTTAAAAAATCTCAGATAATTCAATTTAGAATGATTTGAGTCTAGGGTAATCTTTAGGTTACTTTTAGAAGTTTTATTAAACAACACTGGCAGAACTTTACTTCAAAACATGCTTCAAAGTATTAGACAAAATTTCAAGAAAAACAGAAAGTTTAGAGTTAACAATCAGAAAATAAACAGACTTTTGCAATTCAGATTATGGAATTATAGAAAACAGAATTTTAAAATATGCACATAACATTATCAAAGATAAAGCAAAACTGTCAAATAAGAGCTGGTGGCATGTAGATGTAAAAAAGAAGCAAACGTATGTTCTGAATGTAAAAATTATAATTGTAATGAATATAAACCCAACATATGACTTAACTAGCAGATTATACACGGTTGAAGAGAAGATTAGGGAACTACAGGGGTATGTCAGAAGTATTTATTTGTGGCATGACATCAGCAAGATGGTGAAATAGGAGTTTCCAATGTTAGTCCCTTCACAAAAATATCAACTTGAACCACCAACTACACTCTAATATACCCTCACAAAGGTTGTGGAATGCAGGTAAGAGATTGTAGCTCCTGGTGGAGTACAGAAATAAAGAAAAAAACGTATTGAAGATGGTAGAAAAAACAGTTTCACATTACCTATATCACCCCATTCCAATCATGAAGAGAGATAGCCTCTGGGTTGGAAAAGGGGAGTAAAATAAGCACCTGACTTTGTCGCTTACCCCAGCATAAGGCCAACCCCTCTAAACATTATCCCCAGGCCAACACCCATGGCTCTAGGCTCCAGCCTGGCCTCTGAAGCCGAAGTCTCCAGGCCTGCCCTAGTGCTGCAATAGCCAAGACAAGTAATATACCTAAGTGTCAATTGATGGGTGGAAAAATAAAATGAGGTCTATATAAAAAATTGAATATTATTTAGTCCTAAAAAAGAAGGGAATTTTGTCATCTGTGAGAATATGGATGAACCTGCACGACCTTATGTTAATATGAAATAAACCAGTCACAGAAAGACAAATACTGCATGGTCTCTCTAATACATGAAATCTTAAACAGCCAAACTCAGAAACAGAATAGAATGGTCAAAGGGTACAAAGTATCAGTTATGCAGGATGAATAAATTCTGCAGATCCAATGTACAGCATGGTGATTATAGTTTATGATATTGTGTAGTATTATTGACATTTCCTACCAGTAGATTTTAAATGTTACACACACACACACACACACACACACACACACACACACACACACAAAAACAGGTCACTATATGATAAATATGTTAATTAGCATGATTGTGGTAATTATTTCATAATGTGTATGTATATCAAATCATTACATTGCACAACTTAAATATATACAATTTTTATTTGTCAAACCTAAATAGAGCTGAAAATAAAATTAAATGGAATTACCTACCCAAAAGATATCTTTTCGAAGGAAAATTACTCTCAGTGCCTAATTGTATAAAATAAATCTCTTATTACTTACAGACAAAATGTTTAATTCAATGGGAAGATATAATAATTTATTATATTTTTATTAATACAATGTACAGTCTCAAAATATATTTAAAAAGTATTAATTGGTAGACCAAAAGAAATTTTTAAAACACTATCATTGCATGAGATTTTAAAACTACTCTTTTGGTAATTGATAGAGCAAGTAGATAGCTTTATAACTATTTTCTACTATCTCATTTTCACGCAATAAGTAATGAACAACTACAAAGCATAAACTTGTTTTTAGGGCTGAGTTGTAGTATAAAATACATTCCATTTAAAAAGTAGTTTTTCTTCTGCATTTCTGTGTTCCTTTTTCACAAATATTTCACCCAAAAATCAATATTGCTTTACACACTAGTAGTCCTACAATGAACAGAACATCCAGTCATGGTCAGGTGTGCTTTTCAAATCTGTTATGACACAGAGTGAAACAAATAACTAAAAATATCATATCAGAAAGTTTTAAATAAGATAGAAGGAAAACTATACCTAAACTAAAATTGGGATACCTGCATCTCTATCTTAGTTTGAAAAATGTAAGGCTTTAAAAAAGGATGGGATCACTTTTTTAAACAACTCTTTATATACAAATGCACACATCCATATATGTGTGTGTATATATATACATAAACATATACACACATATCTGTGTGCATGTATACACACACATGCATATGTGTGTGTGTGTGTGTGTGTATATATATATATATAAATAAAGATGATTAGTTGATGGTAATTTGATTATAAATTAACAATGCAGTGTGACAACCAAAATTCTAATGAAATCATATCCCATATCAAGAAAAGTATATTTTTCAGTGTACAGATATACATACTAGTCTCATACAATTTCATGCAAGGAAAAATGTAACAACAGCAGCTTGTTCATCATGCTGTATTATGATAAGGCAGTAGAGAAACTGGAGTATTTTAGTCCTTTCAGAAATAAGAATGAATCATTAACCAGAATGCAGAGTGCATACTATGTGATGGGTATATCACACACATAATTAATGCATGAAATGAAATATACTTTTTGTCTTTTAAGAGAATATAGCATAAACTGGATACAGGGACTGATAAGCAGACTGATGTGGAATATTTACTGCATTAATGAATTATATTACTGATTCATTGAATTAATGAGTTAATTCATTGAATTAATACTATACCTGTCTGCCTATTATACATACTTTCTATTGTGGAGAAGTAAAACTTGAACCAGTTTGCTAACACGGGAAATGTGTCATATGCACAAATGAGTTATAGCCACACTAAAAGTGATCAATAATGGTGAAGCACAGATGAAATAGATGAGTACATTGAATAGAGAAATAGATAAATGTATTAAAAAGTTCCTGTGGAAGATAGCATTTGGATATAGACCTGGAAGGTTGCATATGGTTTGGCTATAATAAAAGTAAAAGTGAAAAAAAATCCTAGGAAAGAAAATTTAAAAAGGAAACAAAAGGAATTTGGGGATGCACTATACATATGGTAAACAGGAGAGTGGAAAATATTAGAAAAGTCAAACTGAATTTTGACTGCAATGATATTTTATATTTGTCTAATGAATCAGCATGTTTTTAAAGGAGAAGAGTAAAGTATCAGAATTTTGCTTCAATAAAATCAATGTAATTATGGATATATTTATCTGGACATGATGGAATTTTTCAAAAGACAAATTTAGAAACCAGATGGGTAGGATATTGGGCAGAAAAAAAGTGGCAAACAGGATAGAGGGGCTGATTTGAGGACTGGAATAAGAAGATTCAGAAATGACTTCATTGTGAAATACAAAGAGGAAGAGGAATCAACTTAGGGTTTGGGACCAACTGTGAAGTTATTGGTAGAAAAAACAGCTTGTGGAAGAAGGCAGTCATTGGGAAATAGATTGGATAATACCAGGAATATAGGGTGGTTATGTCAAAGTGTATATACTATGCAGTGATTTGGGCATGTAGTCCTATAGTAATAGAGTTGCCCCAAGCTGAAGCTTTTAATTTTTACATCTTAAATTTGTCAAAAGGGAATGCAGGGAAATGGATTTGTGATCATAATCTTGGACCAAACCAATAGTTTATTGTAATTCATAAAAAACAAAAGTGTTGGGTCAGAATCAGAGATTATGGAAATAGGATCTACAAGAAAACATTTCTCTTATAGGCAGGGAACTTAAAATGTTCTGGAAATTTGACATAAATCAGAGTTTGGAAATAGTAGCTTGTAATAGGATGTTTTCTCAAATTTGTCAAAATAGTTCCTACTCAGAGACTGTAACCAGTAGCTATACACCCTTTAAAAACGATTAGTGGGCAAAGAAAAAGACATGTCACGTCATGCTTCATTTGCTTCTGTTCTATATACACACCTAGCTTTTGTGAAATTTATGTGTCCATAGCAAAATAAAGCAGGATATGTGGCTTTTATGTGGTCTTTTTTGTGAAATTGTAAGTAATTTAAAACACTGCAGGGGAAGGGTGAAATAACTGGTGGCAAAACATTACAGCAAAACTTTGTTATGAAAACTCTTGAGTTAAATAGAAAAAATAATCAGAAGAGAAGTTAGAAGGAGCTGGTTGCACTCTCAATTGTGGCTGATAGATCACATATATTTATATTATCTCCATAGTTATACTACCAGGAACAGTAAACGTTACAGAATTTTAAGAGAAAAATCATCAGAGAGTTAACTAAAATTCTAGGAAAGTTATGAAAATGGTGATAAGTGTTTTGCTGATGAGCAGAGTAGAAGTAGTGTCTTACCATACATGCATAGGTGAATTTAACTGAGGAAAAATTTTCCCAGATCTTGCATCCGCTATTGAAAGTCACTTTTTCCAGTAAATAAGAAACAATTTATTGCTGCATGGTAGATTACAAAAATAACCATAGTAATTTTCAGCTTTCTTACTATTGGGGATCTAATCTACTTTTCTACACCTCGAAACTGGGCTGATCTTGGAAATTGCTTTGTGATGTTGTACATGTTTCAATCCAATACCTCAAGACAACTTCCAAAATCCTATCTTCCTACTATTTGAACCTGGGGACTACCGTGTGGAGAAGTTGGCTGGATGATGAGAGACTAGAGCAAAGTCATTCCTGTTGCTGTAGCCAACAGTCTACTAACCACCAGACTAGTGACTGACGCTGCATGAATGGTTCTAACAGAGATTTGCTGTTTCCTAGATCAAATGAACCATGCAGCCAGCCAACTGGACAGGTAACTAAATAAAAGGTTATTGTGTTAAGCTATTCATGTTGGGCTGATTTACTATGCAGCAGAGCCTAACAGAAACATAAATGACTTTCTGTATTTACACAATATGTTTTTGTACCCATCAGTCTGTGTCTTCATTTCTGAATATCTATTACTAGTCTTCATTTTACATGATGTTCTTTCACGTGTTTGATGATAGTGACTGTACATCTAAATTTTTCTTATTCAGATAAACTTAATTCAAACTGAGTTGAATAATAGGGATACCTATAACAATTAAAATAGTCAAACAATAAAAAAATGGCATTCTGAGGAAATGAATCATTTTTCACTGAAATTTTCCTTAAGATACTCCAGAAGGATTACTGAGACGGGCGGATCACAAGGTCAGGAGATCGAGACCATCCTGGCTAACACGGTGAAACCCCGTCTCTACTAAAAAATACAAAAAGCTAGCCAGGCGAGGTGGCGGGCGCCTGTAGTCCCAGCTACTCGGGAGGCTGAGGCAGGAGAATGGCGTGAACCCGGGAGGCGGAGCTTGCAGTGAGCTGAGATCCGGCCACTGCACTCCAGCCCGGGTGACAGAGCGAGACTCCGTCTCAAAAAACAAAACAAAACAAAACAAAACAAAAAAAAACATAGGATGAAATAATCTGGATCTCAAATGGGAACATTTACACAGATCAGAAAAGTAATATAAATGTGTGTATATAATCAAAAATGACAAGTCAACCGGAAGATTAGTAAACACTCAGCAAGAGAAAACTAATACCTTGCTAAATTGTGAGCCTTGAGTGGCCAGATTTTCTGATGTTTTGAAACAAAATAAAATATGAATTTTATTCACAATCAATTGAATTTTACATATCATTTAGTTCAGTTTAAAGTGTTCATTGATAGTTTCAATAATAGAATTTTGAACAATCAAAACAAAAGTTTGAATGTTAAGTGTTTGTGTGTATAGAAACAACAGAGTCTGCTTTGTGATTTAAAAATGCTCTGATACTATAAAGTACTGCAAAAATACATAGGGTTCTTTGGTAAAAATGTTCCAAAATGGAATGCAATAGGTATTATGAGTCTAGTAGACCATGCACTTAACTGCATTTGTGTAGTTAACAATAGTTTATAACCACTTTTTCTTTTCCTTCATTATAAAATAATGAAGCCTAGGGAACAGGCAGCTTGTTCTGTTTACGATTTGTTGAAATAACAAAGCAAAAGACAACTGAAAAACTACTACATGTTTAATGCGGATAGTATAAAATTTAATTTTACTCAAGGACACATGATGTTACTGTTTTCTGTATTTCAGATAATACACACACACACACACACACACACACACACGCACGTGCTCTTTGTACCTAAGCTAAAGGATTAGAAGATTTGCAAGTGGTCATTGTAGTGGTCTCATAATTTCAAGTAAGAGCCTCAAATTATGTGACTCGGGAAGAAAGTGTATGAGATAATATGATTTCTAATCAATTTTAACATTTTCCTTAAGATAAAATTCAAGGTGGTGACAAGGTCCTCTATTATCTGGTTTCTGCTTATCTCTCCAGTCTCATTTCTTGCTAAAGTGACAGGCAAAATATTATCTTTAATCAATTAATTGCTGCTTCCTTTGAAAAATAGCCACCACATGTTCTTATTTCTGGAACTTTGTACTTGAAAGTTTTTCAGTTAAATATCTATGTAGAAGTGTGTATTATTTTTCACAAATGTTCTGTCCCTGTGTGGGAAAAGAATATATACATCTATATTCCAATAATTTCAGGCTTAGCCTTGTAACTTACTTTAGCCAATGAAATATGAATAAAAGTGACTATATTAGTAAAACTAGTGTCTGACATTTCCAGGTTTTAATTACACTGTTATCTCTGATTGTAGAAGAATATGTCAAGCTGGAGCCTTGATCTGCTTTGGTCTCTGAGTGATGATCATAACTATAACTCCTTTGGAAATGCTCTTATGAAAATACAGTGTTAAGCAGTAAATCAATTTTGTTGTTTTAAACCACTGAGATTTTTAGGTTATATATTCATTTGCTATTTACTACAATAAAACATAACCTAGCCTGACTGACATTCTGTCTCTCCCCACATATTATGCCCACCATTTTTCTGACTAATTATTGCTTGTTCTTCAAGTCTATATGTATGCATCTTCTTGAGGAAGAATACTGGATCCCTGCTTCCTGGGTTAGTTGCCTATCTTATATCCTCCCAACATATGTTTTATTCAACTAATCTATCTCATTTATAATTAGATCTATAATGTCTGAGAGTGCCTGTTAATACAAAGACTGTAATTGACAAATATTAAAGGAAGCATTACTAACAGCAATTTAAATGAGGGGGAAAATGAACAGTTTCTGTGATCAAATTCATGATGTCCCCAAGCCTATAGTATAGTTGGTCAGCTGGGAGAATAAATAATGAGAACTAAATTTCTGAACAAGGAGTGTTCTCTACAATTATTGCAAATCCTAGGTATTTGCTATCAAGTTAATGCAATAACTCTGTGAATTTATTTTGAATCCTATAGGTTCTCATAAACAGCATATTTGCCTGAAATTGTTGACTTTTGCCTTTACTTGAATACAGGCTGCATGGTTCATAAAAGGAAGAAGGAGGAAGGCAAAATAGAAAAAGTTTTTACTGAAGGAATTTGGTAGTAGAAAGATAGGATGTGCACATTGTGGAAGCACAAAGGAGTCAAATGCTTTATAAGTACATGCAACCTCACTTCAGATTCTACTTCTGAATTCTAGAACTTAAAATATATATATATATATTCTAGAATATATATATTCTATATATAAGTTCTAGGGTACATGTGCACAATGTGTAGGTTTGTACATATGTATACTTGTGCCATGTTGCTGTGCTGCACCCATCAACTCGTCAGCACCCATCAACTCGTCATTTACATCAGGTATAACTCCCAATGACATCCCTCCCTCCTCCCCACTCCCCACAATAGGCCCCGGTGTGTGATATTCACCTTCCTGTGTCCAAGTGATCTCATTGTTCAATTCCCACCTATGAAAGAGAACATGCGGTGTTTGGTTTTCTGTTCTTGCAATAGTTTGCTGAGAATGATGGTTTCCAGCTGCATCCATGTCCCTACAAAGGACACAAACTCATCCTTTTTTTATGGCTGCATAGTATTCCATGGTGTATATGTGCCACATTTTCTTAATCCAATCTGTCACTGATGGACATTTGGGTTGATTCCAAGTCTTTGCTATTGTGAATAGTGCCGCAATAAACATACGTGTGCATGTGTCTTTATAGCAGCATGATTTATAACCCTTTGGGTATATCCCCAGTAATGGGATGGCTGGGTCGAATGGTATTTCTAGTTCTAGATCCTTGAGGAATTGCCATACTGTTTTCCACAGTGGTTGAACTGGTTTACAATCTGACCAACACAGTGTAAAAGTGTTCCTATTTCTCCACATCCTCTCCAGCACCTGTTGTTTCCTGACTTTTTAATGATTGCCATTCTAACTGGTGTGAGATGGTATCTCATTGCGGTTTTGATTTGCATTTCTCTGATGGCCAGTGGTGATAAACATTTTTTTCATGTGTCTGTTGGCTGTATGAATGTCTTCTTTTGAGAAATGTCTGTTCATATCCTTTGCCCACTTTTTGATGTTTTTTTTTTTTTTTTCTTGTAAATTTGTTTGAGTTCTTTGTAGGTTCTGGATATTAGCCCTTTGTCAGATGAGTAGATTGCAAAACATTTCTCCCATTCTGTAGGTTGCTTGTTCACTCTGATGGTAGTTTCTTTGGTTTAATTAGATCCCATTTGTCAATTTTGTTTTTTGTTGCCATTGCTTTTGGTGTTTTAGACATGAAGTCCTTGCCCATGTGGAAATGGAAAAGGATTTACAGTAATGTTTTTCTGCATTCAAAACTGTTCTCTTTACAATCTGTGACAAGGCGAGGGACTAGTTTGTAAGTATCCGCTAGGTTATTGGTACTTGGCCATTCTTGATGTAACATAAAGATTAACGTGCACTGAATATTAAAAGGACTTGGGCAGCAGGCTCTCAGATTGGAAGAGACAGGTAGTCATGAGGTATGTGAATATTTGTCATATTTATATCTGTATTTACCTATCCCATCCAATTCAAATATTAGCCAATGAGCTATTAAATTACCCAATAACAAAGCACCACATGTACACATCTCTTTCAGTTATTGATGGCAAAATATTGCCTCAGAAGTCACCTAGAAAACTAAGTCCAATCAATATAAATTTTCATGAAACTAATTTGAATTTTAGAAAAACTCTAGCAAAATGCCCCTGAATGTATCAGTAATTTGTTTTCCTTAAGAATAGTGTGTAAATCATAATGAACAAAAGCAAGTTAATACAAACAAATATGGGTTTACCTTTTGGAGTAAAAAATAACATGTTTTGTGCTACAATTAGAATTTTAGAAGTAGGAAAATTTTCAGGCAGCTGAAGACTCTTGAGTTTTGACTGAATAGAAGTTCAGAAACTTCTATTAATTTTGGCTATCTCAAAAATCAATAATTCAAGTTTTAATCTTCTTTGAGGGAATCCGAATTCTTTTTCTGTCTGTCCAAAGAAATAAGCTTCCCGTGGTCTCTGTCATATGATTTACAGGTTGTTGGCTTGAGACATTGGGGCAGTAAGTCAATAATCTCTTTTGAAAATCCTGCTGAGACTAGGGATCATGTAATACAAGGCATGCAATCAGGATCAGTCCACTATTTAGGAGCAATGCTCCTTTCCCTTGCCAGAGCCACCACCTGCAATAATTTCCCTAGAGCTTCTCATGGTTTGTCATCAGCACTCACTAGAGGATAAGAAACAAAAGATTTTAAGCCTATGAGGAATTGTTGGTATGTGATGTTTCAATTGTCTCATCTCAGCATAAGAAAAATGGTGAGAAAGAGCATGTTCTCATTGGATGCTAAGGATAAATGAGATGAATAAAAAATAAATAACCACTTATACTCTACAAGCACACTCTCAACAAAGGCTCGCTTTTTTAAGGTTGCTAATGTATTCCTATTATTCTTATATTTCACTTCTTTATCTACTGATCAACTAAATATAGAAAAGGATTGAATAATAATTTTTAAAAGCTAGGAAAAATTAGAGTACCTAAGCAATTTTATAGGCTGGATTCATTAATGTAATTTGCAGAAGTCCTTGCTCTAAGCTTTTAAACTGTTATTTTAGATACAGTTACAAAGAAATTGGTTTTGATTTCTCTATTTGTAAAAGTGTAAAAGAAACAGATTATATGGGGCATTGAGGTTGTCCTGTTCACTTCAAAGACTCCAGGAAATTGCTGTGTCACATTATTGACACCAGTGTAATTGGTGAATTATCAAAATGACCAGGAATCATAAAGAAAGAAAAAAGTTCATTTAAAAATATTATCAACATATTTTTAAAAGGGAGATAATATGCTTAAATATAAGCTCATTTTTAAATGGAAAATGTATGAAAAATTAATTTTGGGGCAAAAATTAAATATAATCAAATACAATTTGTATTACTTTACATCAACCATATCTGACTGCAAAAGCTTGGACCAACTTCTGAACATTAAACAGTCACTGTAACCTTATGAACATTCATAATCCATTTGTTATTTAAACAAGTGAGACATTTTTTAGAGTATCCCTGAAAATATACAACAATGTAGGTATTCTAACAGTACACGATTCCTGTACATGAAACAAATATGTTCAACACAAACCAATATTTTTAAATATTTTAATTAATTATTAGAATAATTGTGTTTAGCAAAGTTTGCTATTAAATATTCTGAAGAAAGAATACACATGGAATAGAAAAGAACCTAACAATAATTCTGTAGCTAAAATAGGTTTCTAAAACATTGCATACCTCATTAGGCATGTTTTTGGGCAATTAAATTATTTTTAACATATAAAAGATCAAAAAAAATCACAAATTCCCTAAAGTAAGTTACTTGAGCATTAATCACCCAAACACCATGGTATTCATGTTAAAACATATTATTTTGTATTATTATAAATTTTAAGAATGCCAGATTTCAGATTTCCTGAAAAAAAATCTGAGCTGAAATTCTATCTCTTGAACTTATTGGTTGACTGGTTCTCAAACTTTAGGATGCATTAGTATTACCTGGAGAATTTGCAGAAAATTCAGACTCTTGCATCCCACAACCTCAAGTCTCGGATAGCAAGTCAGGGAAGAGCACTAATAAATCAGCATTTCAAATTATATTCACAGGGATTCTGATGTAGAAGCCAATAGCTTGAAAAAGTTCCAGCTGTGTCACTTTTTATCATTTATAAAATACAAATGAAACTAGAGGCTATCTCAAAGACTGCCTTTAGCATTAAGTGAGATATATATGAAATGACTATAGAGCAGTGCCTAGCACAAATGAAGTAAGTATTCCTTTAAAATTACCTTGGTATTCTGGTCATGGTAACTTTGATTGATTTATGGTGGTACATATCATATAGGGTGTCTCTCCCTACATTTCTCTTTAGAGAATGATTAACATACCAGTGAAAGGGCTTTACAGGACACTGTATCCCCAAGGCAGGACCAGATTGTTGTTGGGCCAACGAGGTGGAGAAAACATTAAGAACATGCTTGAAGGGGAAACAAGGTAGTTTGTTAATACTACTGTAGAAATGCTCCATAGCTGAATAATAAAATTTAGGAGATATGGAAGCAGGAGATGTATAAATTACTACAGAGGAATTACTGAAAAATATGTGATCCACTGTAGTCCTTTATTCCTTTGCTAATTCCTCTAGCTCAATTTCATGACATTCCTTTACTCTCATCTCCACCTGCCAAAATTCCAGTATAGGTCAATTCAAATGTTTGCCATCAAAATGTCTATATAAGCACTTCTATAAGAAAATAATACAATTGTATAATATTGACACTGCTGTAAGAGTAACTATGTAGACAGGATTCTTAGCAGATATTGACCCCAAACCATAAATAAGTTTGATGGTGAAGAACGATTTATTTCAAGTTTTCCAAATCAAAAAGAGAAGAATCACAGACACTCTGGCAAACTTGTGAACTGTCTCTCTGGACGTTTTCATTCATTCTTGTGAGGAACACAGCCACTGACAGATCTGGAGAAAATATTTAAACTATATGACCAAAGAAGCAAAAACTAATTTCCCTCAAAGAAAGTCCGATTAGAAATATTACAGGAAAGAGATCCAATTGCTTTAACTTGTGTCATGTACTGTCTCAACAGTGGTTCAATAAAATGTTTGGCCTTTCTAAAACTGTATTATACTCACTTCTTTTTTATATCAACAATACTGTAAACTCTACCAGGAAAAGTCTTGTTCACCATTGTACCTCCCAAGCCTAGAATAATGTGTGACAAATAGTAAGTGTCCCATAACAATGTGGTGAATGAATGGGTTAAGAATATCAAAACTTTCCATGGTTATGATTTTTGATACCTTTATAGTTCTGATAAATTTCTGTTACTTTGTGAAAACGTATCTCAAAAATGACTATTTATACTTTCATTCTTCCTCATATGATGAACAATTTATTTAAATGTTAAAATTAGAGTATTATTAAATCTGTAACCTCATTATCCATTTAAATTCTTCTAAAAACTAAGCATATGCATTGTTATCAAAAAAAGCTGCCTATGGATCTAAGCAAGCATTTGTTAGGTAAAAGGTTATATGCACATGGAATAAAATTATCAAGCATAAAGCTAAAGTGGGAGCGAAACATACTTTGACCTATGCTGTTTTAAAGTTCACCAAAGCCAGATGAGATCAAGATGTTCCATTTGACATTTCTCGTCTATTTTCCATTAGGATTTCTTTACAAGAATCTTGGAGGAAAGTAGCATATGGAAGAAAATGCAAGAATGTAGTACGAACGTGTCACTTGCCAGTTGAAATTATGCTTGATCTTTGATTTCTTATCAGGGAGTAAAAAGTGGTCTCTGAGACAAGAATATCTAATAACTTTAGAAAATAAGCAAATTGGAATACAATATGTAAAGAAAATACTCAATTTCTAAAGTAAAATAATGAGTTATAATTCAAGGAAAAATGAGTTATTTTTTGGTACTATGGGAAAATAAACTAAGATTTTTCTTTTATGGAGAATTATCAACACTACCAATACTAAGTTACATCCATATATCAAAACAAAACAAACAAAAACATAACCAATGAATCCGTATGCAGACATGATTTTCTCCTAAATATTTGTGTTTATATATAAGAAAATTCATATTTATTCATAAATATTTTCTATTAAAATAATATTGTAAACTATTAGTCAATTTATGGAATTAGATTTACAGAAATAGAATATATGTATTAATATGTTATAAACATACCTTTTTGAATAGTAGTGGTGCTGGCTCTAGACTAAATTTTATCCATTCATTCATTTGCTAACATTTAATCACAAATGAAAGCAAAACTTTTTAGAGGTTATATGAGAAGCATTTAATTATTCTTTGTATCTTTTCTTACAGCAAAGTTTAAGTTGTAATTTCCCTCTTGAAGCAATAGTGTACTACACTAATCCATAATTATAGGATTCATTCTGCTGTAATTGTCAGCACTGATTGAGTGGCTATTGAAATAACTGATACGTGATAAGTCAGAATGCTCATGAGTCAGCTAACTTAGAAATGTAGAATCTAAAATGTCTAGTTTTAATACAGAGGAGTTAATTCTTCTTGAGGCTTTAGAAAAACCACCCTAAAGATGTTGAACAACATCCTACTTCTTCTCTCTATACTCATCAATTTAATTCATTCAAAGTTAGTCTATCCCTAATAGTTCAGGAAAATCATTGGTTTTCTGACCATCTTTGTGGGTTTGCAGAATTTTATTAATCTCTTGATGTTGTTATTCCAGAATTAGCAATGAGTTTAATTCTTCCTAATCGATGATATATGGCAGCTACAAAAGTGAGTGATGACATCTCCAATGAGGGAGCCAAAAGGAATTTAACCTGTCATTCATTCAATGTCTAGCAAAGTTACATTTTAGTCAATGATTTCAAAAGACTGAGAAGTTGACCTTGTGCTATGGTAATTCCATATAGTACAATTTCTCAATTCTGAACTATCATAGTAGTATATTTTTATTTAAGGTGTAAGGAATTTGATTAGTACTGTACTTATATGTAAATATAAATTTACATAAAACAATAATATTAGACTTTTTAAGATGATGTGGTGATGTTAAGAATGATGTGGGAAGACATGAGAAGATAAAGAAAATCTAAAAATATCCTGCTTATTTTTCTCCATATGCTACTCTTTTTGACCCACATGTTTTAAAGTCATTTGTCTTGGTTCAGTGGATGGCCAAACCATTAAACATTCTTTATCAAGGTCTGGCTAAGTGCTAATTAATGGCTCTGCCAATTTCCTTTGCTTTTTCTGAGAGTTTATTCTTTCATCAAAATAATTTCCACTGAGTGGGTACATGTATATATATATATACACACACACACACACACACATACATACACAAGTGAAACAGTGAAACCGATGCTATTTCTGTTGCATTAATGTAACATATGAATATTACTTAATGACATTTTTAATGTAGGCTCTTAATATATATTTCATTATATTTCATTTTAAAAACACTGAACTTTCTTTGTGTCTTTCAGAATGGCATTGCAAAATACATTTAGCACTTATTGACCCATTCATTCACCATATATTTACAAGGAACCTACTACATGGCAGGCACTGTAAATTATTTGGATAGGGCATTAAGCAAGATTCATTCTTTCCCTTTACTTGTGGAGTTTATTTTCTACAGAAGAATGTGGACAATTATATGAAGTTAAAATGAATACAATAAAATTGAATTTGGTCAATGGTGGTTGAGGAGAATAAACTGTTGTGGGAGTTCAGAGAATCACAGAATAAATACTTGGTATGTCTAGGGGACTAAGGGAAGGTAGAAATAATGATAACTTCTGAATATTTGCAGGATAGTCCACTTATGTGTCATGCATATTAGTAGCTTTATTAGTTTTTGTTGCTGTCATTTCCACCATTTTATGTATCTGGCTGATGATTTCATTACATCTTGGTATTAGACATTGTAAATATCTTATCTATGTTTCATGACCTTACCACTTCAGTGTATGTTGGGCAGATACCCAATTGGTAGCACCTATATTTATTTGCCTGAATTCCTCTAGGCTCTGTAGCCCTCTCTATCAACTATTGCAGCAAGCCAGAAGTACCAGGGAGTTAGCAACCCTGGCGAGCAGCTCTCAACCAAGGACAAATGGAAGTCTTTATAGTCTCAGTTCCCTCGCCCTTTAGGTGTGATAACTCTGAGTCAGATGTTCCACATTGAATGCCAGAGTTCCTCAGCAAGAAAAAGGTTTGTTGTTGTTGTTGTTGTTGTTGTTGTTTGTTTGTTTGTTTTTTCATGGTGGCAACTTGCTGGACAGTGAACGTTTTATTTTCTGCCTTCTTCCTGTCTCATTTCCACATTCCCCTACAGGTATTTCCTCGAATTCCCTCCCAAATAAATAATTTGCAGTATAATGTTCATCTCAGGGCATGCTGCTTGGTAAATCTCAAATGCAAAAGAATTTAAGTCAGCGATTGTATGATTTTGCTAGTTACACCGTTTCCAATACGATCCTTGAGGGAATAAATTGGTTAATTCATTCTAACTATGCTCTTACATAGTTTCTGTATTATCAGTTTGGATATTAAATGTTAGTCCGGGGCACTTTGTACATATTGAGTGTATCAGTCATTTAGCAATAAAGTAGTAGTGTGAAATTTCTGGGAAGAAAGACTTACATGAACGGATGATTTTTCTATTGGTTCAGAAATAATAAATACATGTAAAATATATATGTAATAAAATACATAAAATATATGAATAAGTCATTTTATTGTGTAGAGAAAATGAATAACTACAGTGATAGATCAATGAAGACACAGTTATATGTTTCTTGCTTACTACTCAATGACTAGCACTTAACATGAGACTAGTACTTAATAAAAATTAATACGTATTTTAATTCTTATATGAATGAATGACTTAAGGTTACAGATTAGGTAGTCATTGAGACTGTTTCCAAAGAAGATGGCATTGCAGAATGTCAGATTATGTTAGTGGCCATTTTGTTTCTTTAAGAAAACATATTGTTTATCAATGCTAGGGAGTATACAACTTTAAAAACATCAGGCGTCTCAAACAAGTTAAGAACTTACCTGAATGCAACACAGAGACTTAATGTTGAACGATCATCAGATTAAAGGGGATTGTGATTTCTGTACCTGTAAGACACCATGAACTGAACGAGAGGAGATACAAGGAGAGCCCATGCTGTTTCCTGTGGTGCAGTAGTAGTTAGTATAGCAAAAAGGTGACTGCCATTCATTTAAACAAAATGGGCATTTTATGTACCTTCACTGTCAGACAAGATGCAGTTGAGCAATGCCTTTGTCGAACATTATAAAGGGCATGAGTGATGGGGGTGAAGATGAGGCAAGGAAAGAGAAAAAAGCTATTTCATCTATTGATAGCCAACCCAAGAGAAAAGCTATTCTCTCTCTAGCATAGTATCAAGTGACTTTTTAAATGACCCCAGCATTTTCCCCTCAAAGAAAATCTTTCTAGGTGAGCAATTCAAACGTTTATTAACATCTCAATGGGCAAAGAAAAAAAATATTAGGGCTTCCTTGCAGCACGTTGTTTTGTTATCTTCAGTGCAAAGGAAATTGGAATTTCTGTATTTACTAAGTAGGGTCCTCTGTTTTGGAAATACAGCTCTTTCCAGTAACATAATAATAACTAATATTTTGGAACTGGCCTCTTATAATAATCTAAAGATTTAAATAGATCTTGTGCTGCTTCTCTAATATTTTTATTTATAACTCTAAAGAAATATTCTATTGGAAGTAATTCATTAGTTTATATTTTGGAACAATAAATAAATAATGAAAAGTTAGAATAGATTTTGGGTAATTTATATTAGAATGAAAGATTTATTAAATAATTTGCATTTGTTATGTCATTGTGTCCTCACAGCTGCTTAAAAAAATTATTATTATTATTTCCATTTTGAAGACAAGGAAGGACACTAAGACTTGGAGTGGCAAAGTATATTTTTAAAGGCCAGACAATTAGGAATATAATTATTAGTCAATTCTAATAAGAATAAAGAGAAGAACAGCAAAATGTCTTAACATTTCTTGGGTTTGTAAACATATTTGAAAAATAAAATTTTGACTTATATACAACGTAAGAAAAAATGTGGATAAGGTTTAATCATATTATGTACAGAATTACTTCTGTTCATTCACCCTTGAAACTGAAGGAATTTGAACAACCTAGAGACTGTCCTCCACTATCCAGAAAGGCATAAAACTTTTATTTGTAAACAGCAGATAGAACTGGGTGAAATGTTAATTCCTTTACTGACATCTAAGTAGAAGAACTATGGGCTCTAGCAAAATACATGGCCTCACTGTATGCTTCTTTACTTATTGTAAGACAATGGAAAATCTATTTTTATAATATTACACTTAAACCTTCTTTATTGGGCTCATTTGAGGAAATAAAGCAATGATAATATAACACCTGTCATCATCAAGTTTTAAATAACAAAAAAGGGTAGTTTTTATATTTGGTTAACTTTATTTTACACATAAGACTATTTCAAAATATTCAGTAAAAAGTTGCTGTAAGTATATGAAAAATGAATTCTATAAGACTAATACTGTCTCTTGGGGAATCAAAGGTGACAAGACAGCTGCTCCCTTTTCTGAATCTGATTATCAATGACAATAATGTCTTGATTGGTAATGTCATGGTTCTGCCCACACTAAAATTTATTTCTAAGTGAGATAGAATTGCAAGAAGATTTTATTGGTGGAAGGTCTTCAGGTCCTGATAAACCTGGGAGTATAATGACAAATGCATTTAACAATCATATTATAAAACAAGTAATTATGTAAATCATTTAATATCTGATACATAAGATCAATAAATTCAGTGTTATAATTAAAATAACACTTATCAATCACAGTCATGGAAAACCGATATTACT
Source organism: Macaca nemestrina (assembly GCF_043159975.1). Lineage (NCBI taxonomy): Eukaryota > Metazoa > Chordata > Mammalia > Primates > Cercopithecidae > Macaca > Macaca nemestrina. The sequence goes on along the minus strand of NC_092127.1, from coordinate 122,276,668 downwards.
TAGAAATAGTCAACATGATGGAAGAATGAGAATAGTAGAAAAATTTAGAGGATGTGAAACCAGCAGACAAAAAGAGAGAGAGAGAAAGAATGAAGTTTAGTAGGAATGGACTAAGAAACTTTACACCCAATTTGGAAAGCACACCCGTTATGTGGATTGATATCAAGTATATCCTATGGGCCTAAGCATGATTCCTTAATGTACGAAGCTGGGCTGCATGTAAAAGAAAAACATGATAGTGCCATAAGAAACATGTAATCGTTGTTTCCATATCTAACATTGGCCGTGGAGTAGGGTGATTAGTACCATCTGTGTCACATGTATTTGAAAAGAAAGATTTTTTAGAAATAATGTACAACCTCTGGGTTCATTAATTTCAAGATAAATAATCAAATGATAGATTATCCACAGTGATGATTAAATGGATGTGTCTCAAGAGATCAAGGCAACTATTAATAAAGCTCTCAAATAAGCTTATATTTTGTAGGGACAGTAACAAGTTGAAGGAGAGTCATATAAAGAAAAGCAAGTATGAAAGTATGCCATGAGACTTCAAGAAGAGTATCAACTCCTCAAGGATCTAGAACTAGAAATACCCGTTGACCCAGCCATCCTATTACTGAGTATATAACCAAAGGATTATAAATCATGCTGCTATAAAGACACATGAACACATATATTTATAGTGGCACTATTCACAATAGCAAAGACTTGGAACCAACCCAAATATCCATCAGTGACAGACTGGATTAAGAAAATGTGGCACATATACACCATGAAATACTATGCAGTCATAAAAAAGGATGAGTTCATGTCCTTTGTAGGGACATGCATGAAGCTGGAAACCATCATTCTCAGCAAACAATCACAAGAACAGAAAACCAAACGCCACATATTCCCACTCATAGGTAGGAACTGAACAATGAGATCACTTGGACAAAGGAAGGGGAACATCACACACCAGGGCCTGTTGTGGGGTGGTTGGAGGAGGGAGGGATAGCATTAGGAGATATACCTAATGTGCATGACAAGTTAATGGGTGCATCACACCAACATGGCACATGTATACATATGTAACAAACCTGCATGTTGTGCACATGTACCTTAGAACATAAAGTATAATTAAAAAAATAAAAAAGAAAAAAGAAAAAAGAAGAGTATCAACTATATAAACTTCACAAATGATTGGGTTTGTGGAAAATATTCAGAAAAGTGAAATAGTTCAATTCAGAACAATACTAAAACAAATAGTGGTTTGAGAAAATCAAAGTGAAAAAAAAAGAAGGTGATATTACAGATGTATCTACTGTAACTTAAGAAGAACTTCCTGTCTTAATTAATTATAATTTAGTTATTCAGAAAACTTGAATAGACAACAGAGGGGTAAATAATGTTTCATTTTTATATGAGAATTTTAAGTTATTTGTCTCAAATTACAAACTGAAGATTGTAGAAGAGAACTAATCAATAAATATTATAGATGTACATCCCATTATAGACTTTGGTTATGTAGTAGAAAAAGAGCTCAAAAATTAAGAAAAAGATACAGTATTTGATTGACAGTTGGAACACAATGGGGGTGCTATGCACTTATGTGAGACATATAAGAAGTACATGTAAAAAAATAATAAGGTCAGAGGATGAGAAGCATTGCATGAAAGCAGAAGAAAGAAGCATTGTTATGGCATAGAAGAATATTAGTAGTGATCTACAAATTTAATTTCTTTTTTTTTATTATTATACTTTGAGTTCTAGGGTACATGTGCATAATGTGCAGGTTTGTTACATATGTATACTTGTGCCATGTTGGTGTGCTGCACCCATCAACTCGTCAGCACCCATCAACTCGTCATTTACATCAGGTATAACTCCCAATGCAATCCCTCCCCCCTCCCCCCCCCATGTAGGCCCCGGTGTGTGATGTTCTCCTTCCCGAGTCCAAGTGATCTCATTGTTCAGTTCCCACCTATGAGTGAGAACATGCGGTGTTTGGTTTTCTGTTCTTGTGATAGTTTGCTAAGAATGATGGTTTCCAGCTGCATCCATGTCCCTACAAAGGACACAAACTCATCCTTTTTTATGGCTGCATGGTATTCCATGGTGTATATGTGCCACATTTTCTTAATCCAGTCTGTCACTGATGGACATTTGGGTTGATTCCAAGTCTTTGCTATTGTGAATAGTGCCGCAATAAACATACGTGTGCATGTGTCTTTATAGCAGCATGATTTATAATCCTTTGGGTATATACCCAGTAATGGGATGGCTGGGTCACATGGTATTTCTAGTTCTAGATCCTTGAGGAATCGCCATACTGTTTTCCATAATGGTTGAACTAGTTTACAATCCCACCAACAGTGTAAAAGTGTTCCTATTTCTCCACATCCTCTCCAGCACCTGTTGTTTCCTGACTTTTTAATGATTGCCATTCTAACTGGTGTGAGATGGTATCTCATTGTGGTTTTGATTTGCATTTCTCTGATGGCCAGTGATGATGAGCATTTTTTCATGTGTCTGTTGGCTGTATGAATGTCTTCTTTTGAGAAATGTCTGTTCATATCCTTTGCCCACTTTTTGATGGGGTTGTTTGTTTTTTCTTGTCAATTTGTTTGAGTTCATTGTAGGTTCTGGATATTAGCCCTTTGTCAGATGAGTAGATTGCAAAAATTTTCTCCCATTCTGTAGGTTGCCTGTTCACTCTGATGGTAGTTTCTTTTGCTGTGCAGAAGCTCTTTAGTTTAATGAGATCCCATCTGTCAATTTTGGCTTTTGTTGCCATTGCTTTTGGTGTTTTAGACATGAAGTCTTTGCCCATGCCTATGTCCTGAATGGTACTACCTAGGTTTTCCTCTAGGATTTTTATGGTATTAGGTCTAACATTTAAGTCTCTAATCCATCTTGAATTAATTTTCATATATGGAGTAAGGAAAGGATCCAGTTTCAGCTTTCTACTTACGGCTAGCCAATTTTCCCAGCACCATTTATTAAATAGGGAATCCTTTCCCCATTTCTTGTTTCTCTCAGGTTTGTCAAAGATCAGATGGCTGTAGATGTGTGGTATTATTTCTGAGGACTCTGTTCTGTTCCATTGGTCTATATCTCTGTTTTGGTACCAGTACCATGCTGTTTTGGTTACTGTAGCCTTGTAGTATAGTTTGAAGTCAGGTAGCGTGATGCCTCCAGCTTTGTTCTTTTGACTTAGGATTGTCTTGGAGATGCGGGGTCTTTTTTGGTTCCATATAAGTCAAATTGTCCCTCTTTGCAGATGACATGATTGTATATTTAGAAAACCCCATTGTCTCAGCCCAAAATCTCCTTAAGCTGACAAGCAACTTCAGCAAAGTCTCAGGATACAAAATTAATGTGCAAAAATCACAAGCATTCTTATACACCAGTAACAGACAGAGAGCCAAATCATGAATGAACTTCCATTCACAATTGCTTCAAAGAGAATAAAATACCTAGGAATCCCACTTACAAGGGATGTAAAGGACCTCTTCAAGGAGAACTACAAACCACTGCTCAGTGAAATAAAAGAGGACACAAACTAATGGGAGAACATACCATGCTCATGGATAGGAAGAATCAATATCGTGAAAATGGCCATACTGCCCAAGGTAATTTATAGATTCAATGCCATCCCCATCAAGCTACCAATGAGTTTCTTCACAGAATTGGAAAAAACTGCTTTACAAATTTAATTTCAATGAAACCAGAAGCCAATTTAATTTTGATGAAACCAATGTAGCATAAAAGGAGGCTTTTATAAAATCATTATTTTCAAAAGTGAATGCTGACACTAGTATTGTAATTTCCTACAACTAGAGATGTTCAAGATAGATGACTAATGATTCTTTAGGAAATATATTATGACACAGATTCATAACTATAATAGAATTTAACTTGGTCATCAATGATCTATCATTCATTGTTCATAAATCTTATTTATTTACTGCTATTCTTTGAACTTTTATATATGTTTTATATTTAGAACTACTGTTTCATCAGGCCTCAAATGGTATCCGGATTTATTTCTTTATTTTCATTTTTATTTATTTAATATTTTAGTGAAAGTTTTCTTGAGATATAATTTATATACCACAAAATTCACCCATTTAAGGTGTACAGTTTAATGGTTTTAAGTATATTTTCAGAGTTCTATGACAGTCATAGCAATCAATTTTAGGACATCTTCATTAATCCAAAGAGAAAATCTTTAGTATTTGGCTATCATCTCCAAACACTGCCATACTCCCTGGCATAAGGAAATCAATTTTGTGCCTTTTGTCTCTAAGGATTTGTTTAGCATGGACATTTTATATAAATGGAATTATATGATTAATGACCTTTGCGTCTGGTTTCTTTAACTTAGCACAGTATTTTCAAGGTTCGTCCATAGGGTGGTATGTATGAGTACTTTATTCATTTTTATGGTGAAATAATATTCCATTTTATGGACATGCCAGTTTTGTTTATCTGTTTATCAGTTGGTGGCCACTTGGGTTGGTTCTGCATTTTGGCTTTTCTGAATAATGCTGCTACAAGCATTTGTGTAAGGGTTATGTATGAACATATGTTTATTTATTTTGGGTATATTCCTAGGAGTGGAAATGGTGGGTCAAATAGTAACTCTACATTTAAGAAACTTCCAGTGTGCTTTCCAAAGTAGCTGTGCAAATTTACATTTCTACCAGCAGTGTAGGTGGGTTCCATTTTCACCCTATTCTTGTCAATACTAGTTATTATTTGTTTTTGATTATACTCATCCTAGTGGATACGAGATGGTTTCTCATAGTTGTTTTTTGATTTTCTGATGACTAACGATATTGACCATCTTTTTTATGTATTTGATGGCTATTTGTGTATCTTCTTTGAAGAAATGTCTATTCAGATTTTTTTGCTAATTTTTAATTGGATTATATAACGTTTACTATTTGGTTGCAAGATATTTTTATATACTTAGATGCAAGTATCTTATATATTTTATTTGCAAACGTTTTCTCCAATTCTGCAAATTATTCATTTTCTTTGTGGTGTCTGTTGAAGCAATAAACTGCTAAACTGTTTTGAAGTTTTATTTATTTAGTTTTCTTTTTTTGCTTATGCTTATGGTGTCATATCTAAAGTCCATTGCTAAATCTGAGGTCAACAAAACTCATTTTCTTGTAAGTGTCTTAGTTCTAATGTTTATGGTTATTGCCCTATTTGAGTTAAATATGTATTTTATATTTTTTACTGATCTATTTAGTTGTACATGTTTTGGGGGCATATATGATATTTCAATATATGTATGAAATGTGTAATTATCAAATTAGACTCATTTAGATATCCATCATTTCGAACACTTTTCTTTGTGTTGGAAACATTATATTTCTTCTTCTCCAGCTATTTTGAAATATACAATAAATTATCAACTATAATTCCCTTACTGTACCATCAAGTAATAGAACATATTTTCTCTATCTAATGGTAGTTTTGTACCCACTAGCCAACTTCTCTTCTTCCTCTTCCCTTTCATTTTTAGCCTCTGGTAACCACCATTCTACTCTCTACCTCTATGAAATTCATTTTGTTATCTTCCAATTATGAGTGAGAACATGTGGTGTTTCTTTTTCTGTGCCTGACCTTTCTCACTTAACATCATTACATCAAATTCCATTCAGTTGCTGTTGCTGCAAATGACAGAATTTCATTCTATATATACATTGTTGCCCAGGCTGGAGTGCAGTGGCACAATCTCGACTCACTGCAACCTCCGCCTCCCTGGTTCAAGCTATCCTCCTGCTCAGCCTCTGGAGTAGCTGGGATTACAGGCTTCCACCACTATGCCCAGCCAATTTTTGTATTTTTAGTAGAGAGGGGTTTCACCATGTTGGCCAGGCTGGCCTCAAACTCCTGACCTCAGGTGACTCACCCACCTCGGCCTCCAAAAGTGCTGGGATTACTGGTGTGAGCCACCACACCCAGCCCCTTTTTATATATTAAAAAATATAACTTTAATGACTTTTCATGATATGTATTTTCAGTTATTTTCTTAGTGGTCACTTTAACCTTTCAGAAGCTGCTTCATATTTATACTATTTCCAGTGAGATATATAAATGTTAATCCTATATAACTCTATTCTCTTTCCCCTCTTTGTGTGGTAATATTGTTATATATATAATGTCCCTATATGTTACAAACCCAATAATATATTGCTATAATTATTACTTTATAAAATTTTATGCTTTTAATGAAGCTTGGGGAAAAATAAAAGCAAGTGTGTCTCTGTAGCTCTTATTATATTTTTTACTCCCTCTTATCATATTAACTTACTTTTTAATGAATTGTTTCTATTTTTTGTCTCTGTCATTTAAGTTATCATATTGTATAAATTTCTGATCCCCAGAACAGCCTTTCACCCACCTCCTTTCCTGTTACTGGCAAGTACATTTTATTCAATAAGTCATAGGCTGAACAATGCATGTAATTGTACTTATAACAATCTATGTAATTGTAGAATGGATTTTAAGATAATTTAAAATGAAAGAATGAATTATACTATATTTTATAATTGGATAATTACCTTAAGCAGTGCTACTTGCTTTTTTCAGTGTATTAAAATTACTGTCCGCTTTCACTTGCTTTTACCCTGAAGAAATTTCTTTAATGTTTTCTATAACTTGGGTCTGATGGCAACAAATTGTTCCAGTTATTATTTATCAGGAAATATCTTTATTTTACCTTCATTTTTGACAGATGGCTTTATTGAATATAGAATTCCTGTATAATTATATATGTTTTTTTCTTTCAGCACTTTGAATTTTGTATTCCACTACCTTGTGAACTCAATTATTATGGATGAGAAGTCAGGTGTTAATCTTATTAGGTTTGCTTGTAAGTAGAAAATCATTTTTCTCTTGCTGCCTTCAAAATTTCTCCCTGTCTTTGGCTTTCAGCATTTTTACTCACCTCTAAGCTGCACCCACCCTGAAACCTAGCCTCTGCTACAGGTAGCCAAGGCAGGATGAAATATGCTATTTGCTTTGTTTGTTTTGTTGTGTTTGTTTATGTGTTTTCCCCTCCTGGAAAGATAGTATAACACACCAATTGGGAGCTGGGGGAAGAAGTGGCTGCTCTCATTTAGAGTGGCATTTTCATAATTCTGAGCTAGGGTGGAGGGTGAAGGTAGCATGGGGAGAAACTGAGAGTGGCCTCACACTCATTTTTCTAATAAAGCTTTTAGTAGATCTGTTGAATAAATGTTTCTTCATCTACTGTATGCACTTAGTAACATTTTGGTGAATGTTAGAATTTTTTTTTTAGTAATTTTTACTTTTTAGCTAGGGAACAAATCTGTGAAGCTGTTCATGCTGCCATGCTACCAGTGAAGTTATTCAATTGAGAATTATTTCTTTACAACCAAAATGTGACCTTCTTTAAATCCCTCAGTAGCTCCCATAATTTTAAGTCTTACTTCTTTAATATGACAGATCAGGACATCCTTAATCCTCAGTAAAATTGTATATTTACTTCCTGGCATCTGATGCTGTGGTAATATGAGTTTATCATTAGTTTTGAATATGCCATGTAGTTTTTCTAATTCATGACATTGTTAAAAATGTTTAACTTGCCTTTCTCTCATTTATAATTTACTTAAATTTCCTGAATATCGCAAAATCATCCCTTTACTCTTAGCCTAAACATTAACCCTTCCTTGAAATTTTCTTTAACACTTTCTGATGGAAGTTGGGTGTTTTTTTTGTTTGTTTGTTTGTGCATAAATTCTGAGCATATATTTATTGAGAGGATACTATAATTATTATAATTATCTACAACTATATTTGTCTTTCTGCCTTGCAAACTAGATGGTAATCACTTTGAAATAAGGCACACATGCATTCAGATATATCTGTCATAGTTATATATGTAGATATATTTAAAATTGTTAATATGTGTATTATATATACACACATACACAAAGATTGCTATACTATAACCCTGAATAATTTATTGTAAACTTACTAAGTTTAAGATGCTTTTCAATAGATTTATTTACACTTGTTTCTTTGTATGCCAATGATTTTGCAGTCTTTGGATTTTAAACTTTATTTTCCATGGTCTTTTCTCATTTTTGTACATACATATCTCTTTTCCTGTATGAATTTTTATGACTTCTCTTTCAAGTACTCCATAAATTTTCTGTCTCATGCCTAAGTAGTATTTTATTGCTATGATTAGAATAGCACCATACTTATCATATACATATAATGTGTTACATAAATGCATATTATATAACATATATGTTTATGTAGTGTAAATATATTATGTATACATTATAAATTACTTGTGATATATGTGGGAAAAAAAAGACATTAAGATCATATGCTTTGGAAGAATAGACCATGTTGGCAATAGCAAAGAAAAACATGCTTAAAATAGAGACTAAACTTTACTTTGAATAAAATAGTCATCAATCACAAGGACTTTAACAGCAAGCATGTTAATATATCTGTCTTCCTGTATTGAACATATCAATTTAGGTTTAGGGACATTTTGTAGAAAAATGAAACAATGTCAAATATATAATAACAAAATACCTTTGATTATGTGGTAACCAACAAGAGATATCTGTAGCTATTACATTGTTCATATAAACGCAGAAGACATTTAAGTATCTCCACATTAGTGTCAAAGCTAACACCCTAGCACATTTTATAAAGTTGAAATACATGTGGAAATCCTACTTAAAACTTTTAGACCTAGTGACTCATCTTTAAATTTGAAATAAGACTAACCATTCCTTTATAAGTATTGTCAATATGTGTTCATTTGTATGTATGTGGAATGTGTGATATAATTTGAAACACATATTCTTAATGAGCATTTGTCTTAGTATTATTATTGAATGCTGTACAACCCCCAGTCTCAGAGTTTAGTGGGAAATAGTGAACATGTCATTTATGCAAGAAGTGTCACTGAGTTTTCTTTCAAAATTCATTTATATAATATATGGGAAATTTGTTTAAAACGTGTAAGGGGAACACCTCTCTGGCCATCTGATCTTTGACAAACCTGACCCTATGTAATAAATGGTGCTGGAAAAACTGGCTAGCCATATGTAGAAAGCTGAAACGGGATCCCTTCCTTACACCTTATACAAAAATTAATTCAAGATGGATTAAAGACTTAAATGTTAGAACTAAAACTATAAAAACTCTAGAAGAAAACCTAGGCAATACCATTCAGAACATAAGCATGGGCAAGGACTTCATGTCTAGAACAGCAAAAGCAATGGCAACAAAAGCCAACATAGAAAAATGGGATCTAACTAAACTAAAGAGCTTCTGCATGGCAAAAACAAAACAAAACAAAACAAAACAAAAAACTACCATCAGAGTGAACAGGCAACCTACAGAATGGGAGAAAATTTTTGCAATATACCCATCTGACAAAGGGCTAATATCCAGAATCTACAAAGAACTTAAACAAATTTACAAGAAAAAACAAACAACCCCATCAAAAAGTAGGAAAAGGACATGAACAGATACTTCTCAAAAAGAAGACATTTATGCAGCCAACGGACACATGAAAAAATGCTCATCATCAATGGTCATCAGAGAAATTCAAATCAAAACCACAATGGGATACCATTTCACACCAGTTAGAATGGCAATCATTAAAATGTCAGGAAACAACAGATGCTGGAGAGGATGTAGAGAAATAGGAACACTTTTACACTGTTGGTGGGAGTGTAAATTAGTTCCACCATTGTGGAAGACAATGTGGCAATTGTTCAAGGATCTAGAACTAGAAATACCTTGACCCAGTGATTCCATTACTGGTTGTATGCCCAAAGGATTATATATCATGCTGCTCTGAAGACACATGCATGCATATGTTTATTGCGGCACTATTCACAATAGCAAAGACTTGGAACCAAGTCACATGTCCATCAGTGATAGACTTGTTAAGAAAATGTGGCACATATACACCATGGAATACTATGCAGCCATAAAATAGGATGAGTTTATGTCCTTTGCAGGGATATGGATGAAGCTGGAAACCATCATTCTCAGCAAACTATCTCAAGGGCAGAAAACCAAACACTGCACATTTTCACTCCTAGGTGGGAACTGAACAATGAGAACATTTGGGCATAGGGTGGGGAACATCACACACCAGGGTCTTTCAGGGGGTGGGGGCTGGGGGAAGTATAGCATTGGGAGAAATACCTAATGTAAATGAGTTGATGGGTGCAGCAAACCAACATGGGACATGTATACCTATGTAGCAAACCTGTACATTGTGCACATGTACCCTAGAACTTAAAGTATACTTTTATAAAAGTTTAAGAAGAAATAAGTTATTACTAAATATTTTGCTCTAGACCAGCATGGAACTTTATCATTGAAATGTGATTTCTTAGCTAACTTTTGCAATTTTCTGATAGACTATTATTTTTCACTAGCACACTCATATTTTTCTTTCATTTACTCTTTATTGTGTAAAATATTCATACCACAGAATTTATAATTTTAATCATTTTTAAGTTTGCAATTCAGTGTCATTATGTGTATTTGTAATGTTGTGCAACCATCATTGATAGCCATTTCGAAAGCCTTTTTATCATTCCAAGAAATGTTCTATGCCTATTCAACAATAACTTTCTATTTTCCATTCCCCCAACTCCAGACACTTCCTCCCGCTTTCTGGCTCTACGAATTTACCCACTCTAGGTGCTTCATATAAGTGGAATCATATAATACTTTGTCTGTTCTTGTCTGGCTTATTTCACTTAGCGTAGAGTTTTCAAGATTCATTGTAGCGAGTATCAGAATTTCCTTCTCTTCTAAGGCTGAGTAACAGTCCATAGTATGTATATACTACACTTGTTTTATTCATTCATCTGTTAATGACATGTGAATGGTCTCCAATAGTGCTTGCCTCTTTTTACATTTGTATCCCTACTTATGCAAGGTAGAGATGAATAAGTCCTCCAGGCAGGTTAGAGGAGACATACATATAATTTGTAAATCACTTCTGCTCTACTCTTTCTGGTTTAGAGAAGGAAATTCGAAAGTGATTGCTACCCTTTAAGACCAAGAATATTGCTCCCCAAGGGTAGGAGGGGAGGATAAATGTGAGTAAAAACTCCAGAAAACTTTCCAACTGTTTTGAAGGTCATTTTTTATTGATTACTTTTTTATTCACTACAAACTTTTGATTGTTGTCTAGAGTTTCTACAGTATTCGTTCAGACAGCTTCTGGTTGTTTTTACAGTGTATCAATGGGAGAATGAGTGATTATCTGCCTTTTGCCAATGTCACCCCTCAGCTACATACACAAAATATGTAGCCAGGAAAATGTTGCCAAAATCTAGTAAACACTATTTAATACTTAAATGAATTTGATGGGTTTTATAGGATATTTAATCTTTACATTTGCTTCTACATGACACAAACCATCTGGTTGACAAAACAAAAAATTAGCCAATTACTTGTGAATTTCATTTAAGTACTAACTGAATTAACTGAATTAAGCACTACATCACCAATAAATTAAATAACATAAAAATAAAACTTTATGTTATAAGCGCATGAACAAAAAGAAGATGGCAATGGCATAAATTCCCCCACATCACCTCTTCCTGACTTTGTAGCTCTTGCCGCAGGATAGAAGACTACCATGGGCTTGGTCACATTCTCTCTTTGGGTGTTTATGGCTTTTGGTAGGATACCATGTTGATTACTTTTACTTTAGGGAAAATCATCTCTAAAAGTTCTTGCTCAAAAAGGAACTGAAAAGTTTAGAGTATCAGGGTCTTACTAAATAGAATGGCTATAGGGCAGTCATAGTAAGAATATCCTATAACAGAAACACTAACATTTTGTGCACTCACACCTTCCCAGTTCCATCTTACTTATCATTATTCTAATTCATTCTAGGAGTATGAGATGAAGCAGGGGAGAAGAAGGAGTTGTCTGACTACTATTAGCTCAATTATTTGATTTTTCACTGAGATATGTACTTCAAACTAAAATATTTCTAAACTGGGAAAATTTTGATAAACATAGTTATCATTTATTTATAATATGATTTTTTCATCAAAAATGTAAGTTGCTAAACCCTAATTATTTGTGAATATCAGGGAAAATTTTTGCTTTTAATTTTCAGCAAATAATAATAATAAATAAGAGCATCTTGTAAAATATCCCTACATTATGTTCTAGTTCCCTCTTTAACTCCAAAATTAAGTTACATAATTCTAAGTCTGCATTATATATACATTATGCATTTAATGATACTTGTCATTATTTTAAAGGCAAAGAATAATTTAAAACATTAATATATTATGCTGTTAGGATTTCCAAAACAAAATGATATTATCATTAAAATATATTGGTTAATTTCATCCCCAGATACTAAATTAAATAATGACCTTTTACACCCAAGGTAAAATTATGAATTTAGTGTGTCCCAAGACTTGGCCATAATCTTAAGTACTCATCAAAATTATACTACTTACTAGTCTGCCACATTCTTTCTCTCGAGTAAATTTATGTCCAATTTAAAATGAAAAGATTTAGAAATATAATATGCATGCCATATATATGCTAGAAAGTGAACTGTGTCTTCAGAAATATTTTAGTTTTTATTTATTTTAATTGTCTATATTGAAATATAATTATGGCTTTTTTTTTTCTCTTTTTTAATCTCACTCTGTCACCCAGGCTGTAGTGCAGTGTCACAATCTCAGATCACTGCAAATTCTGCCTTCTGAGTTCATGTGATTTTCCTGCCTCAGCCTGCAAGTAGTGGCACAACAGCTGGTTAATTTTTTTATTTTTACTAGAGACGGGGTTTCACCATTTTGGCTAGGCTGGTCTCAAACACCTGACCTCAGGGGATCTGTCCACCTTGGCCTCCCAAAATTCTGGGATTATAGGCATGGGCCACCACACACGACCATTTATATGTCTTGATGCATCACTGAACTCATGTTCTAACAATGGTTTTATATGTTTATACAAAGGTTGTAGCTTAGTATGAAAATTCACTTATTTGGTTTCCTGGTTTAAACATAAGACAGGATACCTGCCTTGTTTTACAATTGTCAGCTACAAAATATGTAGCCAGGAAAATGTTGCCAAAATCTAGTAAACACTATTTAATACTTTAAATGAATGTCATGGGTTTTATAGGATATTTAATCTTTATGTTTGCATCTACATGACACAAACCATCTGGTGGAAAAATCAAAAAATTAGCCAATTACTTGGGAATTTCATTTAAGTACTAACTATATCTGAAAACATGAGAAAGTCATACTTCCCTTTTTAGTTGAGATGTGTATAAAAAGATATTGAAAAAGATATTCAATAATCTACCGAAAAATATATCTCAAAAACTAACACTTTCGGCATGTTATTGTTTCTAACACACCCCTACATTCCTCTATGTTATTCTTTAGTAAATGGTGATTGATTTAATTTTTAAAAATTTCCTTAGTGTTTGAGAACCTCAGGAATGTTACAGAAATGTAACATCCTTTTGAGGTGGACTCTAATCATCATATATTTTCCGTGACATGTTCTATTTTCTCCTGGTATTTTAATATTTTTCCAGAGGTTGACATAGTCAATGACATTAAAGATAATTGTATTTTGAATATTAAAGTGAAGTGATGTTAATAATTAGCTCAATATTAAATGATCATTCTCCTATTAATTATTTGAACAGTTACCATCTCATCTTCAAAAAGATGGCCCCTTAATTTAAAAATAGGCACTCCAAGAATACAAAAAATAAACTGAAATATGTCTATTTTAAACAAGAATATTAAAAGAGAAAAGAAACATACTTAGTAAGCTGTAATTTGTATTTTAAAGGTTCAGGCAATGGAGGTGGCTATAATCTAAAGCAGAGAAAAGAAACAGGCCAACTAAGTTATAAAGGAAATACAGATGTTAGCGGAGATTACAGTGAGATGTAACAATGTATTCATCTTCACAAGTATAAAGGAAATAAAGAAAGATTGGGAAGTTAAGAAATAACAAAAATAGATGAGATAATAAAAGAAATAGGTGAGGAAGAAGAACAAATTTTCCTTTCTCTTTCCTCTTACAACCGTCAAGAAACCACTCTGTTTCAGCTATAAATTTCTACGTGGTGGTGCAAACGGAATGACCCAGACTTGGGTTTGCAAGCAAGTTCAGAAATTAATAAGCTCAGGAATTTTTAGGCAAGTGACTTAACCTACCTGAGCCCACCTCATCACAGGTATGTAAACAGTATCAATCATTTCACTAGTTGTTAATTAATGAGTGAACTTAGTTCATGGCGCTAAATAAATACACTTTAATTTCTTTCTCTTTCTCTCCTTGCTGTTATATTACAGAAAATATTACAATTAATATGTTTGTACTGTCTATACATTTTTTTGGATAAAATTTAATAATTTTTTGACATTTGTGAACTTTTCTGAAGGGATTCTCTGGGAATACTGTATGTGTATTTATATGAGGTACTACACATAAATTCATCAATTCATTTATTCATGCAATTATTCTTTCAAAGACATAAATGGAGTATGATTCTGTTGCAGGCATTTCAGGTCCAGGGGTATTCACCAACAGCCAACTCAGACAAGGTCTTGCTCTTTTTTTTTTTTTTTTTTTTTTTTTTTGAGATGGAGTCTTACTCTGTCGCCCAGGCTGGAGTGCAGTGTCACAATCTCAGCTCACTGCAACCTCCACCACAGGGGTTCACGTGATTCTCCTGCCTCAGCCTCCCGAGTAGCTGGAACCACAGGGGCCCGCCACCACGCCTGGCTAATTTTTTTTTTTTTTTTTTTTTGTATTTTTAGTAGAGACAGGGTTTCACCATGTTAGCCAGGATGGTCTCGATCTGCTGACCTCGTGTTCCGCCGTCTCGGCCTCCCAAAGTACTGGGATTACAGACGTGAGCCACCGCGCCCGGCCTGGTCTTGCTCTTAGTGAAAAGTGGAGTACCATCAGGAAACGGACACAGGAGCAGACCATTGATTTTAATAAGAAAATATTTAGACATGTCTAAATGTAAATATAAGTAATAGTAATAAAAGGGGTACATTCAGGAGGCAGGAGCAGGATGAAATGTTGATGCAGCAGCTCTAGAAGGCAACAAATGTCAGATGCCAGGAGAGCATCAAGAACTTGATATGAGAGAGACACCAGAGTATTTTTCCACCAGAAGAGAGAATAGCATGTAAGTAGAAAAACAAGTTGGTGGGTGGGTTTTGTGGTAGAATAACCAGGTTTTCCCCGACTTATTCCTTTCATTTTCCCAAGTATGACCCAAAGACATAATTTGTAAGCAAGGGGATATAGGAGGTTTGTGGACAGAAGGACTGTGTAGCGCTTGCCTTGGAGAGTGAGAAAGCATATTTGTCTGGGAACACAATAATATAGCCAATAGGTATAAAGTAAATCCATTTGCAGTCTAGTGGAAAAAAAAAAAAGATTTCAATAAATCATGACAACAAAGTTGTGTGATTTTTCTCCTGTGACTTACATTTGAACATGTGCAGGCTCTATAAAGTGTCCTTAGGTTGAAGATTAACCAGGTTTGAGGTTTTTGCTGATAGAGAGAAAGATAATAAAATTAAGGGTCTGAGCAAGGATTGAATAAATTTATAAGACAAGGAATCTAAAGAAAATGGAGGAAGAAAATAGGACATGGATGAAGTGATGAATGGGTTAAAACTGATAAGAGTAGCGAATATAAGCTCCTAATAGGATCAAATGACTGAACTGAGGATTTTGGACTTGGGATAAAAAGTCCTGCTAGAAAGTAAGTGGCTGAAATTTGTTGCTAAAAAGATGCTAGAACTTTAGGAGGGCAAGAAATTAGGAGACAAAGGGTTCTCATTTGATTTCAAATGTCAGCAAGAAGAGTGAAAGGAATAAAAGAGCAGAGGGATAGTGTGTGATATGGTTAGGCTTTGTGTCCTCACCCAAATCTCATCTTGAATCGTAATCCCCACGTGTTGATGGGGAAGAACCAGGTGAGAGGTGATTGTATCATGGGGGTGGTTTCCCCCATATTGTTCTTGTGATAGTGAGTTATCAAGAGAGCTAATGGTTTTAAAGTGTGGCACTCCCTCATTCTTGCACATACTCTCCTGCCACTATGTGAGAAGGTCCAAGCTTGCTTCTCCTTTGCTACCCAACAAGATTGTAAGTTTTCTGAGGCCTCCCCAGACATGCAGAACTATGAGTCAATTAAACCTCTTTTCTTTATAAATTACCCAGTCTTAGGTATTTGTTTACAGCACTGTGAAAATGGACTAATACAGAGTGACACGGTGAAGCTGAAGTGTTCAAAAAATAAAAAAGAGAGATAATCTGGAATGTTATACCAGGTAGTAATAAAGTAGTAAAGTCAGTGGTGTAAGCCTGATGACACAAACTTCAAGGATGTGGGGATGTCGAAGGAAGGAGGAGAGAAAAATTGGAAATGACAATGAGGAACAAGCAGGACACCTAGCTCTCTTCCAAGCCACAAAAAGTCCAGAATGTTAGAAAAATTATATCACTTAAGAGAGCTCCAAGACATACTATCCTAAGTAAACAGACAGAATTGAGTTTAAAGAAACAAACAAACAAACAACAACAAAAAAGAAACTCCACCACAACAAATAAACAAGGACAGTTTTAGAAGTAATTTGCAAATCATTTCTGAAGAAAGTAGATGATAGATTTTCAGAGACCAAAATAAAATGATGCGATGAAAGCTAGAAAACTGAGATAGATAAATATATAGAGAGAAATATATAGGAAGAAAGAAGTTTGACGATAGTGCTTCAGATGAACATGAATAAGGAAGGTCCTCAAATTTAATGAACACATCATGATAAGAAATTCTTCAATGTGATGGTAGAGACACAGACACACCCCACTTAGAAAATAAATTTCAAATATTACTACAAGATTTTTAGGGATATAAGTAGAAAAAAAAACAATTATAATTGACAAAATAAGCCTCAGAGTTTATCAAGGCAAAATTCAAACATAAGAAAAATTAAGCATAGTTCATGATTATTATATCCATCTATGATATCATTTAAGTGAAAATACAAACAATAATTTCTAATGTGAGCTTTCCTTAGGAAAACAAAGGCAAAAGCAGTGAGGTGGAATATATGGATCAAAATAAAAATGTGGGAGTAGAAGCTGTGAAAGGACTGGGATGAAACTTTGGTTCAAGAAAAGAATACTAAGTAACAATAATATTTTGCCCAATATCACGATGAAAGAGATGGATGGCAGTACATGATCTGTAAATGCTATTAACCTGTATTTCACAGTGTAGAATCAATTGTACTCGTCTAAAATACTTAGAAAATATACCTTTATGTCTCTAAATTCTCATTGTTTTTAAAATTGATTTTTTTACCTTTAAAATGACAGGAATTAATATATTTTGAATGATGAAGGATGTATATGAGGTTCAGCAATTCCTTCCATCTCACCACAGTTTTCTCTGCCTATATTAAATGATAAATTAAAGTACAATTTAGTTTAACGGTTCCATCATTTTTACTATAAAGCAGCATGTATTATCCCTCATTAATATGCTCTTAATATATGAAAAATGTAGTGACAGTCATCAACTTAGACATTCAGCAATTTTTCTTTTCCTGTCAAGACATATAGCACTCTTCTATGTATTATAGAGGATATAAAAGATAAGTAAAACCTGTTCCTTATATTTAATATATTTATGTGAAATATTAAATGTGAATATCATGTGGTTTGTTATTTGGTGTCAAATAATTTGTAAACAGTATATGATCAGTTCATAAAATAAGTATATACAAACATACTCTATAAGACCAAACTAGACATAGCAGATGTCGAACTTGAAAAACTAGTAAAAAATACAAGAAAAAAACATAAAATGTTTGAATTATACTTTAATTGGGAGAAATGGAAGTTTTTCATTCATGCATTGTTAGGATAAAGGTAAAGAGTTTTTGGCCTAAGAAATAAAGGGATGTTTTTGGCTCTTATTATTCATCTAGGAGCATCCAGAACCTCATCACTGAATGAAGAATGAAACTTTTTCTTAACTTTATGTCTCCCATTGTATTTATTTAAACATAAAGCTAAGACTTCTTGAGGAATCAACAGGTATACCAGTGTCTTTGGGATCTATGTGTTTCCAGGTTTAATGTGAATCAGGAAGCGAGATTATTTATCCTGATAATTCTTATAAATGAACAGGAAACTTTTTTCTCTCTGAAACCAGTATCAAATCCTCCTTAGGCCTCATATATCCTTAACTACAATGGCCTAGGAAATGAGAAGTACAGATTCTCTAATGCCAGTTTGTTATTTTTCAGGGTTTAAATTACACAGATTACTTAGTGTGTGTTAAGCAGCACACCAGCACTAAACTAGAGTACTATAAATGATAAAGAAGTGATGCCAGGATGTCAAAAATAGCATTTTTTGCCATGCCATTTGCTTGCCTGATTCACTGAAATTGTGGATGATTTCAGTTGCACAACACAGAAGAGATATGAAAGTAATGGCAAAACTGCAATCACTTTTGCACCAACCTAATATAATCAGTAATGGCAAAAACGTCAATTACTTTTGCACCAACAATATAGTCAGTTTGAGTGAGGTTCAGTAAAGCCATCAGAAAACATCAGAAAATTATGTTTTTTTGTTTTTCTTTTTTAAATTATCCTTGGAGAAGCTATTCACCAGTGGGAGAAAAAAAAATGAGGCAAGGAATTAGAGTTACTCTGATGTTCAAAAAAATGAAAGACACATTGATTCATATAATTTTCTAACATGAATGTAGTTTAAGAGAACATTATCTGAATAACATTTTGTGCTTAGAATTACTATGTAAATATGACACCTATATCTACATTGACATCTAATTTTTACCTACTTGTGTAAGAAGTTTTAAAGAGGCAAAATAGAAAGACACAATGAAGAAATATTACTTTGCACTTTTTGTTACACAGTTTTATAGTGGTTAGGTGTCTTTGGCTGAAGATGGGCACCTTAAGGGAGCCATGCTGAAACTGTGGCTGGAACTTCTGGAAAGTACTGTTTGGAATGAACACCCAGAAAGCTTTTATCCTTTTATACTAAGCCTAAACAAAAATAAATCTTTCTGCAAAAGTGCTAATGTGACATTAAACATGACCTTTTAAGCAACTGATTGAAATGCAAGTTTTAAAAAAAGAAAGAAAGCTAAATAACATCACATCAAATAATATATCAATTTATTTTAGCTTTATTAAAAATTCAAAAATAAATTTTTGATTTAAAGGATTATGAGCATAGAATATATATTTGTATGATGCTGCATGCCAAAATTATAAGACTTTTACTCAGCTAATATTTTTATGCCGATGTAATTTTGACAACAAATAATTAACATATCACTATGCATGTTACCTCTGGTCTCTAGCATAATGTCTAAGTGAAGTTAAAAAGAGATGTTAGACTAAACCTTCAAAAATTCTTGAAATGAACACATATGGAAGTGGAAGACACATTGATTAACATAGCGTCACCCTAGATGAGCTGAAAGATGACTTTTACTGTGATGATTCGGAGAAAGCTGCCAAACAGCTAATAGCCCCAGAAAAATCAATAGCAGAACGTGTTTCAACGTAATCACCAGTTACTTCTTCATGGGAAAGTGAAATACAATACTTAGAATACGTCAGTTAGCAATTAAAGAGGATAATTAGCTTAAAAAGTATATTCTTGACCCAGGGAGGGTCTTGTGATGATGCAGAAGAATGAAACACTCAACAAGTAATTGGCCCCTAAATTGCTATATAATAAACTAAGGGGGGAAGGTGTATTGCATTCCATTAGACTGATGGCTTCTATGCCTCTGAGAAGCTGTGATTGATAAATTAAGTGTAAAACCTTTTTGAAATCTTAGTGTTTGACCTATATATTATTTCTTGTACTTTGACTCCTTTATGTGATCACATTGGTTTAATTGTGATTTTCCTTCTCAAACTAATGGTGTAGCAATGGGGAAACATATACAAAAATGCGTATCTAAGATTTGGTGTGTATTGACTTAGATATGAATAAATATTTATACATATATGTAAGTTAAGGTAAGTGACCATACTTTCCTTCAGGGTACATAAATGGGCCTAGTAGTTGTCTGTTTATCACTAGTATTTCTCTTTTGACTAAGGATTCCTGTTCCAGTCAGTGGGAGTTCTATATGGAAATAATTTGCAGGAGTCAGATAGGAAATGGGAATTTGAAAGGATCTTTTGAAGTTCCGTAAGTTAGATTTCATTTTTTAAAATATTTTTTTCAATTAATCACAGAATTATATTCCCTTGGCTACTTAAATTTTAAAAACAGATGTTTATCACATTAAACTAATTATAGTCTGAAGCGTACTTGCTGTACAGTGGATTACATGTTATAAGGATACGTACAACTCTATTCGAGCATTGGAGAAATATTTTGAAAGCGTGTACACATTACTCTTCTAAAAAATGTTCCAATTTGTCTTTTAATATTCTCAGTATTAAGAGGTTTACAACCATGATCTTTATTTATAAAACACTTAATTATTTCTTTTCAAAAGAAAATTCTAAACTGCCTTACTTAAGAATTTCCATTCTTGATCCTAAGGAGATTCTCAGTAACAGGTTTTGGTATTGTCACATCACACATTTTTGCTTCTAACCTAACTCTATTTTATTTTTAAGCTTAACCAATGTTTCTTCTGTTCTTAGGGTACGTGGAAATCAATCTGCAGCAAAAGCCTCCCTTGAATAACTTCTTGCAATTAAAATAAGCATCTAATGCACAATTCAACTTTCTTTTCACCAATGACTCACTCTCATATCTTTCAGGTACTTTCCTCATTAGAGGTGGTTTTAAATGGTTTTTTTTTTTTTTTTTTTTTTTTTGCTGAGCTTTATTTATTTATTTATTTATTTATTCTCTCACTTGTCTTTCAAGCATCTCAAAAGCCAAAGAAGTCATGTCAGGAACTGGGAGCATGTCATAATAAAGTCAAAACTTATAACTAAGTGTAACTCAATAAGGAAATGTTAGGTCTATGAAATTCTGGAGAGGTCATGATTTACCCAAATCATTGAAATTCAGGACTTTTAGTTTGCTTTCTTTGCTTTTTATTTTTACATAACTCATAAGACAAGGTAATATGAATTTTTAGGTAAAATGTTGCTGATATTGTGACATCATCATTTTTGAATTTTTTAATAGTGATGCAATTAAAAAATAAAAAGCAACAACACACAGATTGTAAAAATGAATATAAGTATATTAAATTGATTTATAAAAGCAAAACTATGCTACAATTAAAATATTTATTAAAACTTGGCTGGGCATGGTGGCTTATGCCTATAATACCAGTACTTTTGGAGGCCAAGGTGGGTGGATCCCAGTACTTTCAGAGGCCAAGGAAATCAAGACCAGCCTGGGCAACATGGTGAATCCTGATTCTACAAGAAATACAAAAATCCTCTGGGCATGGTGATGTGCACCTGTATTTCCAGCTACTGAGGAGACTGAGGTGGGAGAAGAGATTCAGCCCCGAATGTCAAGGCTTCAGTGACCCATGACCATGCCACTAAACTCCAGCCTGGGCGATAGAACAAGACCCTGTCTCAAAAAAAAAAATCTTAAAACTTTAAACATTAATAATTTTAAAAAAATGAAAAGGAATATACATTAATTCATCGTTACTATGATTTAGCAATGTAATGAATTCAAAATGTGCATGATTAAATGCTGGAAGAGATACAGAAACATTGACTAGTGTTGGGTTATTGTTTGCTTTCTTCTTTCTATATTTTATATTATTGTATTAATTCTCAAATGTTAGAAGAATTCAAAGAACCTCTGGGAGTCTCCTATAAGTGAATTGCAGTATAAGCCCTTAGGATTTTGGAGCAAAACCCTGCCATCTCTGCGAATATTCTCTTTTTGAGAAAAACCTCTTTGCCTGCTACCAGGCATCAGCAGAGATTGAATCCTTAAGTATGGGCCACTAGGCTACCATGAGACCTGAGCTGCCATTCACTATTAGATTAATACAAAAGGAATTGTGGTTTTGGCCAAAACCAACCTCATAGTTATTATCTGACTCTCCAAGTCATAAAGCTGGCTATGCATAACAATATTCCATCATCAAATGGAAGAGGTATGTATATAATCAGGCCAGAGCAAACCCTAAAGAACACAAGTAAAACATATAAAGAAATGACCCAAATGTCCATGATCCCCACTTCTGCTGCACTGCCTTCTCTCTCTCAGGCTATACCTACAGTTACATGGGAAGTCCCTGGATCAGTTCCCTGAGAAAAATAAGACTGAGACCCGGTTTACAGATGACTCTGCAATGATATACAGGCATCATTAAAAAGGGGATAGCTGCAACACTACAGCCCCTTTCTGGAGCATCCCTGAAGGACATTAATGAAAAGAAATGCTTCCTTGTAGACAGAACTTCAGGCAGTGCACCTGAGTGCACCTTGCTTCAGTGCAGAAATAGTCAGACATGCAATTATATACCAATTAATGGGCTCTAGCCAATGATTTTGCAGGACAGTCAGGGACTTGCAAGGTATGTTACTGGAAAATTGGCCACAAGGAAATTTGGGGAAGACCTATATGAATAGATATTCCTGAGTGGGCAAAAGTCATGAAAATGTGTATCTTATGTTAAAGCTTACAGTGGTGACCTCAGCAGAAGAGGATTTTAATAATCCAGTATATAGGGTGACCTACTTTGTGAATACTAGTCAGCCTGCTCCTGCAGCTACCCCTGCCATTGCCCAATGGGCTCATATGAAAACAGCCAAAGTGGCAGAGTTGTAGGTTATACACGGTCTCAGGAACATTGACTTCCACTCACCAAGGTCAACATGGCTACAGCCACTGCTAAGTGACCAATCTGCCAGTAGCAAAGCCCAAAACTGAGCCCATAACATGGCACCTTTCCCCTGGGTGATCAATCAGCTACCTGGTGGCAGGTTGATGACATTGGACCACTTCTATTATGGAAAGGACAATGTTTTGTCTTTACTGGAATAGATACTTACTCTGAATATGTATGTGCCTTTCCTGTACACAATGCTTTTATCAGAACTACCATCTCTGGACTCATAGAATGCCTTATTTATCATTATGTTATTCCATATAGCATCCCTTCTCATTAATGAACTCACTTTACAGCAAAAGAAGTATGACAATGGTCCCATGCTCATGACATTCACTGTTCTTACTATGTTTTCCACCATTCTAAAGCAGTTTCCTTGATAGAATGGTGGAATAGCCTTTGAAGACTCAATTACAGCACCAGCTAGGTGGCAATGCCTGATAGGCTAAGGCAACATTCTCCAGAAGGCTGCATATGCTCTAAATCAACATCTAATATATGGTGCTAGGATTCACAGGTCCAGGAAATCAAGTGGTGGAAATGGGAGTGACACCATTTATGGTTACTTCTAATCACACAGTAGCAAAATTTGAGCTTTCTGTTTGAAGACCTTACGCCCTGCCATCCTAGAGGTCTTAGTTCCAAAGGGAGAAATGCTTCCATTGGAAGACACAACAATGATTCCATTAAGTTGGAAATCATGACTGCTACCCAGTCATTTGGGACTCCTCGTGCCTCTATGACCTATGATTAAGGTCCATGAAATTACAACCAAATTCAAGCAGGTTTATTAATGTCTCAGATCCTTCAAGAGTGAAGGTTTCGGTCACCTCATCAAGTTTGAGACTGCAACCAGATAAAGTGCTTGCTGAAAGGAAAGGGAACACAAAATGTACAGTGAAGGAAAGTAGTGATAAATACCAGTTACAAACACATCGCCAGTTTCAGAAATGAAGCCAGTAATTGTCATGAGTGTTTTCTCCTAATTTTGTTATGAATATATTTACACATATGTGTGTATATATACACACACAGAGATGTAAACATATATTACATATATGTGTATATGTATGTGTATGTGTATAAGATTCCCTCTCATTACTTTATCATGTAGAGCAAGATGTATTAACTATATATCATTAGTGTTTAAGTATTGTTAATTTTTATATTATAGTGTTTAAGGTACAACATATCAAGAAGAAAAGAAAACATCATTCAAGGACGGCATCTCTTCTTCTTGAAAGAATTTACATTTTCAGTTGTGCACAGGCTAGTTGTACACGCTAGTCAGAATTAAGACCTCGTTATTGTCATCATCTGGAGATTAAGCATGGCTTAAAGACATGTGTATGAGTATCATACACAGCTGACATACAGTTGACAAGGGTTGGATTTGTGATTGTTACTTTTGTCAAGTTAACTGGGTCACAGAGTGCCTAGATATTTGGGCAAATATTATTCTGATTGTGTCTGTGAGTGTGGTTTTGGGTGAGGTTAACATTTAAATCAATAAACTGAGTAAAACAATTTGTTCTTCCTAATGGAGGTAGGTAGGCTTATTTCAACTAGGTAAAGGACAGAATAAAACAAAAAGGCTAACCCTGCTCTGAGTAAGAGAGAATTCTTCCTCCCTGACATCTTTGAACTGAGACATCATTTTTTTTTTTTTTCCTTCCTTCAGACTACCTGAAACATCAGCTTTTCCTGGGTCTGAAGCCTGCCAACCTTTGAACTCGAAATACATCATCAACTACAATTGGCTTTTCTGGTTTTCATGCACTCAGACTTGGACTGGAACTAAATCATTTCCTGCCTGGATCTGCAGCTTGCCACGTCACCCTGCAAATCTTGCAACTTTTCAACTTCCATAATCGTGTGAGTTAATTTCTTATAATAAATCTCTTTATATATAATCGTTATAAATATATATGCATATATAATGTACATGTAATATAATATATGAAGTAATACATGTAATAGCATATAATATATCCTGTTTCTTCTGTTCTCTGGAGATCTCTGACTAATACAAGCATAAACTATTTAAAAAATGAACTGAGTCAATGGTTGGGTGAAAGAAGGATGAATGAATGAATAAACGGAAAAACAAATAATATTGATTAATTGAACCATCTTACATATTGTAACATCAGACCTCAGAAATGTAGAGTTGAAATTTGTGAGCTGATGTCTCTTCTGCATTGTTCAATGATTTTTAACTATCTTCCTGATCTACTTGAGTTTCCATTTTCTAACAGTTCTTAAGAAACTATCACGTATCCCAAATCACTTGTGCTCCTTTCTTTACCAACTGTATGAATGCACCACATTATACTCATCTACCTTTTGATAGACAATGAAATATGTTTCAGATTTTGCTTATGATAAATACACTTTATATGTAAGCTTATGTAAAATCTTTGTATGAAAATATTCTTTTATTTTTCTTGGGTAAGGGTTTAAAATAGAATGGCTGGATCGTATAGTACAGATATGCTTAAACGTTTTAAGAAACTGATAAATTATTTTCTAACCTGGTGGTATGTTTTATATTTCTAATATTTCTACTAGCTACGTACGAGAGTGCTTATTCTTCCACATCCCCATCGCCACCTGATATGATCAGATTTTTAGGTTTTAGCCATTCTCATAGGTGTGTGGTGGTATCTGATTGTGATTTTTATCTTACAATTCCCTAATAAATAATATTAAATGTATTTTTATGTGCTTATGTGTCATAAATATGTCTTCTTTGGTGAAGTGTGTTTCAAATCTTTTTAAAATTTTTGTATTGATAATACACAATATTTGTACTTATTTATGAAGTGCATGCAATATTTTGTTACATGATAGGAAGTGTAATCATCAAGTCAGGGCATTTAGGATAACCATTACTTCAAGTATTTACCATTTGTCTATGTTGGGAACATTTCAAGTTCTTTCTTCAAGCTATTTTACAGTATGCAATAAGTTGTTGTTAACTATAGACACCCTACTCTGCTGTCAACATCACAAATTAATTATTCTAACTGAATGTTTGTATCCATTAACCAATCTCTCTTTACTTCCCCCACACCCCAATACATGCCCTTCCCATCTAGGGTATCTATCATTCTACTCCTTACCTTCGTGAGATTAATGTTTATACCTTTTATGTGTGAGTGAGAGCATACACTATTTGTCTTTCTGTGCCTGAGTTATTTTAACTAACATAGTAATATAGTTTGGCTATTTGTCCCTGCCCAAATCTCATGTTGAATTGTAATCCCCAATGCTGGAATTAGGGCCTGGTTGGAGGTGTTTGGATCATGGGGGTGGATCCCTCACGACTTGGTGTGTCTTTGTAACAGTGAGTTCTCATGAGATCTGGTCATTCAAAAGTGTGTGGAACCTCCCCCTCCACTCTCTCTTTAGCGTTCTCCCGTTTTTACCACATGATGTGATAGCTCCCCCTTTGCCCTCTTCCATGATTGGAAGGTTCCTGAGGCCTCCCCAGAATCAGATGCTTCAGTAATTCCTCTACAGCCTGCAGAACTGTGATCCAGTTAAACCCCTGAAGTATTTCTTTACCAATTTTTTTTGATAAATCTCCATACTGTTTTCCATAGTAGCCGTGCTAATTAACATAACCATAAACAATGTGTAAGAGTTCCGTTTTGTCTTCATCCCTGCTAGCATTTAATACTGTAGTCTTTTTAATCATAGTCATCATAAGTGGAATAAAATAATATTTCATTGTGGTTTTGATATGCATTGTCCTAATGATTAATGATGGTGATAATATTTTCATATAGCTGTTGGCCATTTGTATGTCTTCTTTTAAAACATGTCTATTCATGTCTTTTGCCCAGTTTTTTAATGGGATCTTTTTTTTTTCTTTTTTCTCTTGAGCCATCTGAGTTCCTAGTATATTTTGAATATTAGTTGCTTGTCAGATGAATAGTTGGCAACTATTTTCTCCCATTGAACAGGTTATTGTTTCACTTTATTGACTATTTCCTTTGCTGTGAAGGAACTTTTTAATTTAACATAGTCCTATTTGTCTATTGTTGCTTTCGTTGCCTGTGATGTTGAGGTCTTAGCCATAAAATCTTCACTTCTATCAATATTCAGAGGTGTTTCCTCTATGTTTTCTTCTAGAAGCTTTATAGTTCCAGGAGTTAAGTCTTTAATACATCTTGAGTTAATTTTTGTACAAGAGTCAGGGATCTAGTTTCATTTTCTGCATGTGAATATCCAATTTTCACAACACCATTTATTAAAGAAGGAATTCTATTCACAATGCATGTTCTTGACACCACTGTTGAAACTAAATAGGCTATAAATATGTGGATTTATTTCTTAATTCCATATTCTGTTCTATTCGTCTGTGTCTCTGTTTTATTTCAACGTCATGGTGTTTTGATTGTTATAGCCTTGGAAGGTATTTTGAAGTCAGGTAGTATAATGCCTCCACCTGTCTTCTTTTAACTCAGAATTGCTTTGGCTATTTGGGCTCTGTTTCTGTTTCATATGAATTTTAGGATTTTTTTTCCATTTCTGTAATACTTGCCATTATTATTTTAATAGGGATTACACTTACTCCATAGATTGCTTTGGGTCGTAGGGTCACTTTGATGATGTGAATTTTTTTCAATCCATGAGTATGGAATGTTTTTCTCCTTGCTTGTGTTCTTTAATTTGTTTTTATCAGAATTTTGTGGTTTTCCTTGTAGAGGCCTTTCATGTTCTTGGTTAAATTTATTTTTAGGTATTTTCTTCTTTTGTAGCTGCTATAACTGGGTTTGGAGTCTTAATTTCTTTTTCATGTAGCTAATTATTGGTGTACAGAAACACTAGTGATTCTTGTATGCTGATTTTCTATCCTGCAATTTTACTTTTTTTTATCAGATCTGAGATTTTGGTGGAGTCTAGTTTTTTGTGGACATAAAGTTATATGTTCTACAATGGGGAACAACTTGACTTTTTCTTTTATATTTTACATGACATTTATTTCTTTCTCTTGCCTAATTGCTCTGGCTTAGACTTCCAATACTATGCTGAATAAGAGATGGTAAATATGGACACCCTTATCTTGTTTCCATTCTTAAAAGAAAAAAAATATTAAGCTTTCTGCCTTTCAATATAATGTTAGCTGCACATTTATCATATATGGGCCTTGTTAAGTTGAGTTATATTCTCTTCATGCCTCTTTATTGAGAGTTTTTATCATGAAGGTGTGTTGAATTTTATCAAATGTTTTCTTTCTCCATCTACTGAGGTGATTAGATAGTTTTTGTTCTTCATTCTGAAGATGTGATACGTCACATTTGTGTATATTGGACAATTCTTGTATCTCTGGGATAAATTACACTTAATCATGGTATTAATTTTTTGATGTACTACTGAACTCAGCTTGCCAGTGTTTTGCTGAGAACTTTTGTGTCTTATGTTCATGAGAAACATTGACCTGTAGTTTTGTATCTTAGTTGCATTCTTGCCTGGTTTTGGTATAAGGGTAGTGCTGGTCTCATAGAATGAACTAGGGAAAATTCTTTTCTTTTCATTTTTTTTGAATACTTTGGGGATAATTGGTTTTAGTTCTTCTATGTAAGTTTGGAAGAACTTAGTAGTGAAGCCATTATGTCCTGGACTTCTAAGACTTTTATTACTAATTTAGTTGCATTAGTAATTCTTCTTTAGTTACAGTTTTCTATTTCTTCTTGATTCAACCTTGGTAGGTTGTATGTGTTAGGGAATTTATCAATTTCCTATATGTTTTTTAACTAGTTAGTACATTGTCGTTTATATTAATCTCTGATGATATTTTGTATTTCTGGGGGTATCAGTTGTACTGTTTCCTTTTAATTCTAATTATATTTATTTGGGTCTTCTCTCTTACTTTTAGTCTAGCTAAAAATTTTCCAATTTTGTGTACCTTTTCATAAAACCAAGTTTTTAGTTTTTTGCTCTTCTGTATTTTTGGTCTCAATTTTATTTAGTTCTGCTCTGTTCTTTATTGTTTCTTTTATTTTATTTCTAGTTCCTTGAGATACATTTTAGATAGTTTATTTAGAATCTTCTATTATTCAATATGTGTATATTGCTATAAACTTCCTTTTTATCACACTTTTGCAGTATCCTATAGATTTTGGTAAGTTGTGTTTTGATTTTCATTTGTTTCAGCTTAAAATTTTTTTTCCTTAATTTCTTCCCTGACTCCGTGGTCATTCAGAAGCATATTGTATAATTTCTATGTATTCATGCAGTTTCTGAAGTTTCTCTTGTTATTGAATATTAATGTTATTATATCTGAGAATAAATTAGATGTGATTTTCATTTTCTAAACATTGTTTTCTTTTTTGTCCTAGCATATGGTCATCATAAAAAATGTTCCATGTAGTGATGAGGAGGATATGTTTTCTAGCTGCTGAATAAAATTTTCTGTAGAAGTCTAGTGTGCAGCTAAATTCTAATATTTCTTTGTTTCCTGTGTAAATAAACTTTCTAATGCAGAAGAAGGAGGCTGAACTCTCCAACTATTGAAGTTTTTCTCGCTATCTCTTTAGGTCTAATAATATTTTCTTTATGTATCTGGGTGCTCTGGTTTTGGGTGCTCTGGTTTTGGGTGACTTGTTAAATCCTCTTTCTGTTTTTTCTGAAATTTATTTACTTACTTCATTATTATATAATTACCTCCTTTGTCTTACTTGAACTATTTTTACCTTAAAGTTTCTTTTATCTAACATTAGTATAGCTATACTTATTTTTTATCCATATATCCAGTGTATATCTTATAAGTGAAAAGTTTAATACATTAAGATTCAACATTATTATTAATGTATGAGAACTTATTCCGGTAATTTTACAAATTGATTTCTAATTGTTTTGTGTAATTTCCTTCCTTTCTCTCATATTCTTTATCATTGGGTTTCATGGTTGTTTGTAGTGGTAACATTTTATCTTTTCTTTTCTTCATTTAGGTATTTGCTCTACAGGTGGACTTTATACCTTCATGTAATTTAATGATGATAAATATTGTCTTTTTACTTCCAGGTATAGGATTTAAGAGTTTCTTACATGTCTCATCTAGTGGTGATGAATTTCCTCAGCTTCTTTTTTGTGTGGGAAAGACTTTATTTCTTCTTCATTTATGAAGAAAAACTTCACTGAGTCTAGTATCTTTGGTGGTGATTTTTTTTCTCTCTCAGATCTTCGCATATACCATTCCATTCCCTATCTGTATGGTTTCTGCTGACAATCTGCTATTAGTCTGACGGGGTTTCTCTTATAAGTGACTGGATGCTTTTCTCTTACTATTTTTAGAACTGCCTCTTTGTCTTTGACTTTTGACAATTTGATTATAATATGCCATGGAGAACACATTTTGAAATTATATCTGTTTGAGGATTGATGAGTTTTCTGTATCTGGATGTCTTAATCTCTTGTAAGGCTTGGGAAGTTTTCAGCTGTTATTTTGTTAAATATTTTTTCCTTTTCACTTTTTTTTGCCTTCTTACACACTAACAATTATAATATTTGGTCACATTATGGTGTTCTATGTGTCACATAGGCTTTGTTTATTCTTTTAAATTATTTTTGTCTAATCAAGTTATTTTAAAAGACCTGTCTTTAATTTCTACATTTTTCTATTCTGCTTGATATAGTCTATATTTGAAGCTTTCATTCAATGAATATTTTAATTCTATAATCTCTATTTTGTTCTTTAATGATATCAATCTTTTTGATAAACTGCTCATTCATACACTGATTTTAAAAATTTCTTTCTATTGCTTTTTTTCCAAGTTCTCTTGTGTATCACACAATTTCTTTAATACCATTATTTTGAATTATTTTTTCCAGGATTTTAGAAATTTTCTGGGTTTTTTTGCTTTGTTTTGTTTTGTTTTGACACAGAATCTTGCTCTGTCACCCAGGCTGGAATGCATATAAATTTATTTATTCAAATCTGTTACTTAAGAATTATTGTGTTCCATTAGAGCTGTTCTATTGCCTTGCTCTATCATGTATATTGTGTCCTTATGTTTTTATCTGTGCATCTGACATAAGGGTCACTCCTTCCAATTTTTTTTTAACTTGTTTTCACAGGGGAAGGATTTTTCCTAAATATGTATCTATGCCATTGGTTGGGTAGGGCATTTTGATTCTGTGTTTGTGCAGTAGTGTAGACTCTGTATGATTTATTCATCTGTAAAATGTGTCGGTAATGTTTGTTATTTCTTCACAGGGCTCAGGTGTGGTCGTTAGTGTAAGCTGTGGTACAGTTTTGCTAGGGATGGGCACATCAGCTGAACCAGTCCTGAGGCTTCAGTGGGGACAGCAGTAGGTCAATCATGCCCATCCTTAGGCACCAGGATGGTATATGCTGGCTTCAATGGTAGCTGGTCTAGGTAGATAAGATTGTGGGCCCCCAGGCACCTTGTTCGGGTGCTACCAGTGGCAGCAGTGTGCTAAGTTGGTAGGCAGTTCCTCAGGATACTGGGAAGCTGGCATGATGTTGGCAATGGCAGTAGCTGTGGTGGGACAGTCATCTGGCTCCTAGGCATTACATTCTGGTACTAGCAGGGACTGTGATGAACTGGGTGGGCCAGTCCCCAGGCTCAGAGGTGGCATGCGTGGATGTGTGGTGCCTGCTGTGGTATGGTAGTAGCAGCAGTTTGGTGGAGGAGAAGTGCTCATGTGTCAATTGAATGGGTGAGGCTGGTCTCTGGTCCACTGGACAGTTAACTCAGGTGCAGGGAAGGTAGAGTCAAGCCAGGGAGAACTTTGCCCAGGCACCCTCATGTTGCATGCCACTCAGTTCTAGCTATTGTATGCAAGAACAGGGTAATTCCCAGGCTCCAGCAGAATGTTTGAGGGGGGCAGTGTCTACACTGTGTTCCTGATGCTGGGGAAGGTGGAGTAGCTGTAAGTGGCAGCAGCAGTAAACAGGAGCTTCCAGTTGGTGCCTATAAGAAGGTACCCTTTCTTCATGGCACTTTTAAATGCACAGTGGCCCTACTGCCGGTGGCAAGATCATTGCCAGTGGCTTGTACCTTGGCCCTGGCAGTAGCAGCTAGCAGTAGCACCCAGTTGTGAGTAAGGAATGTCAATGGGGGTCCAACGATGTATAGATCCAGGCTGTTGAGCCCAACGGCAGGATGCAGTCTGATGGGGTCTATGGCCTCATAAGGGCACCTTTCTATAGCTTCCTGATGCTGGGGGATGTGTGAGACCCAGTGTGAAGTCCCTCTCTGGAGGAATGCAGTTGTGCAATATCCAGGGAGCTCCTTATGTTAGTCTCAGAGCCCATGTATATCAAAGGCCTCTTCCATGGCTAGGATTGCCTAAGTCCATGGTCGAAATGTGGACTTCTTGGGATCACTCACTTACACATTCCCCACATTGTGAAATTTCTCTAGGCTCCCAGATGATCTTGGCCAAGCAGATGTCCTTGCTTCCCTGTCCTTCCTTGCCTGAAGTGTTTCCTGTCACTTTTTTATTGAATATAGATTTCTGTCTTAGGTGATCTATTTAGAGTGTTCGTTCAAATGTTCTGCCCATTTCTTACTGTGTGTTTTTTCACTTTCTTATTATTGGGTTTTGGTAGTTCTTTATATATTCTAGATAAAAAATCTTTATCAAATGTATAGTTTGCAATTTTTTAATCCACTATCTAGTTTGTGTTTTCATTCTTTTATCAGAAACATTGGAAGAGCAATTCTTAATTTTAATGAGGTTCAGTATATCAATATGTTCTTTTATGAATTGTACTTCCAGTGTTGTATCTAAGAAATATTTGATTACTCCAAGATGAAAAAGGTTACTTTCTTTCTAGAAATTGTAAAGCTTTTATATATAGTGTGAGATATGGTCTAGAATTACTTTATTTTAAAAAATTATTTTTTTTGCATATGTATATCCAGTTATTTCAGAAACCTGTGTTAAAATTGTTATTCATATCAGTGTGCATGTATTTTGGCTTGATATTCAGTCCCATTTACATATTTGCTTATTTTTATACCATACTATGTTGTCTTAAATAGAGTAGGTTTATAATAAGTCTTAAAGTCAGAGACTATAAATAAATTTATTTTTCCTTTTTCACACTTGTTTTGGGTATTCTAGTTTCTTTGAAAGGTCCTATGAACTTGTGAATTAGTTTGCCACTTTGTACAAATGATAATGGAGTTTTTATTGGAATTGTGTTGATTCCACAGAAGAAAAAAATTAGAGATAATTTGAATCTTTATTATTGAGTGTTCTGACACTGGGGCACATTATATTTTTCATGTTTTTAGGTCTCCTTTAAATTCTCTTAACAGTGTTTTAGAGTTTTCAATATAAAGGTCTCTGACATATTTTGTCAATTTTTTCCCCACAGCTTTTATATTTCTTGATAATATTAAAAATAGTATTTTTAAAGTTTTAGTTTCTGATTTTTTCATTGATAGTAGATAGAAGCACAATTTTCAAAACAGTGATGTAACTTTCTACCAACTTTGCCAAAATTACTTATGATTTTTATAGATCTTAGTGGACTTGCTATACAATTGCCCATGTGGTCTTGTAAATAATAATAGTTTTACTTCTTCTTTCCAGTCTATGTGTGTTTTATTCTTTTTTCTTTTCATTTTATTGAATAGAACCTTCAAAATAATGTTGAATAGAAGTGACCAGAGCTGACATCTTTGTATTTTTCCTGATTTTGTGAGGGAGTTTTTGTGTAGGAATTCAGAATTTCACCATTAAGTGTGATTTATTTAAGTATGATGAATTTCACCATTAAGTACTACCTAAGGATATTTAACAGATACATCTTAACAGGTTGAAAAAAATTATCTTGTATTCCTAATTAGCTGCAAACTTTTTTAAAAAATTATGTTGGGTTTTGTGAAATGATGCTTCTGCATCTACTGAGATGTTCATATGGATTTGGGGTTTTCTTTTCTTTCTTTCTTTCTTTCTTTTTTTTTTTTTTCATTTCTGTTTAGTTCCACATGGGTTCTTTCTCCCTGCACAAAAGCCTGAAAACTCTCTCAAGCAGTAAATTTGAGCAATGGTAAGGCTAACCTCTGTTGCTTTTCATCTCTCAAAAGTCACTGTGCTTCTGCTTGATGTCTAGTGAATGAGAACCATTGATTCCAATTTTACTTGTTTTGTTTTGTGGTTCTTTTAGGTGGGAGGGTAAGTACAGATCATATCACTCCACCTTGGTTTTGTGCAGCAGTCCTTAGTTCGCAGCTGTGTTGAGACAATACTACAAAGTTACACTGAATCTGGAAGCACTGAACTTAATATTCAGAAAGGATAAAATGTCTCCACCGAAGAAGTAGTTTAAAACAATATAACTTAAGGGTTAAGGCAATTTTCAAATTAATTTTTTTAAAAAACAAACATATAATGTAGGAATTGGATTTATAAGTATGAAGACTCAGTCACTTTAGTTTTTTTTTTGTTTTTTTTTTTTCTTCTTTTTAACCTTTTTGTTGCATGTTGAGTTCTTTAACAAGCAGAGTCTGGAGCACAGTGTAGTGTGTAAGATGATTATTGAGAGTGCTCTTGGAATCACCACACGTATGTGGTTTAGAGTTAGAGGGCTTGGCAGGGCTAGACTGGGCAAAGGTAAAAGGTATGCTGCAAAGGAAGCCTCATTGTATTCTTAGCCAACACTTCTGAGAGCTTGAGACTAAAGTAATCTGTCATAGTTGTCCTGCTTTAGACTGAAATGGTGGAACAGCAGCTGTGGCCATTCGCAAAAAGATGGTAGATTCAAACAAAAAGTCAGCAGATGGCCCGCCCAGCAACGCTGGCACAAAATCTTTCCCTAATGGGGATCTAGTTGTGCATCTCTGTTTCATTAAAATGATATAAGCAAAAGAGGAATACATAAATGACTGAAATGCATACATAGATCCCATAGAGTCATAGATAACAATAATTTTGGTACATATTCCAAAGTAAGAAACTTATGTTTGTTAAGTAAGATAAACTCAAATATTTCCAATTAATTTATTTTTATTTAACTAAATGGAAAGCTACAGAAAACCAAAGAGGATAACCGTAAACTTTTTAATAGAAAAAAATGGCATTATTTATAGTCAGTGGCTTTTTGAAATAAAAGAAAAAAAACTCATAATTTTATGTACTCTTTTGGAAAGTAGGCCTTGGCATACTTTTAAAAAAAATGTATGTGGTTAGGGTTGTATTCTTCTGACTCAAACCACCAAACAGAGTGCTTCCAAGGACCTTTGGAATTGCAGTCTGAAATGCACTTGGCTATTGACTGCTCAATCAAGACCCTTATTGAAAACAAGTCACATTTTGATCGATTATATTCACTGGTGACCTTCATAAATAAAAAATGAGCTGTTCAGAAATTCTAAAGCATACCCATTTTTAACACACACACAATACAGCACTTTATTTGGCGATAACTGCCTTATATTTCCATGTAAGGGTATCTGCAGTCGTTAATTGAAGTAATATTCAGCAAATGCCTGGAATGTGAAAAATTGACACAATTAAGTAATATAAATGACAATGCTCTCACTGTTCACTATGTACGTAGATTCGTGTTCAACGGAGCAGACAACAGCTGTAAGTGCCAGAGAATGGACGAAATTGAACTATCTATACAGGGTTTTCTGCAGCTAATTTTTTCTGTTCTAGGAAATGAAATATTTTTAATTAGTTGGATCCTAAAATATTATTATATATGAATGTTTGATGTATTTTCACAAGTAAATGATATAAGCATTTATTGACATATTCAACATTGTGTGTTTTCCCTAAAACTTAACATTTTGCTTTTAAAATCCTGTTGTTTGTTATATATGTAAATCTTCTCATATAATTATATAGGTATTATCCAAATATTATTTGTTTAATAAGTGAATATGCTATCTTTTGCATTAAATTTTAAGAACTATTAATTTCTGTGGATAAAAGTTTCAGCCTTTACAGTTTGACTAATTCCTAAGATTGTTAACTACATAAATGTTAGTGGTGGGGGGAAATGTATAGTTGACCCTTGAGCAACTCAGAATTGAACTATGCAGGTCCACTTATTTGCAGATTTTTTTCTTATTGAAAAATTTTTGGAGATGTGCAACAATTTGAAAAAACTCATAGATGAACCATATAGCTTAGAAATATCAAAAAAAGTTTAGATATGTCTTGAATGCATAAAATATATGTAGATAATGTTCTATTCTATCATTTATATAATAAACTATAAATATGAACCTGTTATAAAAAGTTTAAATGTATCAAAACTTATGCACTCAAATATTGTCAGAACTCACATGATGCCATCTACAGTACAGACAAATGGAAACAAGCACAAAAATGTAGTATTAAATAACAGCTGCATGAAATTAACTGTAGTGCATACTGTATCACTATAATAATTTTGTAGCCACCTCCTGTTCCTATTGTGTTGAGCTCAAGTGGTTTGAGTATCCACTTAAAACACTGTGTGGCACTAATCATCTTCTCGTAAGCAGTTCATCTGTCAAGACAATTACACATTGCAGTACAAAGTGATTTCTCTTGATTTTTATGTATCATTAATTGTGTTTAGAGCAATATTACAAACCTTGAATAACACCACGGCATCTATATGAAGTGACACTAGTGATGCTGGAAGTGTTCCCAAGAAGCAGAGAAAAGTCATTACATTAAAAGAGTAAGCTGGATTGCTGGATATGTACCATAGGCTGAGCTCTGCAGTTGTTTTTACTTATCATTTCAAGATAAAGAAATTTAGCATAAGAGCCATTGTAAATAAAAACAATTTATGAAGCCCGTGCTGCAGCTATACCAGCAGATTCAACAACCTTCCACTTGTTGTGAAATAGCTTTTAATATCCTATTGAAAATATAGCTTTTATGTGAGTGAAGTTCTACAAGAAATACATATCTATGAAATTTAAAATGATTTGAGAAGACATGAAATAGTTACATGACAATTTAAAGCAAAAGGAAGGTGAAGGATCTAAGGCTTGTGAGTTTAATGCCAGCAAAGGATAGTTTAATAATTTTAGAAAGAGATTTGGCTTAAGAAAATTTCACAATATTAGGAGAACCAGCTTCTTCTGATGAAGAGGCAGCAGACAAGTTCCCTGATGTCATTATGAAAATCATTGAGGAGAAAGGATATCTGCCTGAACAGGTTTTTATTGAAGACAAAAGTACCCTGTTTTAGAAGAAAAAATGTAATAATGGACATTTATTAGTAAGAATGAAAAATGAGCACCAGGATCTAAGGCAGGACTGGATAGCTAGCTCTACAGTTGTGCTTCAGGAAATGTGGGGGATTGGAACTAGAACCCTCAGCATATACCAAATTTCATGCATACTCAAGTCTCACAAGTAAAACTTGTGTATAGGAAAAGTCAGTCCTCTATACATGCAGATTTTGCATCTCACAAATACTATAACTTCAATATTTTAGTTGAAAAATAAATCCATGAATAGGTGGACCTATGTAGCTCACCTCATATTCATATTGTTCAAGAGTCAACTGTACTGTTTTGTGGCAATTCACTTAGGTTTATAACTAGGATTGTCCTGATTTATAAAGCTACTAAGTCCCAAACCCTGAAGGGAAAGATACACCCCAGCTGCCTGGACAGTCAAAATCATTTTTCTGGATTGATTCCAAAGATGCTTTGTCCTTGAGGTCAAGAAGTACCTCATCAGGAACTCAGAGGAAGTGTCTTTTAATGTTCTTTCGATATTGGACAATGCCTCTAGACACCCAGAGCCCCATGAGTTCAACATTGAATGCATTGAAGTGGTCTACCTTCCTCCAAACACAACCTCTAATTCAGCCTCTAGATTGGAGGGTTATAAAGAACTTTAAGATTTATTATACATGGTACTCTATGGAAAAGATTGTCACCTCCATGGAAGAGAACCTGCTGGAGAGATCATCAAAATCTAGCAGGATTACATCATTGAAAATATCACTATTCTTATAGAGAAAGCCATCAAGTCTGAAACAATATATTTCTACTGGAGAAAACTGTATTCAGATGTTGAGCACTATTCACAGTATTTATGACAGAGCCAATGAAGGCAATCATAAAAGATATTGTGGATATGGTAAAAATAGAGGGTGAGAAGCGAAGGGTCTTAGGTATGGATAATGAGGAAATTCAAGACTGTATAAATATCACATCAGAGGAATTAACAGATGACTTAATGGCTGTGAATTCCACTAAGTGATAGACGATGAGGAAGAAGACTCAAAAGAAGCAGTGTGAAAAACAAGTTAACATGAGATAATCAGGCAGAAGGACTTCAATTATTCAAGATCACTTTCAACTTCTTTAGTGAATGGACCTTTCTATGATATGGGCACCAAAACTAAAGCAAACAATGAAAGGAGTATTTGTACCATATAGAAAGATTTTTAGAGAAATGAAAAAGCAAAAAAGTCAAACAGAAATTCTGAAGTATTTACACAAAGTTACACCAAGTGTGCCTGCCTCTCATGACTCCCTTTACACTTCTTCCACCTCTTCCATATCTGCCACCTCTGAGACAGCAAGAACAATATTTTCTCTTCCTCCTCCTCCTCAGCCTGTTCAATGTGAAGACCAGGCAGATGAGTATCCTTATGATGGTCCATTTCCACTTAATGAACAATAAACACATTTTCTTCCTCGTGATTTTCCTAATAACATTTCAGTGCTCTAGCTTACTTGATTGTAAGAACACAGCATATAATACATATAACATTAAAAATGTGTTAATCAACAGTATATATAATTAATGTGCTTCCAGTTAACAGTCAGCTATTAGTAGTTAAGTTTAGGGGGAGTAAAATGTTACATGAGGATTTTTGACTGGGCAGGGAGTCAGTGCCTCTAATCACTGCATTGGTTAAAGGTCAACTATATTTTATCTCTAAATCTTGAGTCACAGCTCTTTTCTTTAATATAAAAACAGATAGAAAATTACTAATGCATTATTTTGTTTTCCTAAATAATGTTAAGGAAAGATTAACCAATATCAAATATAAAGAATGCAGTAAAAACTTGTCTAAAATTAGACTTGCTAGATTGTTAATATTTTGTTAAATTCTTTCATTTCTCTTTCTCTGTCTCATTACATATCCCTCTATTTTATACATGCATGCTTGTGCACCTATACACACATAATACATTTTTACTATTTGAGAATAAGCTCTAGGCATTATTTCAAATTCAATTATATCTACATTTCACCCCTAAGAACCAGTGTTCTCTTCTCTGTATAATAAAAATATCATTATTATATTTAAGAAACATAATATTGATATAATAAATAATACATAATAAATATATTTTATTTTATGATGTCACGACTGCTTCATTAACATTTCCCTAAGCATTCTCCCATCCATATCCAGCCAAGCATAGCTCACTGCATGTAACTTTCATGTCTCCTTACCATCTAGTAACCTTTGTTTTCTCCTATGGTGGCTTACATAGTGGCCCAGAAAAGACATATTCATGCCCCAGAACACGTGAATGTAACCCTACTTTTTTTAATGTGGCACATATACACCATGGGATACTATGCAGCCATCAAAAAGGATGAGTTTGTGTCCTTTGTAGGGACATGGATGCAGCTGGAAACCATCATTCTTAGCAAACTATCACAAGAACAGAAAACCAAACACCGCATGTTCTCACTCATAGGTGGGAACTGAACAATGAGATCACTTGGACTCGGGAAGGAGAACATCACACACCGGGGCCTATCATGGGGAGGGGGAGGGGGGAGGGATTGTATTGGGAGTTATACCTGATGTAAATAATGAGTTGATGGGTGCAGCACACCAACATGGCACAAGTATACATATGTAACAAACCTGCACGTTATGCACATGTACCCTACAACTTAAAGTATAATAATAATAAATAAATTTAAAAAATAATAAATAAATAAATAATATAAACAAACAAACAAACAAACAGCAACAACAACAAAAAAAAAAACAAGGAAAAAATGTGTCTTTTCAGATGTAATTACGTAAAGGATTTGAGATAAAATCATCCTGAATTATCTGGCTGGGTCTTAAATCTAATAACAAATGTCCTTATGAGAGACAGAAGAGAGAACATACAGAGTGAAAGCTCATGTGAAGACAGAGGCAAAGAGGGGGGTGCAGCCACAAGCAAAGGAACACCAAGTGCCAACAGAACATGGAGGAGGCAAGGAAGAACTTCCCTCTGGAGTGTACAAAGGGAGCACTGATCTGATGACATCTTGATTTTGGACTTCCTCTCTCCAGAGCTAGGAAATGAGAAATTATTTTGTTTTAAGCCACTAAATGTGTGATTTTATAGGACAGTACTAGGGAACTAATGCACACTCCAACCTTCTCTATTTTTCAGTATTTCAAAGTATTGCCTTTTTTTCCCTTAAACCCACACCAGTTGTTTAATGGAATATCTCGTCTATATTTGTTTTGTTATTCCCCCATAACTAGAGATAATTATTGTTATTATCTCATATTTGAGATGAGACGTTTTTTGGTAACAATATAGTATAGGTTGTGCTATGTGTTATTACATCATAATCACAGGAATGTAATATAATCTTATTATACTATTTTTGTGCTTTTTAAAACACACTTTTATTTTGGAAAACAGACAGTACCCAACTAATGATTTGACTTACGATTTTTCAACTTGATAACGAGTTTTTCTGGAAGTAACTTTCGTGGTAAGCCCTGAAGCATTAATAATTTGGATTTATAGAAAGTTGAAAAGAATACAGAGAGTTATTACAAAAGTTACAACTTGATTTTACTGTTAACATCTTACATACTTATAGAATATTTGCCAAAAGTATATATTAGTATTAGTACAATGCTATTAAGTAAATTACTGATTTATTCTGATTTTACCAGTTTTCTCATTAAGGCCCTTTTCCTCTATTCAAAGATCCAATCCAGGATACAATGTTGCATTTAGCCATTATGTCTCCTTATTCTGTCTGTCTATGACAGTTTTATACCTTTTTCTTATTTTTCATGACCTTGACACTTCTGAAGGAATATGATCAAACATTCTTCTAGAAAGCCATTCAACTGGCGTTTGTCTGATATTGTCTCATTATCACACTGGGTTTATTGATTTTTGGAAATAATATCGTAAATGTGAAGGATATATGATAGATATCATCATGACTTATTACTGGTGATATTAATCCTCATTGTTTGGTTAAGGTGGTGCCTGCCAGTTGTCTCCACTTTAAAGTTACCATTTTTCTCACTCCGTGTTCTATTATTTGAGAGAGTCACTAAGTCCAATCCATTCTTAAGGGGAGGGTTAAGTTCCACCTCCTACAAAAGGAGTCCTGTCTTTCTCTATCTCTCTGTACACACACACACACACACACACACACACACACACACACTATAATGTAAAAGTCTTGTAAAAATGAATTATTCTTTTTCCCTCACTTTTGACTATTTTTTCCAGTCATTTATTTGTGTCAATATGGATGTGTGGATACTTATTAATTTTAATACTTGGGTTATAATTATTACTATTATTATTTTTGTTGTTATGATTTTGTTACTCAGATTATTCCAGCTTTGATTATTATGAGCTCCTTCACGTTGCTTCCTGTGTCTCTTTGCCATTGCCCTCTTCTTTTGTTTTTGAACACCTCTTTAGTTTCTGGCACTGTAAGGTGCTCCAGGCTAATCTCGTATTTTCTCTGCTGAAATTCTAAGATCAGCTACTTCTCTAAGAAATGCTGTTTTTTTATTAAGAAATATAATGTGAGGAAACCAGTATGTAGACATTGAATGCACTCTATACATGTATCTATACGTAGTTCACCATCTATCTGTTAAAAAACACACATACACATTGAAATAAGTACATACCAATATTTGCAATTCTAATTACACAAAAGAGTTTCTTCTAACTTGCTCACTTGTTTATTTGTAAAATTTTACCTGCTTGTTAGTCTTGTTAGTAAATTGTTACTCTGAGATTGAGAAACTTGGTTAAAGTATAGTTAGTTTGAACCTGCCACACATTTAGTTTCAGAGTCACTAACTCTGTGGTGAATAGGGGAGCTTATGCTTCACAATACAGTGTTTATGTACATTTTATTGTGTCTGTATCCTTATAGAACCCAGTGAAAATACCATTTTCAAACCTACATATATCGGTGGTACTATAGGCACACTTTGAAGGTGCATGCACACTCTTTTTCATCCCAAGATGTGGACACTGATGACACCATACAGGCACCAAACGGATCTGAAGATATTTACTATTCACATAGTGAGGCTTTCGGCAGAGTGCAGAGAAGACATTTAAACAGGTTCAAAAATTGCCTGAGAAAGAAGGGAGCAGCAGCTAATTGAGGAGCAGCAACTAATTGTGCCTTTGCGTGTGTGTGTGTGTGTGTGTGTGTGTGTGTGTGGTTGAGGGATCAGGCTAAAATGAGTATTCTGTATTCTTGCAGTTTGGATCTTGCATGATTTTAACTCCCCTTTGGCATCAAGGATAGAATAGTGTGGCCTTTCTTATCAGGTAGCCGAGAGATAGGACAAGAGAAGAACACAGAATGATGAGACTTGAAAACTGCCAACAGTCAAACATCAACAATGGATTCAGATTTTATTACACTCAGTTCCTTTCCCTCTGTGCCCCATATTGAGGTTGTATCAAACATTTGTAGTACAGTCAGGCACATTTGTTTCAGTCTAAAATTATTTCCTGGGAAATGCTGGTGTATATACCTGGGAGTAAAATTGTGCATCATATGATAGTTATTTGAGGAACTGTCAAACTTTTTTCTGTAGTGGCTCCTTTACTATTAAAGTATTGATAATACAATTCAACCTATGTCAATCATTTATTCTTTGTTTCTTTTTAAACTTTTTTTTTTGCCTTATTTGGGTTAACATTTTTTATGATTTCATTTCATGTTTTCTTTTGACTTGTTGTAACAGTATCTTTATTTTATTAGCTTTCTAAATGTTTTTCATAGATTTTCTGTATATACTTCAAATAGCCTGAATCCATCTTCAAATATTGTACTGTTTCTAAAATGGTCTAAGAACTTTAGAACAGTATCTATCCAATTTCTCCCTTCATCTCTTGTGCCATAATTGTCAAATACTTCACTTTGACATATGCTGTGAACACACAATACAGTTTTACTTTTATTACTCTAAGCCATCAGTTCTTTTCAGAGCAATTAAACATAATAACTAATTATATTTTAACTCCATTTAGTCAATTTTCAACACTGTACCTTCTTTTGTGTATATAAACCTTGATCGACAGCATATTACTTCTCCCTGAAGAATTTCTTTAACATTTCTTGAGTATGTCTGCTAACAATAAATTCCTTGTTTTAATTGTCTTAAAAAGTCTTTATTTGCCTGAAAAAAGTCTTTATTTGTCCTTCAATTTTGAAGGATATTTTGCTATGTACACTATAGAATTCTGAGTTTACAGGTTTTTTGTTGTTGTTGTTCCTACTTTAAATATGTTAGTAGCTTTTTCTTGCTTTCAGGTTTCTAACAACAGATGTAGGTAATATCATCCCCTCTGCTGGCTTCAATTTTTTTTTTCTCTTTGGCTTCAATAGTGTGAATATTATATGCCTTGCTGTGGGTTATTTGATCCTTATCCTACTTCATGTTCTCTGAGAGTTCTGAGTTGGGGGTTTGGTGTCCCAATCATTTTGACAAATTCTCATTCATTTTTTTCAAGTATTTTTTTTTTCCCATTCTGTCTTCTCCTTTTGGGATTCAAAATTACATATGTTTCAGGATGTTTGATATTGAGTCACTGTTTCTGAATGATCTGTTCTTCTTTTTGCTTATTCAGTGTTTAAATGTTAGGTTGGAAAATTTCTATTGATGTAAAGTCAAATTCATTTTTTTTCTACTATAAAGTACAAAGATATGCCTTTTAAAAATATTCTTTACTTCTGTGACTATATTTTTAATTTATAGAATTTTCACTTATTTTTTCTTATTTACATCTCTCTGATGGCATTTTTATCTGATTTTGCACATTATCTACCTGATTTATTAAAAGTTTTAGCATTAATTTTAGTTGTTTTAAATTACCTGACTGATATTTCTAACAACCGTATATTTCTAAATCTGTCTTTTATGATTATTTTATCTTCTGATGTGTTTATCTTGCTTTTTTGTATGCCTTGACTTTTTTTTGTTGAAAGCAAAATATGCTGGATAAGATAATAGATACTGATGTCAATGTATTTTTAAGTTTGCTGTAGAACATGGCTTTTTCTTTTTTACGTTAATGAATGTTAACGTTAATGTGGGTGTTTGGGTTAATCTAGTCAGCAGTTGGTTAGGTTTGAAGTTTGTTGTTACCATGGTATGGCTGGTGCACTGGAGACTCCATTTCCCCTAGTGATACTTAGTCATGCCTGATTTTTGTTTCTCTGATTGGTTCTGGATCATGCTTTTGTGTTGCTCCCAGAGGGATCCTGGCTCTTATAATTCATCCAGCTCTATGTTACTGTTATTTTTATTTGAGTTTTGCTCACTGGAGCGACGTGGGAGGGTGAGTTCCCTCCAAGCCACAAATCAATGTTTTTGCTACTCAGGAATGATAAGCAAGACGCGTGTGTGAGGAGTTTGGGTGTTGAGCTTTGATTCATTTCCCCAGTCTCAATAGACTTCTCATAGAACTCTGATGCTGCATGTTTGGATGTTCTTGCTCATAAAAATTAAGTCTTTTGTTTCAAAAGGGACACAGGGGAGAAGGGC
Source organism: Macaca nemestrina (assembly GCF_043159975.1). Lineage (NCBI taxonomy): Eukaryota > Metazoa > Chordata > Mammalia > Primates > Cercopithecidae > Macaca > Macaca nemestrina. Next base: position 122,231,966 of record NC_092127.1, on the reverse strand, counting down.
GTAGATAGATTCCGGCAGTGACTGCCATTTCCTTCCTTAAGCCACCTCCACCACTGGGCTTTCTCAGGATGCTCTCTGACTTTCCCTGTGGGTATCTGGTGGAGTTCCTTGAGGAAAAGTCTGTGCGATGGTGAAAACCCCACTGTGACTAATCCCTCAGTGGCTTTATATTAGGACACTATAAAAAGTAACACAGACAGAGCGGCTCAAACAACAGAAATGTATTATCTCACATCCTGGAGGCTAGAGGTCAAAAAGCAAGGTGCATAGAGGGATGGTTCCTTCCGAGGACTGTGAGGGGAAAGACCTGTTCCAGTTCTCTACTCTCGGCATGTGGATGGCCACCTTCTCCCTTTGTTTCTTCTTTTCATCTTCCCTTCTTCAGTGTCTCTGTGTCGACATTTTTACTTTTTGTAAGGACACCAGTGTTATTGGATGAGGGCACACTAATGGCCTCATTATAGCTTGATTACTTATTTAAAGATACTATCTCCAAATAAGGTCACATTCTGAGGTACTGTGGGTTGAAACTTCAACATGTAAATGTTGAGTAGACATAATTTAACTGATAATCGGTTTCATGCTTCCTTGCCCACACTTGGCCTCAAAGAATTCATTCAAATCTATAAGGCACTGTGTTCTTCTATTTCAGACCAATGCCTGGGTCCTGTCTCTCCCTGTGGGTGACTGTTTCTCTTAAGATTCAGATTAGCTGTTTGCCCTGTGGATTCAATTCTCTGAGGAGAGCAGAAGAAGTCATTAATTTGCTGTTTGCCAAGTTATTTTTTCATATTGTATTACTGGTAGAAGCAACATTTTCTCTAGGTCTTTACCTCTCTGAGCTGAAACTGAAAGCATGTGATGCTATTTGAACACTTGATTAAAGTGAGATGCACTAGATTTCTTCATTGTGAAAATACTCTTTACCTTTTGAAACTAGTAGGGGATCTATGAGATGATATTATAGAACATATTAATATTTTGTACCACACACACATTTAATTGATAGTTTTCTAATCCACTGAGGGCTTTTGTCTGAATCAATTTTTAGGCTAGTAAATGCAAAATGATTATTTAAAAAAATGTATTATTCTCTTTACTTTTATAATCTTCATTTACAAGCTGAGAAGAGTTTTCTCTCCACCCTCCCACATTCTTATAGCTCTTAGACTTATAAAGTATTTTTCAATTCAATGTGTTACAACCCAGTACTATCATTACTCTTTTTAATTTTAAAATTATCCCAAATGTTGATAGAGAGAAATCCATCAAGGAAGTTTTGTCTGGTATATTTCCATTATTTTGGGGGGAACAATTATTTGTATTGGCAAAGGAAGATATTTATGACTGATCTATTTATTAATGTGCAAAACCTGGAATTATGTATTTCTCCTGGATCCTCCTGAAAAGAATGCCATTTAACAAGTACAATTCGGATATCATATACGATTTTTTAAAAATTGCTTACTAATACTTTGTAAAATGTTGAAGTGTCAAAAAGATGTTGGGATTTTTTACATGCTGAGGTTAATCTGCTTCAATAGAGAGTGAATTATGCAACGAGATGTGAGGAATGACTTGGACATTGGTTGATGCTACCTCATTTATGGGATTCTTAAAATACAAAGGAACAGTCATCAAAGGGTAAATGACAGGATGCAGTAAAACTAAGTTTAGCTACTTTGTGTTTGTGCTGAAGGTGATCGCAGATTACTGACTTCACTGACTTTACAATTTAACAATTATAACCAACTTATTTTTCCAAATTCATCATCCCAGAATTCAGTGATTGGTGAGAAACCAGAGGCACAACCTAGACTTCAAATATTCTTGAATTCTGGTGGGTCTGTCACTGCTTTGACCAAAAGAGTAAGTGTAATATGCTCGAGTCTTTCAGAAGACCAACAGTTTCTTCTTCCTTCCTCTTGGAGCACTGAGTATTCATGTAAGAAATACCAGTAGCTGAGGTTATCGAGAAGATCACCAACATAGACATGAGGAAGGGTTATGAGGATAGAGAGAGAGGGGAAAAGAAAGAACAAAACAGAGAGGGAAGGTGGGAGGGTTCGTAGAGAAAGAGAGAGAGTGAGAAAGAGAGAGGCTAGGTTATTTCATCTGAGGTTCCAGACTCTGTTAAACAGATCTGAGCTACCCTTGCTGTGTCCAAATTCCTAAAACATATAATTGTGAAAAATATAAATGAATTTGGGAATAATTTGTTACACATAAAAGAAAACTAACAGAGTCTCATCATTGGGAATATCATCCTTCCTTCACACCCATCTAGTTCCGCATGTCCAGTCTACATTATTATCAGAAGTATCATTCTAAAATACCACTCCCTTTCCTTCCAAGTCTGGTTGTTACTATTCCATTTCTCGGGGAATTATGGCACTATGAAATATTTACCCCAGGAACTACAGGATAACCTAGGTCACAGTTCTCTCCTTTATTGCACATATACTTCTTTATTAAGTCATTTGCTTTATTAAGTTCTTTGCTATTAACAGCTCTTAAAAATACATATATTTGGGCCGGGTGCGGTGACTCACGCCTATAATCCCAGCACTTTGGGAGGCCAAGGCAGGCGGATCACGAGGTCAGTAGATACAGACCATCCTGGCTAACACGGTGAAACCCCGTCTGTACTAAAAATACAAAAAAAAAATTAGCCAGGCGTGGTGGGGCTCGCCTGCAGGCCCAGCTAGTCTGGAGGCTGAGGCAGGAGAATGGTGTGAACCCAGGAGGCGGAGCTTGCAGTGAGCCCAGATGGCGCCACTGCACTCCAGCCTGGGCGACATAGCGAGACTCCATCTCAAAACAAAAACAAAAACAAAAACAAAAACATACACTTGGCATTATATGTATTATATGAGACCTTAATATTTGTGTGCCAAACTGTCTCTTTTTTTCATGGCCTGTGCTCTAGCCACACTGGACTTTGTACCAGTTCTCAAACCTATTATCCTATTATGTTCCACCTAAATTTGAAAACACATCATTTTCCATAACATAATGTTTTCATCCCACCTTTATCATTTTTTCAGGGGGAAATCTTATATTTTTCAAAATCTAAATTTAATGCTCACTTCTTCAAAAAAAAAAAAACCTTCCTTGACTTCTCCCACCGCTTATTTTCTCTGATACATGCTATCATATCACTTTCTTCCTTCCTTCAAAGTACTTCTTTTCAAATTATACATCAATATGTATGCTTTTATGAGATTATTTTATTCATAGCTGACTCCTCCATTGGACTGTAAACTGTGCAAGATCAACAAATGTGTGAATATTCGCTTAGCATTGTATTTCCAGCATTTAGACAATGCTGGAAATTATTAAGTATTGAGTAAATGGTTTTGACATAATAACTATTACTGAATGAATGAATTTTCTGAAATACTTGTATCACTTTACACAACTAAAAGATAAATCTCTGTTTGTTTACTGGGGCTAGCATTGAATATTTTTTTACTTTAATTCATTAATATATTTTCTATGTTCAACCTCTACAGAATTATATAAAAATAAATGCTCTTGTGGGCCGGGCGCGGTGGCTCAAGCCTGTAATCCCAGCACTTTGGGAGGCCGAGACGGGCGGATCACGAGGTCAGGAGATCGAGACCATCCTGGCTAACATGGTGAAACTCCGTCTCTACTAAAAAATACCAAAAAACTAGCCGGGGAAGGTGGCGGGCGCCTGTAGTCCCAGCTACTAGGGAGGCTGAGGCAGGAGAATGGCATAAACCCGGGAGGCGGAGCTTGCAGTGAGCTGAGATCCGGCCACTGCACTCCAGCCTGGGCAACAGAGCAAGACTTCCGTCTCAAAAAAAAAAAAAAAAAAAAAAAGCTCTTTCTAAAATACACCTATTCATACATATTTATGAATATATTGTTTACAGTGACCCCTACTTTGTGTAGTTTTTCTTTTTTCTTCCTCCTAATCTCTACCACCAACCCTGCAACAGAAACATATAGACACAAACAGATGTAACACTTTTTTCGGCCCATGAGTAAAATTGCAATAAATAGGAATGGATGTGATCTAGTTACTGCCAAGGTATTATTTTGATTTTCATCTTTCTTCTTAGCTTGTGAACTTTTTGAAATCATGGAACATGTATAATTTCTTTCTTTCTTTCTTTCTTTCTTTCTTTCTTTCTTTCTTTCTTTCTTTCTTTCTTTCTTTCTTTCTTTTTTTTTTTTTCTGGAACATGTATAATTTCTTATGGATACCCGTGATCTAATTATTTGCTTGATACATAGTTGATTCTCAAAAGTGTTTGCTGCACTAATGAATGCCTTTAAACCATTTACAAGCCAATACAATAGATTTTTCATAATCTCTATGAGTCCTAAATTGAGTTTATGGGCATATGCACAAAGAGGGACCACATGCTTTACAAATTCATGCTACACCACAAATTTTGCTCCCTTCTGTTAACCTATGTTAATAAAATATGATTTTTATATACAGGAGTGGTAGACATTTCATGGTGCTTGTCAGGTAATAAAATGTGTTTTGCAGTTTTCTGCTTTTATCTTGATGGATGCAAACATAATATACAAACTATTTTGAGACTTTCCACCCACCATTCGTGTCTTGCATAAGAGCTTTTTATTGATGAATGTGGTTACTCCAGAGCGTCTTAGGTCAGGAAATGAAGATCAATTGCATACATATTTGACAATGCAAAATGGATTTAGATTCATACAATGTGCTAACATTAGAATTTAACTTATTCCAGCAGAAATAGGTTTGTAAACCATTTTTTAAAACTGAGATATCACAAACCTCTCAGGAAATGTTTAGGAAGGATATTTATATACGATGATTATGATAGCACTGGCGATGGTAATGACATTTACAAGAATTCCCAGTTATTGATCATGTTAGATGTGCATAATATACAACAGACTTTAAGTCATTTAATCTTGTAAAATTTAACAAAGAACAAAACTGGGATTCAAAAACGCTAAAGTAGCCGGGCCCAGTGGCTCACGCCTGTAATCCCAGCACTTTGGGAGGCCCAGGTGGGTGGATCACGAGGTCAAGAGATCGAGATCATCCTAACACAGTGAAACCCCATCTCTACTAAAAACACCAAAAATTAGCCGGGCATGGTGGCGGGTGCCTGTAGTCCCAGCTACTCGGGAGGCTGAGGCAGAATGGTGTGAACCCGGGAGGTGGAGCTTGCAGGGAGCCGAGATCGCGCCACTGTGCTCAAGCCTGGGCGACAGAGCGAGACTCCGTCTCAAAAATAAAATAAAAAACATGCTAAAGTATTTGGACAATTAGGTTAAATAATTAGCCCTTTGATGTCTATCAAGCAAGAGAGGGAAGGTACAAACCCAACCTATATGATTACAAAGATGTTATTTTAAATCTTTCCAGTGCTCCAAACCAAACCAATATATTGTCTTTCGGGACTTGGGAACAAATGTGTGTACAGAAATACTAATCTATCACGAGAATAATTATAACCATACAACTAAGCTTAATTACACTTGAGAAATACATTAATTTATTGGAATTAAAAAATCCAATGAAATATTTGAAATATTTTCTTAACTCAGAAAATTTTATAGAAATCCTTGTACAAGTATATTCAGGCAAAGAATGGAGAAGCTTTATGGTGGAGGCATATGTTCATATCAGAAAGCTTACTTTTTAATATTTATATGACCACTAATTTTCTTCATAAGCAAATAGCAATTTCTCAACTCCATTTTTAACCTATCACTTAAGTCTGAGTTATAATAAAATAACAGAATTAATTAATGTGAAATGAGAGTCTTTTTTATTATTTATTAACCACTATTAGGTTGCTTTATCCCACATTCTGTGTTGTTAGGAGACCAAGTTTTCCAAACAACACAAAAGTAGAAACTCTGTTTTTGTCAGGAAAGCAATAAAAAGTTACAGTGATACTGATGAAAACAATGATTCCAGTGTATGGCCAAAAAGTCAAGTTTAGTACAGTTTGTTTCTGCCCAGTACATATTGTCACACAGTCAACTGGACTCCAGTAACTCCACTAGATTCGATACCACTGGTGGCTGTATGACTGAAGGAACTTTTTGGCATTCTAGCCCAATTCTGCCAGATGAATTTTTATATTACTGCTGAATCTAGAGATAGAACTTAGTTCTTGCTTTGCCTCAATGATTCTCGAGTTTCTATTCAGCAGAATGTTGGTCTTGTGCTTTAAAAATTCAGAATGTAATTTTATATTTTATCTGGGAACATTACCTATATTTACTGACATTCTCACATATTTTACTCTTATGTTCTGGAATACTTGTCTATACAGGAATTAATCCACAACCGAAAGATACAGGGAGACAAGCTAATTATTATTATGCATTAATCTTCTTCAGTATTTTATCAAAAGACTTTTTTGTTTATCAACCCTTTCTTTTATATGTAATAAAAATATATCAACTATAGATGTTGATACAATTTTTGGTTCTACTTTATTCCAATAAATCAATGAAGGGTTGTTACTTGTCAAGACTGAATCCTGCTGTTTGATAAAAAGCGACATATACCAGAAGTAAAGAAACAGAAACACAAACAAAGCAAAACACACATGAATAAGAGAAGGACTAAGTCATGTGTATAAGGGTAATGGAACGTTTTCTCAAGTAAATCACTTGACAGAAAAGAACTTCTTTGGGTATACATGAGATAAATTTAAAAAAGGACAATGTTAAAGCAGATAAAGCTGATAAAAAAAAAGTGTATGGGGGTGGGAATGAGCCACATGACAAAAACATTCAGCGAAGAAAAGAAAAGAGAAAATAACAAACTTCAAGATCATTATCATTTTTTATGAAAGAGTTATGAGAAGTCCCAGATTTACATGTTGATGCCCCTCTTATCTAGGAAACAGGGTAAATGCATATAATTATGTGATCTGTAAGATAAATTATGCTATTTTTAGTGCTTTCCAGGGTTAATATCTAAGATGATTATATAATTTAATTTATAATTTTTATTTCCTTTTAAATGGCAGTTCACTTAAATAATAGAAAAAATAAGATATCTACAAAATGATTTTAAAAGTAACAACCAACCCTACTCTACCATGTAAAATGAACCTGCTGACTCAATGGATCCCTTGACTGACACAGATTCCCCTAATTGCATTGGCCTGGGTCACTGATGCTTCTACTAAGCCGAAACCCAGTGATACCCACCCAGCTGTGCAAAACCAAAAGCGTACATGGTTGCTCTGCTTAGTTGACAATTGAGCTGTTGACAATGTCCACACCACCTTGTCTGCTACTTAGAAGACTAGAGACTAGCAGATTAAAGATAACCCCTCTTTAGGGATACAACACAAAGTCAAATCATTTGCATCACTTATGTAAATGCCCGCGGTAATGGCCTGATGAGATTTAAGGTGCCGATAAAATTGTCACCTAAATCATTTCTCACATTAAAGTATATCCACCCTCAATGACTAAGCACACAGTAAAGAACTATATGTTTCTGATGGTGAAGCTACCACTGTATGTCATGCTTCTGACTCCTGCCAAACGATGTCTCAGCTTTATTTTCTGCAAGTGGAGAAAGTCACTTTACATGGGCATTGGCCCTGCCTACCTGTGACGTGTTGGTTATAACAGATCTCAGCCCCTATCAATCATTCCTCACCACTATTCATTCTTGGATTAAAAATAAATAAAGACTCAAAGAAGCATGCCAATTCACTTTTTAAAGTAATAGATTGCTAAATTTTTTTTCACATAAAATTTTGTTTGATGTATATGCCAGGGTCTTGGTTTCCAACATAGTTTTGACTGATTATTCTTATTCACTTGGTCAGATTTGTGCATAGCCCAGATCTGGTTAGTAATAAATAAAATGAACCCCTTTTCTCTCAAAATCACATTCCAAATTTCCACATCAAGAAATAGTAATAGCTAACATTTTTGAGAACTTAATATTTGTCAATGCCATCTTACTCTAAAATCAATATATGCTCTTCAGCATTTATTGGTTTAGAAATATTCTGTACACACACGTTCAGAACTTCATTCCAGCTGCATTCACTAATTACAATTATTTCAAAAGCTTTTCTGAGGGCAATAATTCCAATAACACGATTTTCCTTGATTTCATTTTTGCCTTTAAATTTTACTTTGACATATTTTTACTCAAAATATTACATGAGCATTCCTAGATTCATTGAATGATTATTCAAAACACAAAGTATTACACTAGTGCTCTATTAACAGTTTTAAAAAATAGTATCTATACTTACCTGCTTTTTGAAGCTTCAATTTATGTTGAATTGGATTTGATAAAAGATTCACACTTATTTCAGAAGTGATGCAATCTTTCTTTTTAGCATACATACATTTAGAAAGTCATATTTGTTTCCTGAAGAGATATTAAGATACTTCCAACGTGTGTGTGTGTGTATGTGTGTTTGTGTGTGTTTATATGTGTGTATAAAATACCTAAATTACTCAGAGTTCTATCTGCAACTCTTGGGACCCCCCTGTCCCAGTTCTGCTGAAGGTATATCACGGCCTGTCATGGTTCAAAGATACTATTTCTCATAAGTAACTGGTTTCTCCTTTTTCTCAGAAACTCCATATCACTGAAACAATACTGAACAGAATTTCATTGATTTACTGGAATGTCATCTCTAATGTAACAAAACTGGGAGGGAAAAAGAGTTGGGTATCAGTAACAGTTCAAAAACTGATGCTTTAATACTGCAATCTATATATAATCATATTGAGACAGTTCTAGGCAATGTAGAGCAGAATAACTTCTCCACAAAATGTTATTGATTCTGGGCTATCCTGTAAATGTCATTTGTCCAGCTGCAGAACTTTATCTGGTCAAATATTAAACAAATAATGCTTACTTTAAAAAAAAACAATAAAAAGTTTCAGCTTTTTCTTACACTTCTCTTTCCTTAAAGGGACCAAATAGGCAGTATAGATGAGGAGGTGTCAATAACGCCAAGTAGATGGTGAGTGCCCAGGAATAGATGATGGGATGGGAGGCTGAGGAGGAGTGGAGCCAAGGAGATGGCAGTGTTACCAGCAGTCAGAGAAGTGGCTGGCATCACCAGGAGATTGAGTTCACCTAGGGTGATTTGGCAACTAAATAAATACATTTATATTAGAGGAGTCAGGACTCTCACAATTAGAGAAATAATTTACAAATATATATAGAGAGATGGTATTAGATTGGACATGGTGATATTCTGAATAGACCTCTACATATTTATACATACAAATAAATATAGGTATGCATGTATATTTAAGTAATATTCGATAGAGATATAGATATTTCTTAGCTCTATTATCTAGAGGACCCAGATTCTATGATACCTCTGTATCAATGAGGATGCCAAGCACATAGATTTTGATCTCAAAACCCATCACCCATTAAAAGGAAATGAGAGTCCTTCAGGAAATCAGTGAATGACTAGCTTCAAGACTGGATCAGAAAAAGTAGAAGATGAGTCTGCAACACATTTTTGTTACAAAAATTTTAAAAGTTCTCAAAGAAGTAACAAGACATGTCAAGAAGAGACAGAAGTCAGCTTGAAGGGGCTCCTATTTGCTAAATCTAGAGGATTTTGAGCATCAAGAAATATATCAGTAGTAATGGCTTATGTAATATTGAATAAAATAGTAATTCACAATTCCATACAGATATAAATAAATTAACAGGTTAATAAATGTATGAGGATAAAGGAAAATATCATCTTCATGTTAGAATATCAATATAAGTAGGAAGAATAAGAAACATAGAAAACGGACCATTAGATTAGAGACTTAAATGTTAGACTTAATACCATAAAAACCCTATAGGAAAACCTAGGTAGTACCATTCAGGACATAGGCATGGGCAAAGACTTCATGTCTAAAACACCAAAAGCAACGGCAGCAAAAACCAAAATTGACAAATGGGATCTAATTAAACTAAAAAGCTTCTGCACAGCAAAAGAAACTACCATCAGAGTGAACAGGCAACCTACACAATGGGAGAAAATTTTTGCAATCTACTCATCTGACAAAGGGCTAATATCCAGAACCTACAAAGAACTCAAACAAATTTACAAGAAAAAAACAAACAACCTCATCAAAAAGTGGGCAAAGGATATGAACAGACATTTCTCAAAAGAAGACATTCATATAGCCAACAGACACATGAAAAAATGCTCATCATCACTGGCCATCAGAGAAATGCAAATCAAAACCACAATGAGATACCATCTCACACCAGTTAGAATGGCGATCATTAAAAAGTCAGGAAACAACAGGTGCTGGAGAGGATGTGGAGAAATAGGAACACTTTTACACTGTTGGTGGGATTGTAAACTAGTTCAACCATTATGGAAAACAGTATGGCGATTCCTCAAGGATCTAGAACTAGATGTACCATATGACCCAGCCATCCCATTACTGGGGATATATCCTTTGGGTATAGTATCTATACTTACCTGCTTTTTGAAGCATGATTTATAAACCCAAAGGGTTATAAATCATGCTGCTATAAAGACACATGCACACGTATGTTCATTGCGGCACTATTCACAATAGCAAAGACTTGGAATCAACCCAAATGTCCATCAGTGACAGACTGGATTAAGAAAATGTGCCACATATACACCATGGAATACTATGCAGCCATAAAAAAGGATGAGTTTGTGTCCTTTGTAGGGACATGGATGCAACTGGAAACCATCATTCTCAGCAAACTATCACAAGAACAGAAAACCAAACACCACATGTTCTCACTCATAGGTGGGAACTGAACAATGAGATCACTTGGACTCGGGAAGGGGGACATCACACACTGGGGCCTATTATGGGGAGGGGGGAGGGGGGAGGGATTGCATTGGGAATTATACCTGATGTAAATGACGAGTAGTTGGGTGCTGACGAGTTGATGGGTGCAGCACAGCAACATGGCACAAGTATACATATGTGACAAACCTGCACGTTATGCACATGTACCCTAGAATTTAAAGTATAATTAAAAAAAAAAAAAAAAAAAAAAAAAAAACAACGGACCGTTATAGTGGGCTTCAACTCAGCAGGGGGCATCAAGATTATTAAAACTGGTGGCCAAAAACGTGGTGATAAAAGAGTACTGAAGCCTATTCACAGTAATTGTTCTTTAGGTATTTAAAAATTACACAAATAAAAACTACGCATTTTCAGTAAAGAAAATTTGCAGACAATTTTGCAACTTAACTAGGGTACTAGAGTTACAGACCCAGTGGGAGAAGGGGAAAATGTCCTGTTTCCATTATGTGACACACTGAAAGTCTCAATATCACTGGATAACATTGTTCCCCAAAAGTAATGAGCTGACTTTGCACATGAGGAAATTATTCGACAGAACAGGATTGAGAAAAAATCTTCAGGTGGAAAGTTCTACATTCTTTCAAAGAGTCAGAGTCATGACAGACAATGTAAGACTGGAGAAATGTTCTAGATCGAAGAAGAATAAAGAGATATGATCATACATGTATGATTCTGGATTTGATCTTGAACAAGAAAGAAAGAGATACTGTTGGATGTTAGTGAATTGTAAATGAAATTTGTGCATTGCATAGGAATACTGTATTAATATTTATTTCCAGATTTTCATGGTTGTGCTATGGTAATGTAGAATATTTTTGTTTTTGTAAAATATGCACTGTTGTATTAATTAAGGACTAATTGAACCTGATGTCTGGAGCCATTTTCAGTGATTAGAAAAAGGGAAGAATGATAATTTATATTTATTGTTAGGAGACAATTCTCCATGTATCTTTACATTTCTGCATGTCTTGAAAAATACATTATCTTATACTCTCTTGGAGGGATTTTTGTATAGCAAATAGCCTTGGAATACAGAGAGAGTATTAACGTTTAGTCAGCAGAAAGGAGATTTGTTTTATGACTAAGATAAGAAACTTAATTTCTCCTCTTGGATAAATGTTGGATGGGTTTGGTTGCAATATCTGTATAAGTTAGGTGCTTTTCTAAATTTGTGATTATTTAGTTATGATATAGACCCATTTGATGTAAATTGTCTACCTGGACCTGCCTTTTCAACATCCCCATCACTGGGACCAAGAGAAACCAATGGGAGCATTAACATAATGCTGCCTGCTATGTCATGAGTAATAAAGTATTTGTCTCTGACCCTGAAGTCTCTTGAATTCTGCCAGCACCTATGCAACTATGACAAGCTAACGTGCTAGCTTGTAAGCAGGATAAAATATCAGACCATTCACCGTTCTTGACATTTATGTGCAGTAAGCCAGAAAGAGGTGACTCAGCAAATGTGGTAAAATATCATCAGTGGGAATCTGAGTAAAGGTTGTATGAAGTTTCAATACAACATTTCTGTAAGTATAACATTTCTGCTATCTCTGTGTAAATTTGAAATTATTCCAAAATATAATTGTACAAGAATTCATTTCCATTGACTTAAAAGTAAGAAAACAAAACTCTTATATTTCAACTACAGAAAAGTCCTTGAAAATTAATTTAAATCTTGAATTATCATTTACTCTGCATATATGGAAGCCTTATATATCCACCAAAGTAGAGCTAGATGAGTCAGAAAGCAGTGGACAGTTATTCTCACTTGATCTATAATATATGTAGTAATATAATTTCAACTTGCCATTCATATTTTCAAAACTAATTGTCTTACCACCATTTAAAGCATAATGAATATCTAGAGACTTATATCAGTGACCATCTGGGAATTTATTGGCACTTTAATTTTTCATAGACAGGCAACATCATTAAGAAACAAAATTATACACAAGAAAACAGATGTAGGTAGAGAATACATTGTCTTCTATAATGCAATTTTTTTCTTCCATAATCCCTCTTACATGTACAAACATATATGGATTTTTTCAAAACATTATAAATTTTTAAATAAGAAAAATATTTTCCTCCGAAAACATTCCAAACATTAAACATTAAATATTAATATTTTAATTTAGTATTTACTACAAGTGAAATATTCAAATTGCAGTTAAGTAATTATAAGTAATCTAAAGGCAGATTATTTGAAGTCTCATGCATGTTATTTAATTTATTTCTGCCTCAATTTTCTCATCTGTAAAGTGAGGATAATAATAAGGTCACCGAGAAGAGAAAAGTATTTTGTACCTAGTGAGAATTCAGTATACGATCTTTTGTCTAGCCTGCATACAACTCCTCTTTTACATGTGCAGAATTATAGGGAGTTATGGAAGATACATGTTTCAATAAGAATAATATTCTATCTTCTAATAAAAATCTATTTTTTTAATAAGTGACTTCTTACAATGGAAGAAATCTTTTTCTCTCCCCAAATTTCTTGTCCATAATTTCCCAGTTGAATGAACTTTTTGATATATCTGATGAAGATTATTCAAAAGCATCTAACTAGCTGAAAGGAATGATGAGCTTGCACCAGTAATAGACCATAGTAAAGATATTTTCAATTCAATACTCTGTTTACACTGTTAATGAGAATAACATGCAATTTTGGGGGGTTTATTTTTAGGACTAGTGTATAGTTTGCGTCTATGTTATGCTTTCTCTCTTTTTTTTTCTCTGTTTTATTCATGGTATTATTATTTTTAAAAATCATTTTAATTTTTGAGTACTACAGTATGAATTACCTGTTTATCCCAAATGCTAATATTTTTCAAAGCCAGAAAGAAAAAAAAAAAAGAAAGGTGTGTGCCTTAATTCTCTAATGCCTGCCTTCATGAATTTTGATTTTGTGCCGCTCAGGAGGTTCAAAGGAAACAAATAATGTTATCCATTTCATATTTAATCAACTCACATTTGTTAATTATAGATCTGTCTAAGGGGAAAAGTCACATTAAATTTTCAAGGTGTTAAAAGCAGCTGCACTTCAATATATTTATATTTATTGAGTTCCCTGACCCTTTGAGTAGACGTCAGAGTAAACAGGAAAAAACTTCAAGGAGTTTACTCTAAAGTTAAGTAGATTCCATCCTCTTTTGCTCTCAACACAAAGGAAATCAATTATGTCAAGCTCAGCTTTGATGTCCTTTGTATCTACACTTTCCTCTCAGTTTTCTGTACTATTGCCACTAGACAGATCTGAATTACCTCCTACTGTTTGGGCTGCCCAAGAGTCTCTGTGCTTTCTTTCAAACAAGATTCTTACACAATGCCCTCAGAGGCATCTCTCTATATTAGCTCTAATCATGCTATCCTCTGATGTATTTGTTTACTGGTTGGTTGGTTGGTTGGTTAGTTGTTTTTTTAAGACTTTCTATGTGTCTTCATTCCCTAAAGAGTAAACCAATATCCAGCTGTCTTATCTTTCTAAGCCTCAATTTGCTCAGCTATAGGATGACGATAATGAGAATACAGACATACTTAGGATTCTTGATACAGTTGTTCAAAAAGTGTTAGGTATCTTTATTATATACATGTAAAATAGAAAAGTATTGTATTTTATAATTTGAGTAAAAACAATAATAATAAGCTTTGACTTAAAGTTTCTATTTTAAATTGTATAGGACTTCTCTATGTTCTTCTGCCCAAGTATTGGCAATTTGCTCAATATTGCTGTAAATGCTAGAAACAAGATTCCCTACAACCCTGAACTATATCCAGGGATGTTTCTCAGGGTCCTCTTTGGCACTTCAGAGAAGGTGTACACATAGGAATGTTAAATATACAATAAGCAAAGATTTGGATCGGTCAGGTTGCTTCTTTCCATCAAACAGTAACTAATGCCTTAATTGAAAGTGATGGAAGATTCGAACCTCTGACCACAGTGTTTGTATGAATAGCAGATGGAGGGTTTATAACTTGCTATATTCTAAATAAAAACATGTTCATTGAGTTTAGCTTCTTAATAAGAAGCACACAAATACAAAAAGTTAAACAGATTCTCAAAATCCCAATGAAAGTTAATCAATAGCTACTAATTACCTTAATTAAAATATGACCCTTTCCCTACACAGAACAGTAAGCTTTTAGAATAAAAACAAATAGAGCCTTTATTCATTAAATAGTTCTTCATTTTTCTTGCTTCAAACAATATCCAATATACCGTCATCAGCTATGAAATATCCATGACAAAACTCAATTGTCCAATAGGACAATAAGTTTTTACTTTAAAGCAAGTCCTGAAGGATCTTAAGTAAAACAAAAAAATACAAAAAAAATAATTTGACACCAAGAGAAAGGAATACCTCCCAAACAGCTCAAAACTAACTCTGTAAATACACTTCACGGCTTGTGAAAATACGGGGATGTCTAAGCATCTTGAAAGCATTAGGATGGCATTTTCTATTTTGAAACAGTGAAAATTGCCATGTGAATTTCAAAATAAAACTGTATATAATATATATAGTTACATATATATACATTTGTACTATATATAAAGTATCTACATATATATACTTTTATATGATATACACACACACACACTTTTTATGTGTGTGTGACAGAATCTCACTCTCTCACCCAGATTGGAGTGTAATGGCATGATCTCTGTTCACTGCAACCTCCGCCTCCCAGGTTCAAGCAATTCTCCTGCCTTAGCCTCCCAAGTAGCTGGGATTACAGGCGCCTGCTACCACACCTGACTATTTATTATTGTTATTATTATTATTATTATTTTTAGTACTGACGGAGTTTCAACATGTTGGCCAGGCTGGTCTTGAACTCCTGACCTCAGGTGATCCACCCACCTCAGTCTCCCAAAGTGCTGCGATTACAGGCGTGAGCCACCACATCTGGCCTAAAACAATTTTTTTACACAGTAAAAATTAGATAATTTGGGTTATTTAAATTGATCAGCAAACAATAATCTGTCAATTATTCTAACTTTAAAAGCATTATTCTGCATAAAAGTGTTTTTCATACATAGACTCACTGACAGCTTCTACAAAACTCCTTTCTTTTGCAAGACTAATCTTTACAATAAACACTTTGAATTTTATATTAAATTTTAACTTTCCAAATGAAGGGTTTTTTTTTTCAGAATAGTTTTAAATAGCAATAAAAAAGAATGGCATAAAAAATATAAGAAGAGTCAAGAAATGAAACATGGAGAAAGAATAAAGGAAAGTAGGGAAAAGGAAGAAAGGAAGTTTGCAAGACGGGGGAAAGAGAAAGAAGACTGAAAGAAACAAAGTTTCATTAAATCATGAGAAAAGTACTTCCCATATTTATTGTGCTTAAACTTTCCAAAAACATTAACATATTTTCCGATAGAAAGCTGTAGTATTAGAATTCTAAAAATAAAAAAAAAAAGCTATATTTCAATCCCAAGAACATCAAATTTGATAGGTTAACAGGAAGCTGTACTCACCAGCTCAGAAACAGTGCCATCTGCTGACCATATAAAACTGATATATTTTACGATTTTTTCTTTATGTGTATCACCAAAAACATTGTAATAATAACATTGTAATGCATATTATGAAACTTGTATGAGAAACAATATGTATTTAGCAACCAATATTAAGACAATAATTTACAAATATAACTGAATCATAGAAATTTGAAATATGAAAAGTACAAATGAAAATACTTTGAACACAAAATTGCAATTTTGCTTTTCCAAAATTGCAATTACCCAAATTAGTAATTATTAACACAGAATATTAAAAAAAAGATGTTTCAGATAATCTATTCAAAATTCTGTTACAATAAACAAATGTTTAAACTTTGACTGAAGCCGCAGCATTAGGATTCCTTCTAAGACTCTTTTATTCACCAAAGTCAGTCTCGACACTAAAAGAAAGTACATCAGGTTGTTGAAAGCGCAAGGGAAAAGGTCCAGATACTTGCATGCTTCCATTCCCTTCATATGCTTTCATTCTTCCCATGCTCAACAGGGGCAATAAGAAGGAAGGTGCACATTTTAATGCACTTGGGAGGCAAAGACACATCATTTTCTGATATATCATGTTGTATAAATATGGATTATTTCTATAGACTGTAAGAGTGATCACAAAACAAATTACCTGGAATATTCATGTCTATGAGTGTCAGTGATTTAAAGAGTCTCCATATTGACCTGCTCTTATGGGCAAGGTCTGGCTGATAGACTGTGTGAGTAACGTCACATTTATTCAGTGTCGCCAAATTACAGAGCTTGCTCCGTTCTACATACATAGCCTATGTCCTATGAGCCTAGTCTTGATTTTTATACTCCAGTGATGGGAATTTTCTTGCAGTTGAAACTTCATGTCTTTGCTCAAGCTCCTCTCTGCATTTGGGTTGCAATTATCTTCACAGGGATATTCTTCCTGACCAACTAACGCAGGGAAGGCTGAATTTGAATTCCCATCCTCTCTGTTCTCAGAGTGCACTGTGTTTGTATTTATCATTCACTTACCAGGAGAAAGTGTTTTCTGTTTGTCAGTCTGTCATTCTTGTTTGATAATGAATGTCATCAAATGATGGATCTTGACTTATTTCTTTCCAGGTGATCCATTACTGTATGGGCACCTCATGAAGAAAAAGTTTTTAAATATCCCAACGTTTTCACACCCATACAACATTGTATTGCTCTTCATAATGTCTGCAATGATGGAGAAGTTCCCACAGAAATTATTGACTCGATATACAAACATACATTTAGCATGTTCTTATATATTTTCATCGTGCCCCTCTCCCAGCTAGGCTGTAAGCCTTGTTGGCATTTGAGCTATTTCAGACTGTATATTGCCCACAAAACTGAATAATGTGCTGAGTGCCAAGTGAGTTCTTACTAACCATTCTTTTGTCATATACTATCAACTGGGTTACTAAAAATTAGATTACTAGAAAACAAGGTAACATTGTGATATAACAAATACTATGTAATTTAGGGATTAAAATGCAAGTGGAACACAGAAAATGATAAAATAAGTCTGTGTGTAGGGAAACATTTTCCTTGAAAGTAAATCACAAAGTGTAATAGAAATAGACTGTATTTACACAAGGATTCTCTTTAGAATAGCAAGAAGCAAGAACATATGTAATTGGTCTGATAACTAGCAAGTAGATCCAGATCACAGACATTTTTATTTTTTAATTTCTGTATGTAATGTGCACGGGGCACAGTAGAGAGCAATGTGAAACACATTGATGATGTTGAATTATAAAACTTAAAAAGAACAATAAAGTGACTCTTCAATCAGGAGAATATAAAATACTAGTTACTTCCTCAAAACTTGGTCAATGGGTTTATATATCTAGCAAATCTCTCAAAGTTATTTGAGAAAAGTGCACCACATATTAAACAATCTATTTCCGTAGAACTTGTTATCAAAGCATTCTTGGAAATCAGTTCTGGACACTTTGCTTTGGAAGAAACAATACAGTATACAGTGAAAAGTGCAGTGAGATATTTTCTCCATGTTCTCTTTGGGTTCCTATGTGTCTTCATCTCCAGGACAGAAGTTTTAATGATACATTACAGGACCAGATATCAATGGCATTGTCATTAAATGCTATTCAAATTTTATAATCATCTAGGAAATCCTTCACCTCTTTACAGTTCTCATATTTAGCAAATCTTGAATGCTTAGATTAACTTGAGAAATTTGTGCTTGAAAGAAAGGAAGCTCATCCTTAGGGGAATAGACACATACAGTAGCAAGATTCTTTATTAGTTTATTTTTTATTATTATTTTTTTCATTGTGGTAAGTACACTTAGCATGAGATATCCATGTTAAGGTTTTGTTTGATTGTTTGTTTTGAGAAGGAGTCTCGCTCTGTCACCCAGGCTGGAGTGCAGTGGCACGATCTCGGCTCACGGCAAGCTCTACCTCCCAGGTTCATACCATTCTCCTGCCTCAGCCTCCCGAGTAGCTGGGACAACAGGTGCTCATCATCACACCCAGCTAATTTTTTTGTATTTTTAGTAAAGATGGGGTTTCACCCTGTGAGCCAGTATGGTCTTGATCTCCAGACCTCGTGATCCGCCCACCTCAGCCTCCCAAAGTGCTGGGATTATAGGCCTGAGCCACCGCTCCTGGCCCCCTTGTTAAGGTTTTAATTACAAAATACAGTATTGTTGACTGTAGGCATAATGCTCTACAGCAGATCTCTAGAACTTACTCATCTTGAATAACTCAAACTTTATACTCCTTGAACAGCAACTTACCATTTCACCCTCCCTCTCGCAGCACCAGGTAACCACCATTATACTCTGTGTTTCTATTAGTTAGACTATTTTTGATACCTCATATAAGTGGAATCATGTGATATTTTTCATTCTGTGACTGGCTTAATTCACTTAGCATAATATCCCCAGGTTCATCTATGTTGTCAACTAGGGCAGTATTTCTCTCTTTCTAAGGCTGAGTAATACCCCATTCTTTGCATATGCTAAATTTTCTTTTCCATTCATCTGTCAATGGAAATGTAAGTTGTTTTCACAGTTTGGCTATTGTAAATACAGTTTGTAATAATGAACGTGGGAGTCAGCTAATTCTTTGAGATCCAGATTTCAGTTCTTCTGGATATATGTCCACAGTGGGGTTGTTGGATGATTTAATAATTCTCTTTTTTTTTTCTTTTATTGTTTGTATTTTGTTTGTTTTGTTTTTTGAGGGACAAAAAACATCAAACATAATTAAATGCTCTTTTATGATAAAAATTCTCTACAAAATAAATAAGGCATAGAAGGTATCTACCTCTTTTATGCTTTGCAGGCCACATATGACAAGCTCACAGCTAACATCATACTCAGTGGTGAAAGACTGGATACTTTTGCTCTAAAATGAAGAAAAAAGCAAGGCTGTCCACTCTTTCTATTTCTATTCAGCATAGTACTATAAGGCCTAGGCAGAGCAATTAGACTATAAATAAGTAAGTAACATCCAACTCAGAAAGAAAGAGGTAAAATCAACGCTATTCCCAAATGAAATGTTCTTACATGTAGAAAGCCCTATAGACTACAACTACAACAAGAAAAGCAAATAAAACCCTGTCAGAGCTAATAAATACAATGAGTAAAGCTGAAGGATACAAATCAACATAACAAAAATCAACTATTTTTCCTGTCACTTGTTGCAACAGATTGTCACTAATGTTGTGAGTGGTAAAATAATTGACCAAAACAGCAATGAGTTAAAGAAAGAAAGTTTATTAGAGAGACAGTATGTTACAAGGAAGCAATGGGCAGCACAGCAGAGAAGGTGCTCTCTGCCAAGAGGGAAGGACTGGAGTGAAAATTTAAAGGGTGGTGCTGGAGGGACTATGCACAGATAAGGTCATGCTGCTGGGGCTATGAGCAAATTGAAGTATTTGGGAACAGGATATTGTGCCATGAGTCGTTTGTAGTTAGACATTTCTCAGAATAATTACTCTACTGCATCTGAGGCCACTTCCTTGTTCTTGCTTACTTACCAGGATTCTATATTTCTACATATTAACAACAAACCATCCCCACCCATCAAAAAATTAAGAAAACAATCTCATTTACAATAGCATCAAAAAGAATAAAATGCTTAGGATTCAACTGAATTAAGGAGGTGAAAAACATGTACACTGAAATCTATAAAACATTGATGTAAGAAATTAAAGAAAATGAAAATGAATCGAAAAATATTCTATGTTCATGGATTGGAAGACTTGGTTTGTTAAAATATTCATGCTACACAAAGTGATCTACAGATATAATGTGATCTCTATCAAAATCCCAATGGCATTTTTACAGAAATAGAAAAAAATGTTAAAATTCATATGGATCCACCAAAGACTCTGAATACGCAAAGCAAACCTGACAGGAAAAAACCAAGCTAGAGGCATCACACTTTAGGATTTCAGAATATATTACAAAGCTACAGAAATTAAAACAATATGGTGCTGGCATGAAAAACAGATGTACAGATCAATGGAACAGCATAGGGTGCCTGCCCAGAGATAAGCCTTTGCATATATAGACAATTGATTTTGAAAAGAGGGCAAATAATACACAATGGTAGATCGATCATCCCTTCAAAAAATCAAGTTGGGAAAACTTGATATGTACATGTAAAAGGGTGAAAATGGACCCTTATATTGCACCATACACAAAAATCAATTCAAGTTGGATTAAAAACTTAAACAAAACCTAAAATAGTAAAACTCCTAGAAGAAAACAGAGGAAAAGTTCTATAAGATTGGTTTCAGCAATAATTTCTTAGCTATGACACCAAAGGTATGAGCAAAAAAGCAACAATTAGACAAATGAGACTACATCAAACTAAAAATCCTCTGTTTTTCAAATGAAATAAGAATGAAAAGGCAAACTACACAATGGCAGAAAACATTCACAAACTACATATCTGAGAAGGGATTAATATTCAAAATATATGTGACTCCTACAGCTTAAAAACAAAAATAACATGATTTTAAAATGGGAAAAGGACTGAAATAAATAGTTATCCAAAGAAGACATAAAAATGACTAATAAGTATATGAAAAGGTACTCAAAATCACTGATCATTGGAAGAATGCAAATAAAGACAACAATGAGATAAAACCTCATTGTCATTGCTAGGCTGGCTAGTAACAAAACGCAGAACATGGCAAATGTTTATGTGAATGTGAAGAATTTATAAATTTCCTACAATGTTGGTGGAATATAAAATGAAATACATCAAAAATTTAAATAACACTGTGAGTGATAGGATACTCAAATCAATGGATCCTATCCATTGATAGGATACTCAAATCGATGGAGAAGAGCTGATCTTGTTGGAGGAGTAGGAAATGGGGTTAGCTGGAGAAGATAATTTCATATGTCCAGGTCATGGAAGTTATAACCATAAGAAAAAATATTATTCAATGATATGTTGTAAAATATTATATATAGATAGTTATGAATATGTATATTTACATAAATTTAAATAAATGGCCATACCTGTCTTTTAATCTCTCCATGGCTTGTTTTTCTCATCCGAAAGTTAGTATTATACAGGTAGTATTTATACATTTTTAAAAATATTTAATCCATAAAAAATCACAATTAGAACAAGATTATTAGTTTGTTTTACCAACAACAATGCTGAAGCTCAAGAAGCAAAGTAGTATGTCCACTATCATAAATCTTATTAAAAGAGGGAGAATTATGCTTCAAAGCATACCTAGCAGACTATACACTGATTCTCTTAAGCTATACGTGAGCCTGTTGCACACTGTATGCTGTTGTTGTGGGATATATTATTTCTAGAACTAAATTCTCTTGATTCACATTGTAGGTCTGCCACTTATTGGCTGTGCAACTTTGAGCAAATCACCTTATTTCTCTGTGCAAATTGTTAAAGCAGATTACTTGACGGTTTCCTTTGTAAAAGAAAGCTAATGATACTATATACCTCACGTGAGTTATTTTATGTAAAAGCAGTGCCTGGACTAGATAACCTTTAACTACCAAAGAAATATTACTACAAGTATTTTAAGAAGCTAAAACACAAAAGGAAAAGATACATGAAAAGGGAAGGGTGATCAAAGATGAACTCAAAGGATTCTGTTCGTGGAGGATACTGTTTCAGGCAAGGGGATAAATGTGAGAAATGAAGGTGTCTTTTTTTTCTAACACGTTTTTCCTTTGTGATTTGATATGCATTCAAGATTGCTTATTTAGATTCATTCCTTAAAAGCTTGCAGACCTTCAGGATGTAGGAGCAGGAGTAAAAAGTTCAAAGAATGGGCATATGAACAAAAGAAATCACATAAACAGATTGCAAAGGATACATTAATGCCGTGTGTGATCAAATGGATCCAGTTGCCTTTAGGTAATCCCTGGCAACTCAAAAAATATATATGGTCCTCTTAGTCTATTATGAGACTCCATGTCCTCAAAACAGCATGTAAGAGAGACAGAATGCAAGGAGTACCAGCAGCAGACAGCAAAATTCCTCCTACAATGCTGACAGTTAGGGAATGGTGAAGAAAGAAAAGGAAGGGTGAACGTGGCTCACAAAGCAGCAGTATTAAAGCTAGTCTGAGACATTTCAATATATTCTTTATTTCTTTCACAAGATGCTTTTCTATGTATTAAAAATTGAAATTAGAAAAATGTCCCTGAAAACCAGTGTCACCCCTGATTAGAAGTGGCATAAGAAGCAGGAGAAAAGCTTTACACTCAGCTTGAAGTCTTGGGAAATAAGAAAACCTTTTAGGAGTAAAAACAAAACATAGCAGAGGAGAGGCAGATTAGTGTGACTTCAGAAATGAGTTCTAAGACTACTGAAGCACAGTGTATTAGCTTTATGACGAGAGCCATTAGCTCTCCACGGACAGGCAATATTTCTAAAGAGCTACACTGCGCAGAGAAGAAAATGCAGAGGATCTAGGAACAAAGCTCTGCTTTCTCACCAGTTATTAACCTCATTTATACCACTGAGTTCCTATCATTATGCTCATTGCCCTGACATGGTTCAGTGGGTTGACATTTCATTCCACAGGGTGCAAATTGTGACGACAGAGGAAGGAAACCTGGGAGGCTTGGCTGCAATTGCCTTTGTTATAACCAGCTGCACCTCTGGTCAAAGTAAACATCTAAGTAACCATTCTGGAAAAAAAATTACTAAAAACATTTTCAGAGTCCTTTTTCCTGATGCCTATTTGACAACTATCTGTTTCTAAAACTCTGCAGGTTTTAAGTTCATTTTCAAAAAGCAGTTGCATTCTTTCATTCCACAGCATTGATAAACACAAGTTGTAAAGTCAATGTGGATCTTTCCATTAGCCTCCTTTGATTTTATTTTGTTTGTAATTTTATTTTGTAATCTATTTCTATATATTTAGGGAGTACAAGTTCAGGCTTCTTACATGCTTGTATTGTGCAGTGGTGAAATTTAGGCTTTTGGTTTAATAATCACCCAAATAGTAAACACTATATCTAATAGGTAATATTTAACCTTTACCCCCTCCCACCCCTCCATATTTGTAGTCTTCAGTGTCTGTTATTCCACTCTGTATGTCAATGTATACCCATTGTTTAGGTCTTGCTTGTAAGTGGGAAGATGTGGTATTTGACTTTCTAGTTCTTAATTACTTCATTTAGGATAATGGCATTTAGTTCCATCTATATTGCTGCAAAAGGCATAATTTCATTCTCTTTTCACAGCTGAGTAACATTCCATGGTGTGTGTGTGTGTGTGTGTGTGTGTGTGTGTGTGTATTCAATATAAAGAAAATACACCACATTTTCTTTATCTAATCCTCCATTGATGGACACCTTGGTTGATTCCAAATCTTTGCTATTTTGAATAGTGCTGTTATAAACATATGAGTACAAGTCCTTTTTTTATAAAATGAACTTAATTCCCTTCAGTTACATACCCAGTAGTGATATTTCTGGATTGAATGGCAGTTCCATTTCTAGTTCTTTGCAAAATCTTCATACTGTTTTCCATAAAGACTGTACTAATTCACATTCCTACAGTGTATAGCATTCCCTTCTCTCCATATCCTTTCGAACATCTGTTTTTAGGCTAGTTATTCTCACTGGTGTAAGATGATATCACATTGTGGTTTTAATTTGCATTTCTCTGATGACCAGTGATGTTGAACATTTTTTTCACATGTTTCTTGGCTGCTTTTACGTCTTTTTTTGAAAAATGTCTGAGAGAACAAGATGGTCAACTAGACACGGGTAGGTGAAACAGCTCCCACTGAGGGATCAAGATGACTGGCACACTGTTAAACAGATCTCAGAGGGTAGGCACAGACATAGGACAGAGGGAAGACACAGAAGCTGGGCTGAAAGAAGATGAAGCTGGTAACCTTGCAGGGATTATCATATACCAGGACTCATTCCTGGCCCCCAGTGACTCCAGAGGAATGGGTGGGTTGAATACACAAGGTGCAACCCACTCTCGCCATGCGTCTTTGGAATCCCAGAAGGATGAGACCCCTCAACCACCATGGACACTTGAGTTGGTGGAAAGAGTTGCTTAGAGAAGTGGTAGGTGCAGAACACCAATGGAAGCAGAGTCTACAGGGTTTGGTATGGCAGTGTCTGCAGTGGAGCATAGCAAGGGAAGTCCATTTTAGACTTGACTTTCTCTCATAGGAATCTTTAGTTACAGGGAAATTGTTGGACCTGAACTCTGCAGGACAGCTTTACCCATCAGATGGGACTTTTCCAACCTGAGCACCCCTTGGTCTGCTGGTCACTTCCAGGGTCCCAGCCTGGCCATGTCTGCCTTTATGAACATGTGTATGGGTGACTTTGCCTTGCCTGTCCCAGCAGTACAGCTGCTTGTTTTCACCCTGTCCTGCCACTCCTGTGGGGGGAATGTAGTCCATTCCCACTTACCCACACCAGACTGCCATTGCAGTTGGAGCCTTGGCAGGCACAGAGTTAGTCAGGCCCATCCCCACCAACACCCTGCCCTTCTGCCAGCACTGCCATGAACAGCAGATCCTCTTTTGCCCTAAGTGACCACCCCTGCCTGAAGTACACAGAGAATGCATGCAGACCAGTATTCACGATTGCCCTGCCCTTGTGCTAACACCACCACTAGTACAACTGCATGCCTAGTTTCCAGGAGGGGTCCCCCATTCCCCCAGGCCATGCTGCCTCTGCCACTACTGTGAATGCCTACACAAAGGCAGGAGTCCCAGCACCTACTAGCACCCTGCTCCAGTTGATGAGTGTGTACCCTACCACACTGCCACTGCTGCTGGCATATGTAAACAATGATGCTTCAGGATCACCTTGACCTCCCTACAGAGCAGTGGACTCCTAACCACAAGGTGCTAGAAAACAAAGTTGGGGCCTGATACAAGTCCCTTGGCATCAGAGCACATAGTCCAGTAGTTAAGAGCTGAATATTGCCTTCCCAACAACTTACAAAAACAAAGCTAGTTGGCTGAATCCATCTTATAAAACAATCAATTCCTCAAGGTTTTCAAGTAGGATAAAACAAACAAAAAAAAAGATAAGCAACTTTAGATTGAAGAAACATTAGCCTACAAAGATGAGAAAAAAACAATGCAAGGAATTTAACAATGTAAAAAGCCAGAGTGCTTTCTTTCCTCCAAACAACCACACTCCCTCTCCAGCAAGGGTTCTGAACTGGGCTGAGACGCCTGAAATGACAGAAATAGAATTCACAATAGGGACAGGAATGACAATCATCAAGCTTCAGGAGAATGCTGCAACCCAATCTGAGGAAGCTAAGAATCACAATACAATGGTACAGGAGCTGACAGACAAAGTAGCCAGTATAAAAAGTACATAGCCAACCTGATAGACTTGAAAAAGCATTACAAGAATTTTATAATGTAATCACAACTATTAAGAGCAGAGTAGACCAGGCTGAGGGAAGAATCTCAGAGTTTGAAGACTGACTTTATGAAATAAGACAGTCATAGAAGAATTAAGACAAAGAATAAAAATAAATGAACAAAACATTTGAGAAATATAGGATTATGTAAAGAAGCAAAATCTGTTATCAATTCCTGTCCCTGTAAGAGATGGGGAAAGTGTAAGCAATGTAGAAAACATATTTTAGGATATCATCCATGAGAAATTCCCCAATCTAGCTAGAAAGAGCAACATTAAAAATCAGGGAATGCAGAGAACTCCAGTAAAATACTTCACAAGAAGGTCATCCCCGAGACATATAATCATCAGATTCTCAAAGGCCAAATGAAAGAAAAAATGCTAAAGGCAGCTCAAGAGAAAGGTCAGGTCACCTACAAAGGGAAGCCCATCAGACTAAAGGGAAGTCCATCAGACTAACAGTAGACCTCTCAGCAGAAACCCTATAAGCTAGAAGAGATTGGGGGCCAATATTCAACATTCTTAAAGAAGATAAATTCCAACCAAGAATTTAATATCAGGTCAAACCAAGCAAAGGAGAGATAAAATTCTTTCCAGGGAACCAAATGCTGAGGAAATTGATCGCCACCAGACATGGCTTGCAAGAGCTTCTGAGGATGCTATAAATATGAATAGAAAAGATTGTTACCAGCCACTACAAAAACAGACCGGTGACACTATAAAACAACCATAACTGAAGAATAACCAGCTCACATTATGACGGCAGGATCAAATCCACACATATCAATACTAACCTTAAATATAAATGGTCTGAATGTCCCAATTAAAAGGCACAGAGCAGAAAGCTGGATAAAGAACAAGATCCATTGGTATGCTGTCTTCAAGAGACCCATCTTACATTCAGTGACACCAATAGGCTTAAAATAAAGAGATGAAGAAAAATCTACCAAGCAAAAGGAAAACTGAAAGAAGCAGGGGTTATAATCCTAATTTCAGAAAAAAATAGACTTTAAACTCACAAAGATTTTTTAAAAAGACAAGGAAGGGCTTTATATAATGGCAAAGGGTTCAATTCAACAAGAAGACCTAACTATCCTAAATATATGCACTCAACAAAGGAGCACCCAGATTCATAAAGCAAGTCCGTGGAGATGTTTACAGATACTTTGACTCCCACACAATAATAGTGGGTGACTTCAACACCCCACTTACAGTATCAGACAGATCATCAAGACAGAAAATTAACAAAATTATTTGTGACCTGAACTCAGCACTAGATTAAATGGACCTGATAAAAATCTGCAGAACTCTCTACACAAATGCAACAGAATAGAAATTCTTCTCATCACACATGAAACATACTCCAAAATCAACCACATATTGGATACAAAACACTCTTCAGCAAATGCAAAGTAACTAAAATTATAACAGTTTCTTAGATCACAGCACAATCGAATTTGAAATGAAGACTAAGAAAATCACTCAAAACCATACAATTACATGGAAATTAAATAAGCTGATCTTTGATGAATTTTGGGTCAATAATGAAATTAAGGGAAGAAATCAAGAAGTTCTTTGAAACTAATGAGAACAAACATACCAGAATCTGTGGGACACAGCTAAGGCAATGTTGAAAGCGAAATTTATAGCACTAAATGACCATCTCAAAAAGTTAGAAAGATCTTAATTTAACAACTAAAAGAACTAGAGAACCAAGAGCAAACAAACCCAAAGCTAGCAAAAAATAAAAAATAAAAAAAAATAACCCAAATTAGAGCTAAACTGAAGGAGATTGAGACACACACAAAAAATTCAAAAGATCAATGAATTAAGGAGCTTTGTTAAAATAAAATAAACCAGTAGCGGCCGGGCGCGGTGGCTCAAGCCTGTAATACCAGCACTTTGGGAGGCCGAGACGGGCGGATCATGAGGTCAGGAGATCGAGACCATCCTGGCTAACCCGGTGAAACCCCGTCTCTAGTAAAAAAATACAAAAAAAATAGCCAGGCGAGGTGGCGAGCGTCTGTAGTCCAAGCTACTCAGGAGGCTGAGGCAGGAGAATGGCGTGAACCCGGGAGGCGGAGCTTGCAGTGAGCCGAGATCCGGCCACTGCACTCCAGGCTGGGTGACAGAGCGAGACTCCATCTCAAAAAAATAAAGAAATAAATAAAAATAAAAAATAAACCAGTAGCTAGACTATTATAAAAGATTCAAAGATTTAAATAAACTTGATTAGAAACAAGAGGCTATTACCACTGACCTTACAGAAATGCAAATAATCATTAAAAAAAAAAACTATGAACACCTCTATGCACATGAAGTAGGAAATCTAAAAGAAGTTGATAAATTCCTGAACATATACACCTTCCCAGGACTGAGGCAGGAAGAAATTGAATCCCTGAGTAGAACAGTAATGAACTCTGTAATTTAATCAGTAAAAAATGTCCTACTAATGAAAAAAAAAAAAAAAACCACCTGGGAACAGACAGATTCAGAGCTGAATTATATCAGATGTACAAAGAAGAGTTAGTACCATTTCTACTGAACTATTCCATGGAATTCAGGAGGAGGGACTCCTATGTAACTTATTCTACAAGGCCAGTATTATTCTGATAGCAAAATCTGGCAGAGACACAACAAAAAAGGAAAACTTAAGACTAACGTACTTGATGAACATCTATATGAAAATCCTCATCAAAATACTAGCAAATTGAATCCAGCAGTACATCAAAAAGCTAATCCTTCATCACCAAGGTTGTTTGGAATAAAAGGTTCATTCAACATAAGCTAATCAATAAATGTGATTCATCACATAAACAGAACTAAAGACTCTATGCCTGTATTTTTGAGGATTTTCAATCTGAGGGATGGTAAATTTTGTTGAATGCTTATTCTGTATCTAACAAGATAATCACATATATTTTGTTTTTAATTATCTTCATGTGATATATCATATTTATTGATTTCTGTATATTGAACCATCATTGCATCTCTGAGATAAATCCCACCTGATCATAATATATTATCTTCTTGACGTGTTGTTGGATTCAATTTGCTAGTATTTTGTTGAGGATTCTTACACCTATGTTCATCAGGGATATTGGTCTGTAGTTTTCTTTTTCTGTTGTCTCCTTGTCTGCTTTTAGTGTCATACAATGAATTAGGAAGAATTCCCTCCTCCTTAGTTTTTAGGAAAAGTTTAAGGGAGAATGGTATTAGTTATTCTTTCTATGTTTGATAGAACTTGACTGTGAATTCATCTGGTCCTGAGTTTAATTCTTTGGAAGATTTTTAAATTGCTGATTCAGTCTCACTACTCATTATTGATCTTTCATGAGTTCTGTTTCTTCCTGGTTAATTCTGATGAAGTTGTGTTTCTAGGATTTTATTTATTTCCTCTAGGTTTTCTAGTTTGTGAGCATGTATTGTTCATAATAGTCTCTGAAGATCTTTTGTATTTCTGTGGCATAAATTGTAATGTATTCTTTTTCATTTCTGATTGTGTTTATTTGGATCTTCCCTCTCCTTTTCTTGCTTAGTCTAGCTAGTAGGTGTGGTGGCTCATGCCTGTAATCCCAGTGCTTTGGAGGGCCTAAGCTGGAGGATTGCTTGAAGTTAAGAGTTCAAGACCATTGGCCTCTTTAATGGGAAGTAGCTTTACTTAAATTTAGGAATATCATCTGATGGGATGATGGATTGGAAGGAGTGGGAGAGGCAGTATTTTAGCTACTTGCAAACTAAAACAAGAATGCATGCTCCAAATTTGGAAGCTATCCTTTTAGGATGAGGATCTTTGGTTTGACTAGCACTCAGTGAATCACAAGATCTTGTGCTTTCTTACTTTACGGGTATGTTATGAGAGAGTCACTACAAAAAGAATAAAGATGTGTTTAATAAAATTACGTTAATTATAATAATTTTGTGTAGCAGCAATAATAACGTTTGATAAAATGTCATCTATCTTAGTAAATAAGACAGAAGATAAACTTTAAGCACAATAGCATCTATCTCTGTAAAATAAAACTTAATAGAAACAACTTTAAATGGGTTGTATTCATTTATTAAAAATTCTTGACCATTCATACATAATATAATTTATAAATGTCACACTAGTACAGACAATTCTCCTTGATCTTTAGAAATAACCTTAATTAAAGTTCAAATATTGGCCCAGCATGATGGCTTAC
Source organism: Macaca nemestrina (assembly GCF_043159975.1). Taxonomy (NCBI): domain Eukaryota; kingdom Metazoa; phylum Chordata; class Mammalia; order Primates; family Cercopithecidae; genus Macaca; species Macaca nemestrina. The sequence continues at coordinate 122,201,530 of NC_092127.1, read as the reverse complement.
ACCTGTAATCCCAGCACTTTGAGAGGCCAAGGCGGATGAATCACCTGAGGTCAGAAGTTCGAGACCAGCCTGGCCAACATGGTGAAACCCTATCTCTACTATAATTACAAAAATTAGCCGGGCATGGGGGGCAGCTACTCGGGAGGCTGAGGCAAGAGAATTGCTTGAACCTGGGAGGCGGAGGTTGCAGTGATCCGAGATCGCGACATTGCGCTCCAGCCTGGGGGACAAGAGCGAGACTTCATCTCAAAAAAAAAAAAAAAAAAAAATTCAAGTATTTCTAAAAGAAACATTTTTTAACACTTTAGCCTGAATTAATCTATACATTTGCATTCATGGGAGATACCTGAAGTGAGGTTACTGACCAGAAAGTAAATATCAAATCTAATCAGGACTTCATAATTTGTTAACCAGTAAGACAAATACTTAAGTCTAATAATAAGACTGTATTTGTGTAAGCAAATGACAATTCTGATGTATTGATATATATTATATGTAAGATTTTAGAAGTTGTTATAGGGCCAGGCACGGTGCACTTTGGAAAACCAAACCAGGCAGATTGTTTCAGCTCAAGAATTCAAGACTAGTCTGGGCAACATGGCAAAATGCCATCTTTACTAAAAATATAAAAATTAGCCGAGCAGAGTGGGTGCACCTGTAGTCCCAGTTACTTTTGAGGCTGAGGCCGAAGGATTGCTTGAATCCAGGAGGTCAAGGCTGCAGTGAACACCACTGTATAGCACCACTGTACTCCAGCCTGGGTGACAAAGTGAGAGCTTGTCTCAAAAGAAAATTTGCTATAAATGTCAATATTTTATTTTAAAAGCTCAAATTTAATAGCAAAAATAATGACATTAATGTTCAATATATTATTTGAAATAAAATTTAAGATACACATTTAATATATCTTAAAATTCTGATATAAGTATTACTTGCCATTAATGTCTTTACTGTTTTTCTTGGTTTCGAGCCGCTTTGCCCTGTGGTCTTTAGAGCAATTCAACCCATTTGGCTAATGTGTTGATTTGCTAAATTTATCTCTTCTGTGAAGATGTTTTAGGATAGTCTTTGTGAGTCTTTCTGCCCTCTGACCAATAGATCTTGATAAAATATTTGCTTTCCAAAGTAACAAAAAATACAAATTAAAAATTCTACTCTACCATGGAGGAAGGGGGTAAAAGGATAAGAAAAATTGCCAAGGATTAGTGGTGATGTGTTCATGAGAAGTCTGAGATGAGACTGCATGAGAAGGGGAAGAGGAGAAGTGAGGGATAAGAAATGGCAAAAAAACAAAGGAGATTAAAGGACTCTCAGTAGTTTCTGAAGTAATGCTATTACAAACCACAAATACTGATACTGCAATCCTTTCAAAGAGTACAATATAACAGAAAACAGCTACACCCAAAAATCACAACCCACAATTAGCTCTATGGGTGGAAAAAGCATAATATAAATAATAAAACTGAAATGGAGCAAGGGTAACTTAACTTCCCTCAGCTAGGTCAAAAAACGGTTATATTTATAAACTTTTCAGTCTTAATCGAAGGTCAAGAAAAAATTAATAGTCCACATCTATCAAATAGAGTTTGCAATTTTAACACTTGATCTATGTGTTTCTTTGAAATGTAATTGCCCCAATTTTTTAACTCAGACCTATCTCTTTTGAAAGTTTTTAAATCTTCTCATTCACATTTGTGCAATCTGATTTTTTTGAGCGTGTTGACAACACAGGTATCTTTAACTCCTAGCAAGACTCTTCTGCCAGTGTAAGAAATAGTGAATAAATTATTCCCTGCAAACAGGTTATATTTAATCAAACCGGACTCTGAAAACTGTTTATCAATGAAATAAGTGTTTAGATTAGAGAGTTTCTTGAGGTTTTATAAATAATCAAGTAAGCTCAATCAGCTTATAGTCAAATAAAATGCCTGTGTCAATGAAATTCACAATTGCTAGTTAAGACTGAAATCAAACACAACAAACGTTTAAATTTCTCAATTTGAATTGTACTTAGACAAAAGTTTGATAGTAATGTAAAGTAAAAGACAACTAAGGGAAGGGGATGAATTTGGCAAACAGATATAGATGAGCTACGATGTAATTTCCTCATTAATTTAGATCAAGTTATTTTGAGAAAATATTCCCGCAGAGCAAAAAGAAAAAGAAAATATCCACAAAAAAATGTTTATTTATATTATTTACCTGTAATTATTTAGCCAAACAAATACAAATATGAAAATAGTTTTATGTCTTACATTAGGTTTTTGTTTGTTTTTTCAGTCATAACCTCTGGTTTTTAAGAGCATTCCTAAATGCTTCCAGGTGCATTCTTTATAATTTTTGCAATAACCTCCATGTAAACTTGATTTAAGATATTATTGAGAATTCTAAAATATTTTTAAATAAGAGAAATGAATTGTATGGCTAACATTTAGAAAATTATTTGGGAAAAATACAGTTTTAACTTAATGTTAATCATCATAAGGAAATTATATTACAAAAATAATGATAATGCTACTGTCAATAAAAATTAAAAAGCATACCATTTACTGAATATTTTCTTGGTGTTAATAACTTTCACTTTTTTATGAATTTATTACTAAAATTATATGATAAAGGTAATTTTCTATTTTATGGTAAAAGAAATCAAGGCCAGAAATGTTAAGCAAATTGTCCAAAGTTACATGATAAATTTCAAATTCAAATCTGTATGTAGCAGCCTGTGAATTTAACTATTTTAACCAAAGTGCTATATTCAGTACCCACCTCCACCTCCAAAAGAATAGGCTAGTTAAAACAAATAGTAGCAACTGGATAGTTGTCAAAATTCTTTGAATAAAGAGAAGAAACATAATGCCAATTCAAAGAAAGATATACATGAATAGATCTGAATACAATTTGCTATACAAAAGTTAAATTCATGTATTTGAGCTACAGACATTTATTGGATATCATGTATATTCCTGTTGTCACTGGGAATATACAAGTGAATAAAACACAAAAATCTTTTCAACTGAAAAGAATAGAATTACTATTTACTGAATTGGGAAGACAGCTTCACATTTTATGTGGACAAAAGCCTGTACTTTTTCCACCATAGCCTTCAGAATCTCAAGGATATGCCCTACCTGCCCATACCTGCAGCCTCAAATTCTGACACTACCCTTATTACTCTCTCAGTTTCAGCTACAATGACCTTTTTCCACATCCTCGAAAACACTATGCACATTTTATTTCTTCTACCTGGTATGTTATTTTTTTGAACGTCATTAAATACACAGTGAAGGCGTTTCTTTTTCAGAGAGAACTTCCCTAAACGCAAGTACAAAGTGTCCTTGTTTTGCTTTTTCTTGATGACTTTTACCATTTTGTTATTTTTATCTAAATTATGTAGCACATTTTGATATATTTTATTTGCTAATTATTCAAAAATAATGAAGACAACTTTTTTATTGTACTTTAATTTCTAGGGTACATGTGCACAACGTGCAGGTTTGTTACATATGTATACTTGTGCCATGTTGGTGTGCTGCACCCATTAATTCATCATTTACATTAGGTATATCTCCTAATGGTATCCCTTCCCACTACCCCCTCCCCAAAATAGGACCCGGTGTGTGATGCTCTCCCGCCTGTGTGCAAGTGATCTCATTGTCCACCTATGCGTGAGAACATGCAGTGTTTGGTTTTCTGTTCTTGCGAAAGTTTGCTGAGAATGATGGTTTCCAGCTGCATCCATGTCCCTACAAAGGACACAAACTCATCCTTTTTTATGGCTGCATAGTATTCCATGGTGTATATGTGCCACATTTTCTTAATCCAGTCTGTCAATGATGGACATTTGGGTTGATTCCAAGTCTTTGCTATTCTGAATAGTGCCACAATAAACATACGTGTGCATGTGACTTTATAGCAGCATAATTTATAATCCTTTGGGTATATCCCCAGTAATGGGATGGCTGGGTCAAATGGTATTTCTAGTTCTAGATCCTTGAGGAATTGCCACACTGTATTCCACAAAGATTGAACTAGTTTACAGTCCACCAACAGTGTGAAAGTGTTCCTATTTCTCCACATCCTCTCCAGCACCTGTTGTTTCCTGATTTTTTAATGATTGCCATTCTAACTGGTGTGAGATGGTATCTCAATGTGGTTTTGATTTGCATTTCTCTGATGGCCAGTGATGATGAGCATTTTTTCATGTGTCTGTTGGCTGTATGAATGTCTTCCTTTGAGAAGTGTCTGTTCATATCTTTTACCCACTTTTTGATGGGGTTGTGTGTTTTTTTCTTGTAAATTTGATTGAGTTCTTTGTAGGTTATGGATATTAGCCTTTTGTCAGATGAGTAGATTGCAAAACGTTTCTCCCATTCTGTAGGTTGCCTGTTCACTCTGATAGTAGTTTCTTTTGCTGTGCAGAAGCTCTTTAGTTTAATTAGATCCCATTTGTCAATTTTGGCTTTAGTTGCCATTGCTTTTGGTGTTTTAGAAATGAAGTCCTTGCCAATGCCTATGTCCTGAATGGTATTACCTAGGTTTTCTTCTAGGGTTTTTATGGTTTTAGGTCTTACATTTAAGTCTCTAATCCATCTTGAATTAATTTTCGTATAAGGAGTAAGGAAAGGATCCGGTCTCAGCTTTCTACTTATGGCTAGCCAATTTTCCCAGTATCATTTATTAAATAGGGAATCTTTTCCCCATTTCTTGTTTTTGTCAGGTTTGTCAAAGATCAGATGGCTGTAAATGTGTGGTATTATTTCTGAGGGCTCTGTTCTGTTCCATTGGTCTATATTTCTGTTTTGGTATCAGTACCATGCTCCTTTAGTACTGTAGCCTTGTAGTATAGTTTGAAGTCAGGTAGCGTGATACCTCCAGTTTCGTTCTTTTGACTTAGGATTGTCTTGGCAACACGGGGTCTTTCTTGGTTCCATATGAACTTTAAAGCAGTTTTTTTCCAATTTTGTGAAGAAAGTCATTGGTAGCTTAATGGGGATGGCATGGAATCTATAAATTACCTTGGGCAGATGGCCATTTTCACAATATTGATTCTTCCTATCCATGAGCATGGTATGTTCTTCCTTTTGTTTGTGTCCTCTTTTATTTTACTGAGCAGTGGTTTGTAGTTCTCCTTGAAGAGGTCCTTTACATCCCTTGTAAGTTGGATTCCTAGGTATTTTATTCTCTTTGAAGCAATTGTGAATGGGAGTTCATTCATGATTTGGCTCTCTGTTTGTCTTTTACTGGTATATAAGAATGCTTGTGATTTTTCACACTGATTTTGTATCCTGAGACTTTGCTCAAGTTGCTTATCAGCTTAAGGAGATTTTGGGTTGAGACAATGGAGTTTTCTAAATATACAATCATATCATCTGCAAACAGGGACAATTTGACTTCTTTTCCTAATTGACTACCCTTTATTTCTTTGTCTTGCTTGATTGCCCTACCCAGATCTTCCAACCCTATGTTGAATAGGAGTGGTGAGAGAGGGCATCCTTGTCTTGTGCCAGTTTTCAAAGGGATTGCTTCCAGTTTTTGCCCATTCAGTATGATATTGGCTGTGGGTTTGTAGTAAATAGCTCTTATTATTTTGAGATACATTCTATCAATATGGAATTTATTGAGAGTTTTTAGCAGGAAGGGCTTTTGAATTTTGTCAAGGCCTTTTCTGCATCTATTGAGATAATTATGTCTTTGGTTCTGTTTATATGCTGGATTAAGTTTGTTGATTTGTGTATGTTGAACCAGTGTTGCATCCCAGGGATGAAGCCCACTTGGTCATGGTGGATAAGCTTTTTGATGTGCTGCTGGATTTGGTTTGCCAGTATTTTATTGAGGATTTTTGCATTGATGTTCATCAAGGATATTGGTCTAAAATTATCTGTTTTTGTTGTATCTCTGTCAGGCAGGCTTTGGTATCAGGATGATGTTGGCCTCATAAAATGAGTTAGGGAGGATTTCCTCCTTTTCTATTAATTGGAATAGTGTCAGAAAAAATGGTACCAACTTCTCCTTGTAATTCTGGTAAAATTCAGCTGTGAATCTGTCTGGTCCTGGACTTTTTTTGGTTAGTATGCTATTAATTATTGCCTCAATTTCAGAGCCTGCTATTGGTCTATTCAGGGATTCAAATTCTTCCTGGTTTAGTCTTCGGTGAGTGTAAGTGTCCAGGAAATTATCCATTTCTTCTAGGTTTTCTAGTTTATTTGTGTAGAGTTGTTTATAGTATTCTCTGATGGTGGTTTGTATTTCTGTGGGGTTGGTGGTGATATCCCCTTTATCATTTTTTATTGCATCTATTTGATTCTTCTCTTTTTTCTTCTGTGTTCTGTGTTAATCTTGCTAGCAGTTTATCAATTTTGTTGATCTTTTCAAAAAACCAACTCCTGGATTCATTGATTTTTTGGAGGGTTTTTGTGTCTCTATCTCCTTCAGTTCTGTTCTGATCTTAGTTATTTCTTGCCTCCTGCTAGATTTTGAATGTGTTTGCTCTTGCTTCTCTAGTTCTTTTAATTGTGATGTTAGGGTGTCAATTTTAGATCTTTCCTGCTTTCTATTGTGTGCATTTAGTGCTATAAATTTCCCTCTACACACAGCTTTAAATGTGTCCCAGAGATTCTGGTATGTTGTATCTTTGTTCTCATTGATTTCAAAAAACATCTTTATGTCTACCTTCATTTCGTTATGTACCCAGTAGTCATTCAGGAGCAGGTTGTTCAGTTTCCATGTAGTTGAGCGGTTTTGACTGAGTTTCTTAGTCCTGAGTTCTAGTTTGATTGTACTGTGGTCTGAGAGACAGTTTGTTATAATTTCTGTTCTTTTACATTTGCTGAGGAGTGCTTTACTTCCACGTGTGTGGTCAATTTTGGAATAAGTGTGACGTGGTGCTGAGAAGAATGTATATTCTGTTGATTTGGGGTGGAGAATTCTGTAGATGTCTATTAGGTCAGCTTGGTGCAGAGTTGAATTCAATTCCTGATATCCTTTCTAACTTTCTGTCTCATTGATCTGTCTAATGTTGACAGTGGAGTGTTGAAGTCTCCCATTATTATTTTATGAGAGTTTAAGTCTCTTTGTAAGTCTCTCAGGACTTGCTTTGTGAATGTGGGTGCTCCTGTATTGGGTGCATATATATTTAGGATAGTTAGCTCTTCCTGAAGAATTGATCTCTTTATGATTATGTAATGGCCTTCTTTGTCTCTTTTGATCTTTGATGGTTTAAAGTCTGTTTCATCAGGTTTGCAACCCCTGCTTTTTTTGTTTGTTTGTTTTCTGTTTGCTTGGTAGATCTTCCTCCATCCCTTTATTTTGAGTCTATGTATATCTCTGCATGTGAGATGGGTCTCCTGAATACAGCAGAATGATGGGTCTTGACTCTTTATCCAATTTGCCAGTCTGTGTCTTCTAATTGGTGCATTTAGTCCATTTACATTTAAGGTTAATATTGTTATGTGTGAACTTGATCCTGTCATTATGATATTAGCTGGTTATTTTGCTCGCTAGTTGATGCAGTTTTTTCCTAGCATTGACGGACTTTACATTTTGACATGTTTTTCCAATGGCTGGTACCTGTTGTTCCTTTCCATGTTTAGTGCTTCCTTCAGGATCTCTTGTACGGCAGGCCTGGTGGTGACAAAATCTCTAAACATTTGCTTGTCTACAAAGGATTTTATTTCTCCTTCACTTATGAAACTTAGTTTGACTGGATATGAAATTTTGGGTTGAAAATTCTTTTCTTTAAGAATGTTGAATATTGGCCCGCACTCTCTTCTGGCTTGTAGAGTTTCTTCCGAGAGATCTGCTGTTAATCTGATGGGCTTCCCTTTGTGGGTAACCCAACCTTTCTCTCTGGGTGCCCTTAACAGTTCCTTCATTTCAACTTTGGTGAATCTGACAATTATGTGTCTTGGAGTTGTTCTTCTCGAGGAGTAGAAGACTACATTTTTAAATGTATATTTTATTCATTAGTGTGAATCTACTGTATTACTTAGTACTTGGTACATATCCGACAGTAAGTAAATATTTTTGACTATCTGAATTGGTGAATTTGTATAGGTTTGTAGTCGATTACATTTATATTTCTATTACAATACAGACAAAGTGATTATCTATGTAGAACTCTCCAAAGATTATTTTTAGAAAGCAAACTTTTTCTATCCAACAGTTATTTGTGAATTGCTTTCTATATTTGAAACACTGTTCACCGGGGCTTTAACAGTCCTTATGCTCATGAAGATGATGATGATGATTATTATTATTATTATTATTATTATTTGACGGAGTCTCACTCTGTCACCCAGGCTTGAGTGCAGTGGCATGATCTCAGCTCACTGTAAGCACCACCTCCCAGGTTCACGCCATTCTCCTGCCTCAGTCTCCCCAGTAACGGGGACTATAGGCATCTGTCACCACGCCAGGCTAAATTTTTTTTTTTTTGTATTTTTAGTAGAGAAGGGATTTCACCATGTTAGCTAGGAAGGTCTTGATATCCTGACCTCGTGATCCACCTGCCTGCGACTCCCAAAGTGCTGGGATTACAGGCGTGAGCAATCGCGTCCAGCCCCAAGATTATTTCCTAAAGATAAAGGCAGAGGCAATAAACAATTTATCAAGAAATAACAAGTAATTCTGTAGAAAAATGAGTTGGACACTATACATAGGGAAGGTCATGCCTGAGGCAGAGTCAATTTTCAATGTGATGTTTAAATGAAGTTCTCATTGAGAATCTGTCATTTGAACAAGTAGTTGAAAGGGGTGAGTGAACAAACCATGTGGATATCTGAAGGAGGAGTTTCTCATGAATTATAAAGGCACTAACTTGAGAACTTGCTATATATACGGAACAGTGGGAATCTGCAATTTCTATCTCCTATGCTTCTCACCCAAGTGATTGACCTCAGCTCTTCAGCCCATCTGCAGGTAGGTTTAAGACAGTCTCCAAATAAGTAGTATCTACTTAGACTAGGGAGAGAGATGAGAGCCATACTAAAAAAGCAGAGGGCAGGGTGAAAGTCTACACTCTAGAGTAAGATCAATTTCTGTCCCGTTCCCTTTCCTTGCTTCAAAATGTCCATTGCCAAGCCTGTTTCTGTTAGGCAGGGCATTGGAGAACTCTTTGCTGAAGGAAATTAAGAGTCTCATTAAAATCTTCAAAAAATACAGTGAAGGGATTGAGTGACCATCTTCTTACAGTGTAGTCCACATGTCAGTTTTCCCTATTCAGACAAGCAGAGTTCTCAGATCGTAATTAGTCATAATTACTCTTAATGTTGAATGAACAACCAACAAATACCAGCCATGAAAAGAAAGTCTACAACATGAAACACGGTCATCAAAAAGTTGGGGTGGGGTTTGGTGGCAGGGGAGAAGAGACTCAACCCAACTAATCCAAATGAGATCTTGGGAACAAAAACTTTAATTGCATAAAATATTATTCAATAATTACATAAGAGGATATGTATAAGCATGTATAAAGAAATAACAATATAAAACAAAAATCAAATAAAGGAAAGAAAGAACTAAAAAAATTAAAGAATAAATTCAGAAATTCCAATACATGACAAAAATTTCAACAAAGAACAAATAATGCATAAGTTAACACATGAATTGTTTTAAAATAATATTTTAAAAGATAATGTTAATATATAAATATTAATTTTAATACTTCAAAACGTCTTTACCATTAAAAATGTCTCCATATGGAAAGGCATACCCTACTGTGTACCCAACAAAATGCATGAAATGATGCAAAAAACATAATCTAAGGCAGCTGATCATGAAGTCTTAGAACATGAGAAATAAAGACAATACCAGAATGAAAGTTATGTTACAAATGATGGAACAGAAATTTTAAATTACATCAGATTTCTCATTAGCAATATGATTAAAATTGCTGATGAGAAAGAATTTCCAGTTTAAAATTATATACTCACTCAAATACTAGTCAAGCAGAAGGATAGAAAAGAAGACATTTACATTAATGCAAGCATTCTCAATATTTACTTCCCATTATTCTTTTGACATAAAGCTGCTATGGAATGTATGATCCAGGAAACAGGAAATCTAACACCATAAAGAGGCGATGGACTGTGATGGTTCCGCAAGCAAAGTATTACAATGACAGCAGGTAGTAGGCTAGAATAGCCAGGCAGCACTTAGTGTAGCAGAAAGAAGGAGGCCTCTGGGGGCATGAAAAGTGACCTTAATTATTATCTAATATGTTTAGATGTCTTTAAAGTGACTTTGATAGATATATGTCAGGTCAAATGAAGCATCGGGAAGCAATTAAATTAGATACAAAAATAAAGCAGACAAGTTAAAAACATGAGACAAACATTAATTTCAGAAAAACCAGTACGTTTTATAACAAAGAAAACTAAATATGATTGAATATTGATGCAGAGATAAATAGTTTAAATATATAATTTGCATTAAAAAGTACAGCTTTTGATTGAAAGAAAATGCTGATATAGCCATATATGGCAATATGTAGAGAGTTGAAGTTAAAGGAATACTGGTATAATCAAATTTTACCTGCCATACAGAAATCTGACATAAAATGTAAAATGTTGTCATACGAAATTACTAACATAGCATACTGTTTATGAATATAAAGATTAGTACCACTAATAACAGCTAAATATTTGAATATGGTTGCCCTCTTGTGAGAGAGTAGGGACTGTGGAGGCTGAAGTCAAGTATTGCTATTTTCATTGTGGACTTAGTATCTTGTACATATTATTTACTTTTTTTTTTTTACTAGTTGAATGCATTTTAAGACAATACAGTTCAAAATGCTCTATACAATATAATGATGAACTGCATTATGCTGAAAGCAACCTATTGCAATAACATGCACATTTTAAATAAAAGCCTTAAAATCAGAAATTAAAAGCTTGCCATTGTCAGGCGACAGGATGGAGGAAAATGGTAAAGAACAGGCATAAATTGTTTTGAAATTTTTAAAAATTTTATAAGAATGAAGTTGAGTATTGTCTCTATGCTCTGCCATAAACATTTTGATATTGATTTCTGTAATGGTTCACTCATTTTCACATTTTTGGTAGAGATATTTTGAATAAGGAAGGAAATATAAATTTCTTCCTCTAAAGCTTCTTCGAACTTTTTTCATATTACAACAGTGTCATGATTTTATGCTAAATTATTCAGCTGTAGTCCCCTCGGAACAATTTTAAAAATTATCCCCAAACTAAAGTCAGCTATTTATTTAAGAAAGTGTTCATTTTCCACGAAAATATTTCAGTCCCTCAACATAAGCTCTATAGTTCTTCCAAGTGGTAAGAGTCTAGTCTGGTAAACAAATAAACTACAATCAATGAGAAAAGCACACAATAGGTAATCATTACTTGTTTGCAAAATGAACAAATTGAATGAATGTTGTTATAGCAAATTAAGAAAAACCCAAAGTGTGGATTGCATTACATTCTAATATCCATTTTTAGCATCTTCCTTTGGAAGGCTAGCAATAAGCTCAGCAAGTTATTTTAATCATAGGGAAGACAAACAATTGCCAAACCTAGTGCAGAGAAGCCACAAAAGAGCCATCTGTTTTTCACTGCTGAATAAATGATCAGCAGCAATAAAGAATTTTTTGCCAACTTTTCAGAAAGGCAAATTGCCTTGGAAGAAGGAATAAAAGTGAAGTCCGACATCTACAACCATGTTATATTGAATTATTTCTATAACACAAGCATTTTCTAATTGTAATACATTATTTCTTGCAAAAAAATTTATTCATCTTGTTATTACTCTATAAGGAATATTAAATAAATAGAAATTTGCCATGGATCTGTTCTAGGCTGCTTTATCATCTTTCTATATCTATTCTATCTCAATCATCTCACCAGATCAGGATTTAATTTTCACATCTGGGTGTGTGACTGCCATATCTGTGTTTTTAGCCTCTACTTTTTTCCTATTCTGAATTTCCAGCCCCTGCTTCTTAATATCTCCAAATATCTTAGGATTGCTTCAAACTATGGTGCATCTCCCATCTCAAATTTTCTCTTCTATTTTTTCTTACTGCACGTATTAACCTTCATTTGTCCAATCACCTGAGCTCAAAACCTTAGTGCCTTTCTTCTTGTTTGACTCTGTAATTTCTTGCCAATTGCATGTATCTTTTCTCAACAATGTTTTCACACATATACTCATTGTTTATCCCGTTTTTCGCTCTCCTAGTTGACATTTTCCTTACCTTTCATCTTTTCATTACCGTTCATCTAGCAAGCAAGCTTAATTACTACCCTATGTATTGTTAGCATATACTTTCTTCAGGAAAATCAACACTGGTGAACTCTTCAGTCAGAAATCACCAATGCTCCTTCAGCATTTAAGAAATAAATCCAGTTTCCTTGGTTGTAATTTTAAATTTATCAAGGTCTTGCCTCCAATTATTTCTAACTTCATTTTTTAGTGCTTACTTTCTAGCATCTTATTTCTCTGTCAAACCATTTCAATACTTGTGCTTGCCTGCCAAACTTTGACCCTATATTTGCGTTGATGTTTGTATCAGGATTTCCTTTTACTGTTAGTTACACCAAGACAAATTCAATCCGTCTTCCCAGGCTCATTCAAATGTCAACTATGGCAGAAAGTTTTTCACGTTACACCACTAAAAAAATGATGTGAGTACTCATAGTAATTTTTGTGTGCCTAATTGCTAGTCATTTTATCCAGTATAAAACAATAATCTCTAAAGGCTAGGATTTGTAGTAGATTGTCCATATATTATCAAGTTGTTTATAAAAAGAACATCCGCTACATAGCTAATACTGCTCTGGGTTTTAAGAATATAGAGATGAATAAGACAAGATCCTTGTCTTTAAGAATATAGAGATGAATAAGACAAGTAAAGTATTCATTCCTTTAGTGGGAGAAACAGTTATTAAATGAGTAGGTGAATAAACACAACTTAAGGAAGTAAGTAGTGCCTTAAAGAAAATAATGCAGAGTAATATAACAGAGGGCATTTGTAGTCATTTGGTAGGGAAAAAGAGTCAGCTTAAAGCATTTCCTATGATAATATAATGAAAAGAAAGAAGGAAGAAAAAAGAAAGAAAAGGAAGGTGTATACATTGTACTTATACCAAACAATATGTAGAATTGTTCATACATTTATTCAAAAGTACATTTTGAGCAGCTCAAACATTCAAGATCTACTGTAATTTCTGGATAAATAAAACATGATACAAACCAAAGTAGCTCAGGTTGTGAGGAGACAGGTATGTAAGATCATATAATGCTATATGACAATTTCTGTAATAGCATAAAATGAGTATTAAAAAATTATATTGGGAACATGAAACAAGCAGTAATTAGTGCAGTCTTGAAACACCATCTGCAAAGTCTGATGAACAAAGCGATTTCTGTGCTGGATCTTAAAGGATTTAGTGCTCAGCACTCTTTTCTCCTTTCTACTTAATGGGCTCATTCCAACAATATACCAATATAGCGCACATGGGAGTTCCAATGCTTTATTCATTTATTTATAATTGTACTTTCCTGGCCATACTGGTTTATCTATTGATGGAGTTGTGATCCAACATTGTAGCACATTCTTAGGTCACAAATGGTTGGTTCCACGGTGGAAACATAACTTAATGTGAGTCTTTTTAGCAGGAATCTTAAATTTGATATTGAAGATAATACTGAATCTATGTCAAAAGCAAAGCTCACAAACATTCATCAAAAAACTGCCGAGAGCCTTATTTCAAAATCCAGGGACAATGTCAGTCAAAAATAATGGAAAGGACATAAGAAGACATAGAAGGGGAAGTTGATATGCAATGGAAAGAGAAAACAGATTTTTTTTTTCAAGATTATTTGTTAATTCCTGAAACCTAGTTCAATCCTTCAACTTTCATTTTTTTTGAGCTTCCATTTTTCTTAGCTGGTTCAAATTAACATTGTGTTGCTTAAAACCAAAAAACTTCCAGATTAGTTTAAAAATAGAACAGTGTTCCAGATAGGGAAGGGAGAACTCAGAAAGACAAAGGCTAAGAGCTTTGCATGAGTTTCATTTGTTCAGGAAGTACAATGTCACCATTCTTCTCAGGACAGAACAAGTGAGGGGTTAAAAGTAATAGATAAGATGTGTCTAAGTTTCAGTGGCAATGGTAGGAAAAATTGGTCAAATTAGTAGCACTATTATGATTGCTGTCTACCTTTTACTTTACGGTTTGCCTTTGAACCGTATATTTAAACTCCTTCAAAATTTTGCTTCATAAAAATACTTTTCTGCTTTTCTCTTTACCCATCTCAGACACATTTTCCAAAAAAATTACCAATTTCATAGGAAATATCTTAACATTAAATTGGCTTCTGGATAATTAAAAAAGTACTGAATTCCAGAAAAAAAAAATCAAATGCATACTGCACAAGACAATTTTTTAAATTTGATTAGGAATTTAAAAATTGAGCAGTAACAATAACAAGTTATGTATAGATTAGTCTTGTAAGAAGGTAGATATGGTTGGTCAGCATGATGACACGTCATATTTATATCAGAGTCAATATAAGGTACTATTACTCGTTTTGTTTTTTATTTACTTTAACTTACAGAACTTGAAAAATTAAGTAACCATTCTATGTCCAATTAGAGTAGAAGACAATATACTATCTTATTTGTTTTTTACTAGTATGAAAAACAGAGTCACGAGTCATTCAGAATTAATACAGTAAGATTTTTGAGTTGAACTCAATTTGGGCACAATATCAACATGTCAATGTCCTCGCAGCTTTACTCCATTGTTTTCTAACTGATGAAAGCCTATTATTTGTCCATTTTATCTAGCAAAATGGATAGCAAATCCAAAATTTCAAAAAAGAATACTGAAGTTCCTGAAAGGTACTCCAGAGATATGTGCATTCATTTATTATAAAGGATATGGTAAAAAACAAACACGGAAACTGAAGACAACATGCAAGGTTTACAGCTGCACAATATTCCTTTCTTTTTAGAGGAAAAATTTGCACTTCGTGAAAGCTTTATTTTGGTTGTTTAAATAGAAATTTGAAAATTAATGCATTTCATTATCATAACTGGGTAGGAAGACATGGGAGAATGATATGGCTGTGAAGAAATATGCTAGGAGACATTTGAAGTGTATATAATCGGTTTAATCTTTAAAATTTTTTATTTACATGACACATGTGACTTATAATGATACTTGCATATACCTTTGCTTTGTATTTTTGCACTAAGCTTTTTAAAAAGGGATCTTTAATATTAAAATATTATCTAATAAATTCTAATAAATCATAACCCTAATGATTAAATATTACTATATTTAGATAATGTCATTATTCATTTAAACATTAAGAGAACATTACAAATAATTGACTCAAAGACATGAGTTGTTCAAAAAGTCTTTATTGTTACTAAGGAAGACATGTACTCATAGCTTTTTACAATCAAAATAAAATTCCAATAATTCTATAAATCTCAGACATGAATACAGTTAAAGTTTGCATTCAATAATTAGTGATTAAGGATAAGTGCAAAATACTAACTGACTTTAAAGAGTTTGCGCAAAGAGAGGACATATTTCTAGGAGTGGACAGATGAGACAAAAGTATTTGAAGTGTAATGCAAGCACCTCTTCATCCCAGCAATGCCAAGGAAGTCGCAACACGGTACTTCTATGTATACCTCTCAACAACCTGGAGGTTAGGTACATTTTCAGGTGGACACTTTAACAGAATGGTTTTCCAACTTGTTTATGTTTCAGTCAGTTATATTAATTCCACAGCCCATTTTATATCAATATACTATATTGGAATGTTATAAGGTTTCTGGTGAATCCCTTCCCCTTTTAATACTTCAAAGTTTTGACAAATGACATAATGACACATTGTTATGAGATTATCAAAGCAAATAATCATGAGACAGATAACATATTTACTGAAATTCACAAAATATCTGAGTTTTTGGCCCTTCATTCAATAAGAATGTTGGGAGAGATTTCATTTTACCTATATCAAAATTGTATTGAGTCAATCCAAGACAATGTTACAAGTACAACACTAAATATACTTCAAAGTAGAATATATTATATATATTTAAATCTTCAACAAAGTATATTTTAAGTATTAAAACTAAGATATTTTTGGATATTTTCTTGAACATGACTTAACGTGAGAAATACCAGGTTTCTGCAAAACTTGATCAATTTTTAGGTCCAAATGACAATGCCATGTCCGAAACGCATTCATACATGCATTAATATTTCCATTCACTCAATAATCATTACAAAATAAGACTGGAGAAAAAGTAAAAAAATAAGTTAAAGGATGATACCGTATTTAAAGAACAGAAACAAAGAATGAATGAAGTTGTCTGAATTGTCCACTCTTAAAAAAAATTACTTAAGTGAAATATTCCTTGATTGCAGTTTTTATTAACTTTGCGGGTCCATTTGCAAATACATATATGCATACTTTTTTTCTGTATTCGCATTTAGAAAGTCCAACGTAAGCTTATGATTTATACACACATGGACAACATAAGAGAAACAAAATTGGCTGTCAAAAAGCTAAAAATAAAAGTACAGAAAGATTCAAGAAGCTGGTTTTGTTGTGAGTCTGAAAAATAGTCACAGTGGAATACATGAGGGAGATGGCTAGAAAGAAGTTAAGTTGATGTCAGAATGAAGCAGCTGAATTTATTATTACTGAAACAGCACAAGGCTGGCTATTGGCAATGTCTAAGGTGGTGATGTGGGGTAGGTAGCAAATGTACTTTAAAGGTAAAGATAACTTTATGCAGTCTGATCCTATGAAAAATGACATTATAGAATTATGATCAATCTAACTGTTCTCCATTTTAGATTTCTAGCATATATTTCAGTATTGATAAGAATTTCATCTCTAGATCCTTCAACAAATGAGCTTCTACTATGTGCCAGGCATTGAGTTGAGCAATTTACATACATAAATTCATTTAATCCTTACAATAACCACATGAGAAGACATACTCTAAACTTAGAGGTGAAAAAACTGTGATTCTAAAAATGTGAGTAACCTTTTGAAAACTGCACAGTAGGTAAGTTAAGAAACAGTGTTCAAAGCCAGAGAATCAAACCCCAGGTACTACATTCTTAAGGAATTGCATTATACTATTATCTAAAAATAAAGCCAAAAAAAGAGAAATAGATCTAATTAGATATTGTGATGGTTAATTTTAGGTGTCTATTTGACCTGACTAAGGAATTCCTAGAAAGTGGGAAAAGCATTATTTCTGGGTGTGTCTGTGATAGTGTTTCCAGAGGAGATGAGTGTGAGTCAGTGGATTGAGGGGGGAAGATCTGCGGTCAATGTGGGCGAGTACAGTCCAATCTGCTGGGGGCCTGGATAGAATAAAAAGGCAGAGGAAACAAGAATTCTTCCTCTTTCTATCTCTTGGATTTGGGACCTCCTTCTGCTGCCCTTGGACTTCAAATCTCTAGAGTTAATGGCCTTCGGACTCTAGGACTTACACCACCCCGCACCTGGGTTCTCAGACCTTCAGCTTCAACAAGACATTTTACACCATTGACCTCTGTGGTTCTGAGGTTTTTAGACTTAGATTGAGCCATAGTACTAGCATCTCAGGGTCTCCAGCTTACAGATGACATATCACAGGACTTCTCAGCCTCTGTAATCAAAAGAGCCAATTCACCTAAAAAATATCCTCTTGTGTACTATATCTATATCTATAGATATATCGGTATCTACATCTATCTATATCTATATATCCCATTGGCTGCCTCTGGAGAACACTAATACACAATTGAACAGCAGAAACAGCAATAATATCTAAGCACATAAGTAATATTGTCCTGCAGTGTTTATTAACTTTTGACTGTCACAGACCCAGTAGCAAATCTAATTAGATCTAGGAACAATGTCTAAAGAAAATGCACATACATATATATTACAAAAATGATTTTGCATAGTTTTTGGGAAAACAAAAAATGAAACATTTATTAAAATGATAGGCCATAAGAAAAGTGTATAATTTGAAACACTTGGGTAAAATACTTAATACTTTGTGCAACATGGGAGATATGTCTATGAAGCTGGTTACATTTTTTGTAGTCACTTTGGGCTTTAAGGATTTTAAAATGCAGTGTGATCAGAATTAATGAGTCCCAGTTGACAGAGCCATCAATAGTATTATGATATTCTTTTATGTGAGACATGAAAATTCCAAACATCCTGTACTTTACTAAGGTTCTGTCTGGCAAGGGATTACCATGAGACACCTTTATGAGTTGTTTGAAAATTTCTTTGCAAAGGTCAGTTCCCTACAGAATTGATATTGGTAATTCATTCAAAAGCAAAGCTACCTCTCCAAAATATGCAACTTTCTGTCTGATTAGAGCTGAGAGGCCAGGAAAAAAAAAAAAAAAAAAAAAAAAAAAAAAAAAAAAAAAAAAAAAGAGGCTTCTAAATTATCTTTGTTTCTAAAGCAGACTTACTCAGAGTTGGTTTCAAGGGCATAAGAATCCATACTCTTCAGCATTTTCCGAAAATTTCATGGTGAGGCAAAGTTCCTTTGTGAGAATTATATATTTATTTTTAAGCTAAAAATTGGCATTTTTAGAGCTTATTATTTGCTTCCCTCTGGCAGCTGCCATATTGCTCTGAACATTACTGTGTCTGCCGTCATTTGTGACATATTCCTAGAAGGCTCGTCAGGAAATTTGGTCTCAGACTCTAACTTAATGAAGATTTAACAATAAGAAGAATCCTACACTTTAATAAAACATCAAAAACATCCTTGGCAGCATGAAGACTAAAAGAGAGCCAATGGTAAACACTGAGCTGTCTGTGGCATTCTGAGAGAATCAAAATGAGAGCACTCAAATGATTTTGTAGCTTCAGACGTGGTCAAATTCTCATGCAACTGATTTGTGAAAATATGTATCTAGTAATGGGCAAGATGGTAAATTTACTTAAAATAAGTTCCAGATGAAAATTATAAGACCTACTTCAACTGTAGTTCATTCTTTCAGGAGGAATCACAGAAGGGAAATAATAACAATGTGTGTTTCCTTCCTCTTTTGTATCCTATGCATTATGTAATTTTTCATGTCAATTAGTGCATTCTTATGATGTTTCACCTTCAAACAGCTTCTGGAGAAACCATAAGAAGAAGAAAAGAAAATGAATAGGAAAATATTTAAGACTGAGGATGAGGAAAGTGAATCATAGATAAGGATTGAAGAATAGAAATTAATCCTTTACTTATGTGTTACAAAACATTGTTATTAGCTGTGTAGAACGGTAGGCCAGCGTGGTGTCCTCTGAAAATGTAAAAAACAATTGTACTAAAATAGTTTCTTAGACTTAAATTGGTCAAATTTGTTTATTCACACAGTTATTATTAGCAAATAGTGGGAATTGTACAACCAATTGTACAATGGTAGCAACCAGTGGGAATTGTATGCCTTTAACAAAAGTGTATTCCTTGGGCATTTATAAATACTTGAAGCACCAATCAGGCTTCATGGAACTGTAATCTGAGATTCTGTACTTGAAAGGGATTATAATTTATCACCCAAAATCTGATCATTGATATTGACCCTGTTTAGGGAAATACTATGCAAGTAGTTCATTGCATAGTCTTATGGAAAAAACGCATTTTCAAAACACAGGCAAACTTGGGACTGAAGATATTAATGCTTTGGTCCATATGTGGATTGTGATATGACTCTTAACCTGTATTGGCTTAGCCCATTTATTCCTGTTGCTCCATTTCTATTTTCAACTTCTGATTGTAATTTTTCTTCCCATGAAGATTTCCTCTAAGGACAGAATATAATGATCCAATTACTTAAATATTTGAGGCACTGGACAGTTGATTTTCTGATTGAAAAATATCGGATCATAATTCTGTCATAAACCATTCTGTGTAAAATTGGGTGTTATGATATTTCCCTGAGAATTCCTTACAATTTCAATTGCTAAAAAGAAAGAGAGAAAGAAATGTTTCTACTTTTAGAAGCTTCCAGTCAAATTTGGGAAAATGGTTAAGTCAGTGAGGTATTCTTTATATTGGGAGGTACATTGCCAGCCAGCCAGCCAATTAAGACAGTCAGCTAGTCATCTTTCTTTCATAACACTCAGCTTCTGTCAACTAAACTAAGCCGATTCAGCCAATTGCATTAGGCTCTTTTGGTAGATATACACACACTTTGGAAATTAGATGTGAGGGCTCTAATTCTACTGTCCCACAATCTCTCTACCAGGTGGAGCTACAAGATGAAAACAAGTCTCTAAATGAATTCTGTACCAGAAAGCAGGCAAAAATTTTCACACAACTTACTTTTGTGAGTGCAACAAAGTCTCACACATTCCTAAGCACTTTGGATGATTGATTCAAGGCACGTGCCATGATATTTTAGCAGCAGAAACCAGGTAACATTTAGTTGGAATCTCATTACAGTATTCATTATTATATAGCAAGAAAACAGAGTCAGATAGACCTTCTATGCCTAGAGCACCAATGAAATTGGTATAAATTGTTGTATTTTTGTTCTAACAAGAGCAGCTGTTCTTGAACAATATTTATAGCCTGCTCATATATCTAGAACAGCAAAGTCAAAGTTTTTCTATCACTTCTTATGCTGAACCAATTAGTGTCTTTTCATCAATCTGACAATCATAATAATATTATTGACAATTATTTTGTTGGTAAAAGGTTAAGTTATAATTCCTTCCTAAATCTCTACCTCTGTTGCTGGTTTGTATGCAGCATTCACTAAGAAGTTGAAATCCTTGAGGTCCAGTGAGGGACAACAGGGAGTTTGAAAAGACCACTCAGTGGACTAACTAACACTGTCCAAATTTGTATGTGTCCTCTGAGGACATGAGAAGAAAGTGTCTTAATATTCCTGGCTGATCTCTGTTGCATCTCTCTGGTTTGTTTTACACCAGTGGACTCACAAAGCACAAAAGACACATCTCACAGGGCAGTCACTTTTATGAATCTCAGTGAAGCGGCATGTCACTGATAGGTTGAACTAAAATTGATTCTTGTGAAAACAGCTTAAGAAATACAGGCATTCTGGGGATTAAGTGGGTCCAGCTGGATAGGAATACAATGATACCTAGAGCAAGGCTGAAGTTATTAAAGTTGCTACTATTGCTAACTCTAGTTTCAACAGCGTCAGCACCTACATGGAAAACTGAACTAATCTAGACTTTTGCTATTTCTGTGTAGTATGTCAGAAAAGAACACAGTGAATTGTTGAGAAGCCAATTACCAGTCTCTAGCATAGTTGGATATGCTGATACAATAAAGCTTTTTCTTGTTCATAGGATAAGTTTCATATTAGTGCTTCTGCAGCCAATCCTAGGAGTCTAAACAGGTTTCTTGACCAGGGTTCCTCTTCTCCTGCTCTGGCCCCAGTCTGCTGAAGAAGAATGGTCTAAGGCAAGGTCATTGTCTTCAGCTTCAGTGACAGACATTGCAGGAATACATTTCTTGCTTTTCATCCTTATTGTTTTGTTTTTCACTTCACTAAAAGGAGTAAAATAGTTTATTATATAACAATAAAAAGTAGTGGGAAAAGGGACAATTTTTCTTCTTCCACAAATCACCCTCCCAAACTTGTAGAAAGTGCTTCAGCCATTATCATTATTAAATCTTCAATCTTAGGCACGTGGACCTTGGATAATGTTCAGCCAAAACTTCAGCTTCTCTCACTTGTCATCTTTTGGGCTATCCTTTGGTGATTCTCCTTTTTCAATTATATTCTCCACCTCATGTGACTACTTCATTCTGGCTGCTTCTTGTGCTCCATTTCATAGCATCTTAGAGTGTTAATGTCAAGCCAAACAGAAAGGATACAGGTGGTTGTTTCTCCAGCTGCAGACTCTGCACCTCTCCCATCACTTTCTCTCCCTCACTACCACCAACCTTCCAGAAATGGATAAGTAAAAGTAAGAACATGTGTTATGAAACAGAATTGCTCAAATAACTAACCACTTTTTGAAGTGTGCATTGCTGTGTATACTAAGTAACCTCCCTGAGTAGCACAGAATAAGGTCAGTAGGCATGCATATATATTGAACGCATACTGAATGCATACTGAAACATTAAATATTAAATTAAGGCAATATAATACTGTCATTACACATTCCATTTTCAACTTTAAATGCATAATATTATATACTAATGCAAGCACCCCAAGATGTATTATCAATAATTTTTGAAAACATTACAAATGGCCTTATGAGTTGTGTTAGCTTTTCTAGAATGGGATGCAGTTAAAATGATGTTCTGGCACCCCCAAGCCCAGACCTTAAGAGAACTGGCAACTTGTACTTTCTGTCTCTTCAAATCTAGCCTCTATGCTCAAAGAAACCCAATCCCAAATGGAAAGACTACATAGAATATAACCAAAATACAATATTTAACAGTCCTAGCTGAGCTGCAAGCCAGCAGCCATATGAGCGAGGTATTTTGGATGGCCTGCCCTAGTTGAGCTCCCTAATTGATAAGTACATCTCAGCTGACATCACTTACAGCACAGGAATCACTGGCCAAACCCAAATAGCCTACAAAATCACGAGTGATGAAAAAGTGGTTCTTATTTTAGATTATTAAGCTTTGAAGTTGTTTATTATTTATTTAGCAATAGATAACCAAATTTTGTCTCTGTATGTCTTTCTTTAAATAGAGAAATCAAGAGAAATCAAGAAATAAAGAAATCACCACCATCATATGTAGGTGTGTACACACACACACACACACACACACACACACATTAATTTTGGATTCACATTTTTAAATGCTTATTTTAGATATATTGCTTGCAACATAATTAAAGAACACTGACAAGTATCTATGTGAAGTCAGTTGATTACTCCCATAGTAATTACTCGGCATAGTAAAAGGTGATCTTCAGACCAATAGCTCCCTTTCAATTGCCATGTAATATCATACTATACACATGTGCTGAAGTTGATCTCTGTGCACTTAGAGGTTTCTTAACTTTTAAATAAAATTGAAAATGTATGTCATACAGGCTGGTTAGTAAGCTGCAGAAGGTAGTAGTGGCATTATATTTTTAGACATTAATGGATACTTTCTTCTCTGGCATTTAATATTTCCTTAATTATTTTCATAATTGGACAATTTGAAGCACAGAATTAATTTCTCTTGGGGGAACAACAGAGACAAATTATTGATCTTTGAAAGTCAAACTTCAAGGTCTAGACATAAGGTGAAACATTGAGGATAATATCTGACATATGAAAAAAAGAGAAGTGAAAAAAAGAGAAAGAGAGAAGGGTGGGAGGGGATGGGAGGGGAGGGGAGAGGCTGATGCGTGTACCAGGGATAAGAGCTTTCTTTCTGTGAGTCCTAGGCCCTACAAAGTCAAGTCCAGAGTATAAGAAAGCATTGATTTGAGCATCAATAATAAAAGAATATTTGTATTCCCCATACCACTGTGAGATTTTTACTTGTTGGTAAGGTTCCAGAGATTTTCTTTACCCAACTAATGGGAAGCAGTAGAGAATAGATGCAGGTTAGTGAGCCATATGAAAGGGTACAGTGGTTCTTAAGAGGGGGCGATTTCACACTACCCCCAAGGTAACTGGAGATGTCTGGAGACTTTTTGATTTTAAAGACCTGTGGGAATGAGGTATTTATTGGGTACATTTCAGGATTAAGGCTAAACTTCCTACAGTGCAGAAAACAACAGAGAATTTTCTGGTCCAAAATGTCAATAGTGCTGAGGCTGAAAAGTCTCTCATACCTCAGCGTGATGCAAATAATAAAGAAATGTATTTCATCACCAACAAAATTAACATTAAATTAATGAAGAGCTTTAAACAATTCTACTCACTTTTTCAGCCCCCAAGTGGATTGAGAATAATGCATTTTTAAATATCTTTAAAAAGGTAGGAAAACCCTGAGAGAGAAGCAAATCAGATCTTTTGTTTTCAAACACGGGAGAATACAACACCATTTTGAAAACCAGGTGAAATGGTGTTTAGCAATTAAAAATGTGGCTGCGTTTTTAAAAGATCTAATGTCAGGATTTCCTGACCCCTTCTTCCACTGACTGGTGTATTATGTAAGGCCCTCATGTTAGGCTGTGGCCTAAAAGATAAAGATAGAGTTTAAATAAATTTTCACCTGAACTCAAGCTTTTGTAGCCAGTAAAATAAAATCATGACTAAATATAAGTTCAGTTTTAGAAAAAAAATAAATTTCCAGCACCTATGAATTTCTAGAATCTATATCATATCTGCTTCTAAACTATCATCTTTAGGTGAAGAAGAAAGTTATCAACTATACCAACCTGGGCTATATCTTTTACTTTCTTTAAAGCAAAGTGAAGAATAATAACAATCAAACATTAAGGTTTTAAAAATACTAAATCTGGGGCATTATTGAGTATGAAAAATTTTCCATGATTAAAAATGTCAAAAACAAGAAACTAGAAATATGGTGTTATCAATGTTATTTGTGTAACATTTGATTAAAACTTTTCATAATTATTTTTATTTTGCAGTTTTATATAATTATTTTTGTCATAAATTCTTTATATATTGTGTTATATGTAAAATGGGAAAGAAAGGATGTACATGGAATGGGTTTCAATTAACTGAAACATACTTCATAAGCATCCAAACATTTCTAATACAGAGGATTTCCAAAGATATGTGACTTTCTCTATTTAATGGAGGACAGAGTTCAGAGTATCTATAAGCTTATAATTTCCATGCAGAATACAAAGGAAAGTCAGATCAGAAAAGGGTTGAGGCTGTGCGTGTTGGCTCACGTCTGTAATCCCAGCACTTTGGGAGGCCAAGGCAGGCAGATCACGAGGTCAGGAGATCGAGACCATCCTGGCTAACACGGTGAAACCCCATCTCTACTAAAAAAATACACACAAGAAAATTAGCCGGGTGTGGTGGTGGCCGCCTGTAGTCCCAGCTATCCGGGAGGCTGAGGCAGGAAAATGGTGAGAACCCGGGAAGGGGAGCTTGCAGTGAGCCAAGATCGTGCCACTGCACTCCAGCCTGGGCGACAGAGCAAACTCCGTCTCAAACAAACAAACAAAAAAGAATTGTAATTTTTTGAAAAGGTGAATCCATAAAAGGATTAGTTTTCATCCTTCCATCTCTCCCACTCATAGAAAAAAATATGAGTGGGAGAGGAAGAAGGATAGGAAGTTGCACCCTGAGAGGATTTTTTCAGAGTTCAAATTGCCTAATAAAATAGCTCTGAGTTATGATAAGGTTTAGGTTATGGTTGTGCATGTGAGTTGCTGAAAGAAAGTGAAGACAAAATGTTTCAGAGAAAAAAGGTCAAGGAGAGTCAAGTAATACATGCCAATTGACATGACAGTTAATTGTGACTTCATTACCCCATGTTCATTAAAGATGTGCAATCTACATTTTTCTTAAAATGATTTACGTGAAAAAAAGTTTGTTCAATTGAATTATTTTCCTCTTTCAAAGAAGGAAAACTACATTATATAACCTTGTGTTCTTTTTCTCTTTACTACTGTAATTTAAAGAAAATCCTAGAGTAAATGAGTAAGAAAGAGGAAAAGAGAGGGAGAGGGAGAAAGAAGGAAAAGAGAAAGAAAGAAAAAGAAGAAGAAGGTGAAAGAGGAGGAGAAGGAAGAAGAAGAAGGAGTTGCAAAGGAGTAGCATCTTTGCTAACATCTCTTCTCAAAAATTCAGAGTAGGTTTATGTAACGGGTTGTGATAATTTTTCCTTCTGAGCCTGAGCACAACAGTCACGATTTCTTCTCCAGCTGGTACTCCACAAAATCATTACCAATTTACTGAAAGTGGCAAGTGAGATGAATGTATTTTCTAGTTTCATTATAGATGGATCAATTGTATTTCCTCTCGAGAAATTAGTAAACAAAAACTGATACATAACTGCAATTATTAACACATCAGTTCATATTTTCCTTTCTATAGGTTATCAATGTATATGAATCTTGCACATATTTAACAAACATGTCAAAATACACCGCTTGAAATGCAAAGAATAAAATTGTTCTGGTCACTGAGGAACTTGAAAATCAGTATAAACAAGAAAATGATGAGAAATATAGAGAAAAAGAGATTGAAGAAACATGAAAATGGTGGATGAGAGAGAATTGCTTGGAGAGGAGATAGATGGGTAAGAAAACAGAAGGTTACACTTGAGCTTAACTAGATTTCCATACGATAGATAACACAGCAATGACAGAGGAAGGGATAGCCGATGCAGAGACAAGGAGATGGGGAATAAGGGAGAAACTGAGTAAGTGAAAAATATTGCAATTGCAACAAAAGTAGAGAGTTTTCTTATTGCTATTACTTTACACTGCTGTATCTTCAATTCCTAAAATAATGCTTGGCACTATTCTAGGTGTTCCATAATACTTCCAGACTGAAATTAAAACTTCTAGTATTCTTTTGTTCTAAAGTATTTTCAAAGTTCAGTAAAGATAAGGATATAAAAATGACTTTTCTTTGTTCATGTAGTTTTACACGATGAATGTAACATTATGTATTACACCGGGAAACATTATAATAGATATGAATTTTAAGTTGTTAGTTATGCAGAACTTTCATTATCATTTCATAACATTGTCAAGTTGTTGGGGAAAAAATTTACTTTGCTTGAGGCCTGGCTTAGTTCTGTCTGTGTATGCTGGTGCTGGGTAGACAAGCACATTTTTTTAAGCTACTTTATAGTGTTCTTCAGAATTGAGCAATACCCTAGGGAGCTGTCAAAGCATTGCCTGAGGTGATTTCATATGTTTGTGCTTATAATTGTGAAAATGTAACTGCAGTCGCACAGCATGAATATGTACTGGGACAGGTCTACCTAGTGTTACATCTCCTCCAACAATACTTTACCATCCAGAAGCAAGAGAAGAGGGGTTGGGTGTGGGAGTTATCTCAGCTGGGTGATTATTGCTTTGGGCAGTACGGAAAGTTACTTGAGTAAAAGACAGTAATACTAAGGATAGCATTTAAATAGCAAAGTAGGCAAACACCAAGGAGAAAGAATATGAAAATCAAAAAGCTTGAGGAGTCCAGAGCATAGAGTAGCACATTACTCACCTTCCCAGTGGCTCTCAGCTGAGTACATTGAGAGAAAAAGGCTCTCAGTTTAAGAGAAACTGATTATCCAAGTCATACCACATCCTCTAGGAGAGCCTACATCCAAAGACTGGTGCAAGGCAGCAGCTAGGACAGGGATGGGAGGAGAGTGACAACCTTGACTCAAAGTGATCGATTTAAAGAAACATCCCAACTATCCATGGGATTGGCCAAAGCCTTTTCTTCATACTGTGCCACAGTTCAACTCTTCCTTTGTCCAATTCTACTTCACTCATCTACAAAACGTTGAGCCTAAGGGTCAACTAATACTCCAATTACTTACTTCTTCTCAACAATATTTATTCATGCTTATCTCCATTTCAAAGTTTATTTTCTGAAAAAACTGAACTAATACATTTGGTAGCAAGAATTATCTAACGAATGGTCTCTAAGAATATTTTAGAGACTGCCTGACAATAAAGCCCTCATCATTTGTAGTAGGTGGATTTCTAATAATCCCTGGCATGCTATTGCAGTGCAATTGTTAAAACATTTACTGGTAGAAAATTGACACCACTAAAATACATTGTAATGCTGGTTGCAGTATCTTAAGCTAAGAGATCTAAGAAGTACTAATTATAAGGAAAATAGAATCAGACAGCTAGGTTGAGTGCCATTGATACTTTGGAGGATGAAAATGAAACTCTGGGGGTAATTATTCTCCACTTACAGCTGTTTTAGCAATGCTGACTAAAAGTCAAAGTGACTCCTTGGCAGCATACAAAGAGAAACTCACCTCCTGCAGTCAAGAGGAAGATTATACGTGTTTCAGAGTCCAGAGAAAGTTGAATTATCAATCTTGGCCACTCTGGGCTGCCAAGGATAGGGCACTGGTTGAGAAGGAGTGGGACACTGAGACTTAAGATGTAGATATCTGACTTAATCTTCTTGGAAATCTCAAAATTTCATATCCCCCTGAACCCACTGAATATGCATGAATGATTCCTCATTTTCTTTCCATGGCTAGCATTTCTCTCTTGCTTGGACATTATGCAAACACGTCAGGATCTACCCTCATTTTCTCTCTTGAGCACTGGATTTTAACTACGGTCATATTACATGGTTCAGCTAAATAAGGAGTAGGCCTTCTAAGAAAGCAAAGGACCTATATTCCAAAGGAGCTCCAGGACCTAGTCCACTCATTTTGGAAACAGCTCATAAAGTATGTATAATACTAGACCCCAAGAGAGCTATAGGAAAACTGTTGGAAAGTAATGATGTGGCGGGGGGGGGGGGGGGGGAAGAAAAAAAGAAAAAAAAAAAGCACATTGACTCCTAGTATATGGGAAGAAAGACCTTGGGAATGAATCCCTGTTAACACTGCTAAATGCCTCTTAGAAACTGGTAGGAAATAATTCACCATATTAAGTGCAGCGGATATTCCACATTGACGGAGAGTGAAAAAGGGGGGCAGAAGGCTTAAAAAAGTAGGTATGCTAGAGTAGCTATACTTTGTGAGAACTGAAAACCCACAAACTGATTATGCTTCACAGAGGAGCCCAGAAGACATCCCATTTTATAAAGTAGATAGAGCAATCCAAGCATGGTACCTCACACCTGTAATCCCACCATTTTGGGAGGCAGAGCTGGCGGATCCTCTGAGCCCAGGAGCTCGAGAGCTGCCTGGTCAACATAACGAAACCCTGTACTTATCAATAATATGAAAATTAGCCAAACACAGTGGCGGGCACATGTAATCACAGCTACCTGGGAAACTGAGGTAGAAGTATCGCTGAGCCTGGTGAGTAGAGGCTGCAGTAAACCATGATCACGCCATTGCACTCCAGCCTGGGTGACAGAGAGAGATGTTGTCTCAATAAATAAATAATAAATAAACAAACAAACAAACAAACAAACGTGCTGGTGAGAGTTAAATCTTAGATATCTTTGTGAAGCTCAAGGATGATTATGCTTTTGTAGGTCAGTCTAATGGTAGGAAAAGCTGTAAGAGAACAGAGGTTGCTGAGGGCAATAGTGATGATAAACCTTAGCATAACAGAAACCAAATGGCAGATCAACGGTGTCAGGAATAAGGTGAGCATGCTTATCATAATGGGCAGCAAGATTGGACTGGCAGCTAGAAGGACTTAATCTGTCGATAGGTATTAGAATGTAAAAGAGATTCTACATCCATAGGAGCAAGAGAGATGGGTAGACCATAAGGGCATTGTTTTATTCTTCAAATCAAAATAAAGATTGGATGATAAGAAAACTGACACAACTATCTAATAAAAAGTCACAATGCTTTGCCTCGTTCCTGAACTGGAGCCAGTTTTTAAACCTGGAACCCACTAAAGAAAGAAGCAGCTAGAGGAGGGATCCTGTGACAGTACAGCCAAAGTATAATACCTCTCCTGCCAGTAACACAGACCAAAGCTGAGACCATTATATGTCATTATCCCTCAAGCAGATCAATAATCCATTTAAATAGGACCCTTTGCAACTGGAAAATGCATGAATTAATGGTAAGTAAGATTTACAGGTATATTGACTGTGGATTTATATTTCCCTTTTGAACTCAGCCAGCAACACTATCCATGTCAGTGTTTGATGACTCAGCAAGGGATCTTACATAACATCTCATTCAACTAAGAAACCCAATTAAAGGCAAAGTGCGGCATGGGATCCAGTGATCCTACAGTATAAGTTATCATTCAGAAGCTGCTGCAGGCCTTAAAGTGTAATAGGATATGGGGTGGTCTCTTTAGAGTACAACTGAGTATTCAGATTAAAACTGATACTTGGCAAGATGAGACATCATCCTTCAGGGGAAGGGAGAAATATATACATTTATAAATATGCATGTATACATTTATTTATAAATTATATTATCTATATATAAGCCTAAATAAATGTACATGTATATATGTATATCTGTAGATATAGATAGATAGATCTCAATGATAATTATATGATGCTGTGTTCCAGTAGATAGACTACTTAGTTCTAAGAACTCAGGCATGAAAATAGCAGTGAGGATGATGACACTCTTCATCACTCTTAGTGATCCACTTGTAGAATGTTGCATCTTATTTCTATAACTCTGGACTACTTGGATTTAGAGGTCAAAATCTTTAGTTATAGAAGTCTGTTGTAGCAGGAAAATGCTTTTACAAGAAAACTGACCAAGAGTCCTAATTGACTACAACCCAGTTACTTTTGGATCCTTATACCACTCTGATGTGCTCCACCAATGTTCTCTAGACATTCCCCATTTGATTCATTGGTACCTTTGTTGTTACTCCATCTCAACTTAACTCCCTTGCACAGTCCTACTATTTTCAGCCACCGTCAGTTGATCCTGGGAGGACTCTAATAAACTACCTACACACAAATTTTCATCTCAGAGTCTTTCCCTTGCAACTAAGTACAAAAGATAACCCAAAAGTAGATTAATCAAATAGGTACTAGATAGTTACCTTACTTCATCTAACCTAATTTCTATCAATTTTTTAAAAAACTGTATTTTAATATTAAAACATATTCTAGTTAGATAGTGATAAAATGCAATATTTTCACTTATGTTTATTTCATGAGCTCTTTGAGATTTATTTAGACTTAGATATTTATTGTATATAATTATTGAATATGCATTTAAAAAGCTCTAAATGATATAATTTATTAACCTATAATTGATTAAGCTATATCTAAAATATGTTTTCATTCAGGTTCTGACTCTTATAATTCAATAGCTGGCACAACCACTATTGCTCATGTTTTCTTGCATAATATTCTCCTCCATGCTATGAACAACCTAGCAGAAACAGCATTTCTTAAAGGATGCTGTGTTGCTGTCTCTGGGATTCACTTACAAACCACTAACACTCACACTACAGGTTTTGGTGCTGGAGATTTTCTTTCTACAACCCATTTCATTCTGATGAATGAATGGATGATTATAAATAAAATGCTCAGCAAAAGTAGGTGATATATAAAATCTCCAGAACAAGACAGTAAGTAAGTAAAAATACTTGTTAAAACATATGTATCACAGGCGGTTAGGAGAAACATAGCTATACCTATACTTCTATGCTGTATTTACAGAGAACCACTTTGCTATTGCATAGGTGATATTAATGACAAGAGACAAATAAATAAATAAATGAGAAGGTTTGCATTTTCCTAGTCCCAACGTTACCCTAAGAAACTAGGTTAATATCTACCAATCATTTGTATTAATTACAGATAACTACTTAAATCTTTTTGTGGCCTGTTACTTCTTAGGGAATGTTCTGCTTCACGAAGGATATCTAGGTTCATACATCTAAATTAAATAGAGATTTTTGTTTGTTCCTTTCCCCTGATACTTATCTTTCTGTAGTTTAAATACAGCTAAGGATTAGCCCAAGGCAAATTTGGAATGTATGGATATACATTGAAGCAATCCAAACCAAAAAACATGGCAAGATACGTTCATGCAAAGTCAATCAACAACACAGCTATTTATTAAGGTTAGTAAAGAAAAAAGGAGAAATGATGAGAAGGGGTTTAATACATGTCACCAAGCAGGGGACAAGAGAGACAATTTCAAAGTCAGGATTCCAGGACCTGTAGAGGGTTCGAATAGCCACAGTGAACCTTGACATTCTTCTAGAAATGAAAATGTGCTAAACAAGAGCCAGAGTAGATGGGGAGGCATTTCAGGAAAGAAGGCAGAGACATTTCCTGATGCGTGATGTTGAACAGAACACCCTTTATCTCACGGCATTCTAGGCAGCCCTCACAGTACCTACTCTTCCTCTGAGGTGTCAGAGGTTTCCGACAGGGAGATCAATAATGACTGTAAAACAAACACGATTACTATAAATGGTGAAAGAGTTAAACAATATTGCATCTTAAACAATAATCAACCATGGCAACTAGGAAATTTGTCTCCAGATGCCTGCATAACCGTGAGTGCTTTGAGGGACTAGAGAATCTTCTCAGTTCAGAGGAATTCACAGTCCCTTGTTTTTTCATTGAATAAATATCGATTTAGCACCCATAATTTGCCACACATTTTCCAAATACCAATGTTAAAATTTCAAAAAATAGAAAAAACTTGGATTTTTGAGTAGAACCATGCATGTTTACATCAACTATTCACAAAAAAATCAACTTTATACACACTATTAAATATTGTGCATGAACAATAATTTACTTCGGTAAATTATATAGGGCGTTAATTATTACAAAATTCCTGTAACATGTATTAGAATTGTTTTATAGTGTTCACTTGAATTTGATGTGCATTTATTTTCTTTCCCAGGAGGTTTATAAGCTAACACTCTAACTTATACTATTTTGGTTTTGTCTCTCACCAAACAAAGTAAGAATTAAGAATTTATTAACAAGTAATTGATCATGAAAAAAAGGCAAACAGATTTCTGCAAATGTAAAGTTAGGGAATATTACCAATGGTAATTTGCATTGGAAGACTAAGGGGGAAGATACATATTTCTTGTGATTTGGTGTATGAAAATCTCATTTTAAATATATAGACAATTGTTATGCATAACTCATTTATACCTAACAGTTTTTGTATGTGCTACAACTGATCCATTCATATCGATTACACTCTAGGTTAATCAGATTGTAAAACAGATGGTTTGAAATGTATTTCTTTAATAATCCATTTCAAACTGTGACTCATATGTACATAATATTTTCCTCTGTTTTATTCAACTTATTCTATAATTAGACACATGTATTTATTTGACAAATGTTAGAAAGAATAGGTAAAATTTTATAGACATTATGTTTAATATCAGGTTTCATAAAAAGCTTTTGTAATGTTCTTTGACGTTTTCTCGCCCAACAAGGAAAAAACATGAGGTCAAAGACTGTTCCTTTAAAGCAGAAAGCATCTCTCAGTTCATAGGTTTCTTTACCCTGGAGTGTTTTCCCTGGTGCTTTCTTATCAAGGGCTCCAGATTAAAACCAGATCCCTGGAGGACAAAAACATACCTGTATTGCTCTTGCATTTTCTCACTACTCTAGAGCAATATTCCTTTCTGAAGAGAAGCTCGAGAAATATTGTTTGTTCACAACTTAATCCAATTTATTTTTAGTAATTTAGAGATGAAAGGGAGTTGCATGAATGCTTCCAATTGTTACTATCGTAAGTTTCCTAAGGAAAGCAAGAAAACAAACGTTGCATGCATGTGCGCATTATAGAAACACCTTTGTATAAAGGACATATTACTTCACTTGTATTTCAAAATGCATGGCTTCTTCTACAAGTGTTTTCTCAAGAGAATTTATTTTGTAGAAGGAAAAAATATGGAAGGAAAACTACTAGTAGCTATAAAAACATTTATGCTGCATTTATCTATTTCATTTTTAAGACACTATTTTTAAAATGTTTTCCTGTTGTGTCGTTTTGTATTCATCTGTGTGTGGCTATGAAGCTAACAATAGGCTGCTAACACTAGGTGCATATCAGGGTTTAGAAAGGTAATTAACTTTTACTTCTTGGGAAAGCAGTGTGACTTCCATATATTTATTTGTTGACTAATTCTGCACCTTTTTAGTTGAATTTCATTTTTAATCCATACTTTGAATTACGTTGTTTTTGTAGATGATTTTCCTTGTTAAGATGCTAGGAGTTCTTGAATGGATTCTAATATTGAGTAGTCTGAAAGATCATCACTTTAAGTATCTGGCATTCTTAAGTAGAAATGTATTGATCAGACAACACCCCTTACATAATCCTAATGCTCTAAGGAAAAGGCCTTTCCTTGGCAGCTATGGAGATAGATGAGAAAACATCCACTCTTAAAGTTATTTAAATGCCTATACATGAGGACAGCTTCGATAACTAAAGATATGTGTAAGTTCGTATGAGCATGGTAAAAGCTACCTTTATTTAAAACGCAATTTATCTATACAAAGTAGGTAAGGAGCTCCTCCTACCTACCTGACACTAAATTTTTGCATTTCCTGAGTCTAAGAAGTACTCTGGCTTTATTATACACTAAATAATGGATACGCTTTTGGAAAGACTTTTTCATGCAGGCTGTGCATGTCTGGGTGTCTATATAAAACAGATGGCATGTTAAAATTAGGAAAGTTCTAGGAGTCCTTAAAAAGGGACTCTTTAGAAAGGTGTGGTTGGGTATTAAAGAACCCAAGGGTGTAGGTTGGATGTAAGAAAGAGTACAATAATCTGGGGCAGAGAACACAGAGTGGTGGTTCCTAGAAACTTGAAGGAGAGTGTCCAGTGGAGAAGAAATCTTTGAGAGGGGCAGTGACCTTCAGGGGAGAGACACAGTCAGCAGAGGCATCCCCTCAAAGAAGGAACTAGTGGAACAATTACCATTATCTCACTTTTTGCCTTTCCTTCTAACTCTGGGCATACCATTGGCCCAAGCTAACCTAAAGGCAGAAGGCGGGGAATTTGTTTGTATAATCTGTGCAGGTCATTCTTCCAGTGCAGAGAGCAGGAGAAAAGTGGAGAAATGTGCAGGGTGGATGTGAAAAGACACATAGATAATATATAGAACATACGGGAACCAGTGATGGCAAAGTGGAACATTTCAATAGCTTCAGATTTAATGCCTATATAGTCTTTGCTTCTTTTTGTGGCATCAAACCCCAACAATGGATTATTCAGGTAAGCAGAATGACTTTCTTTTAATCAATAGAGGGTAGTCTTGAGTGATTATGTAGGTGAAAGAAGAATACTACTAGGAGGCTAGTAGAACATTTCTATTTCCCTAATAGAGAAATTTGGAATGAAGAATGTAACTGTGCATAATGTGCCACAGTGGACATACAATTGCATACGTAGGCATCGCTGTTCAAAGTTAAATGAAATATCAGGAAGAGGCCAGGCACAGTGGCTCAAGCCTGTAATCCCAGCACTTTGGGAGGCCGAGGTGGGTGGATCACGAGGTCAAGAGATTGAGACCATCCTGGGTAACATGGTGAAACCCTATCTCTACTAAAAATGCAAAAGTTAGCTGGATGTGGTGTCATGCTCCTGTAATCCCAACTACTCGGGAGGCTGAGGAAGGAGAATCACTTGAACCCAGAGGCGGAGGCTGCAGTGAGCCGAGATCATGTCACTGTACTCCAGCCTGGGACACAGCGAGATTCCCTCTGAAAAACAAACAAACAAAATTCAGGAAGAAATTTTAATTTATAATATATGGTAGCAAATTAAAATAAGTAATCATTTTCTAAAAATTATGAAATAAGTGCTATTAAGTTGAATCTAAAAAAAAAATCAAGGTTAGTTTTCAATTTTGAATACTTCACAACTAGAATCACTGGTTTACTTTTATTCTCAAATTTTTATGTACATGAGAGTATTTAGACTTTATTCCAAAATTATATGTTTTCTCGTTATCCTTTGGATAAGTTCATGTAGAGAATGGCCTTTGGATTTCTTCAACAACATTCAACAACATGCCCTTCTCTTAGAAAAATTGTAGAGATATCTAGTAAGGTGTATTACATAAATGTGGTCCTACAGTCTCCCCACACCAATTTGGGAAACTTTCTTTCTCTGCGTGCAGCAATCTGTGTGAATGGAGTTTAGGATTTAGAAACACAATTCTTAATTTACTCTTTTTCAAGAGAGGAGGGTTGAGTTATTTGATTATTAAATCTGGTAGCAGTAATGTAGCATTGTGGCTCTGTTCTATTTTTCCTCTCTTCTGGGAGAAATAAGCAGTTTGGGTGGGTGGGAAGAAGAGAGAAGTATTCTTTTAAAGTGGCAAATTAAATGTCTCTCACTATATTAGCTGGGAACACACCGTTAAGAATCAATAGAAAATAGTTCCAAAGGTGAGACATACTTGAGGGGAAAAATTCAAGATCAACGTAAACTAATGAAAGAGTACCTGGGAGAGTGTCAAGAAGAAATGATTATTGCAGGATAATATCCAAGTGTTGCCTTCGTCCTGAGGGAATACCACATGAATGTTGTAGAACCGAGACTAGGGGAAAGCACAAGAATAGAGAAACATTTTCAGGGAGCCAAGAAGAACTTTTTTTGGAAAATTTGCAAGCTTTTATGCACACAGTCCTAAGGCTAATTTTAAATCCCTGATGAAAAATGTTATAAAATACAGGTAATGATATTTTTAACCCCTACCTAGGAAATCTAATGATCAAATTAATAGATTTTGATGTGACGTTGAATCGAGTCTCCTGTTTAGGTTTCTCTTAGCTTTTTGTTGAAAAAGCAATTCTAATTAAAAATAAATGAACTAAATACATTATGCTTGATGAATTACAAAAGTTTATCGCTGGAGATGTTAGAATATGTACTAACTAGGATGATGGATAAAAAAATGAAACGTTGGTAAATTACATACAAAGACAAAATATATTTCTTTTATTTATTTATTTATTTTATTATTATACTTTAAGTTCTAGGGTACATGTGGATAACGTGCAGGTTTGTTACATATGTATAATTGTGCCATGTTGGCGTGCTGCACCCATCAACTCGTCAGCACCCATCAACTCGTCATTTACATCAGGTATAATTCCCAATGCAATTCCTCCCCCCTGCCCCATCCCTGTGATAGGCCCCAGTGTGTGATGTTCCCCTTCCTGAGTCCAAGTGATCTCATTGTTCAGTTCCCACCTATGAGTGAGAATATGCGGTGTTTGGTTTTCTGTTCTTGCAATAGTTTGCTGAGAATGATGGTTTCCAGCTGCATCCAGGTCCCTACGAAGGACACAGACTCATCCTTTTTTATGGCTGCATAGTATTCCATGGTATATATGTGCCACATTTTCTTAATCCAGTCTGTCACTGATGGACATTTGGGTTGATTCCAAGTCTTTGCTATTGTGTATAGTGCCACAATGAACATACATGTGCATGTGTCTTTATAGGAGCATGATTCATAATCCTTTCGGTATATACCCAGTAATGGGATGGCTGGGACATATGGTACTTCTAGTTCTATATCCTTGAGGAATTACCATACTGTTTTCCATAATGGTTGAACTAGTTTACAATCCCACCAACAGTGTAAAAGTGTTCCTGTTTCTCCACATCCTCTCCAGCACCTGATGTTTCCTGACTTTTTACTGATTGCCATTCTAACTGATGTGAGATGGTATCTCATTGTGGTTTTGATTTGCATTTCTCTGATGGCCAGTGATGATGAGCATTTTTTCATGTGTCTGTTGGATGTAAACATGTTTCTTTTGAGAAATGTCTATTCATATCCTTTGCCCACTTTTGGATGGGGTTGTTTGTTTTTTTCTTGTAAATTTATTTGAGTTATTTGTAGGTTCTGGATGTTAGCCGTTTGTCAGATGAGTAGATTGCAAAAACTTTCTCCCATTCTGTAGGTTGCCTGTTCACTCTGATGGTAGTTTCTTTTGCTGTGCAGAAGCTCTTTAGTTTAATTAGATCCCATTTGTCAATTCTGGCTTTTCTTGTCATTGCTTTTGGTGTTTTAGACATGAAGTCCTTGCCCATGCCGATGTCCTGAATGGTATTACCTAGGTTTTCTTCGAAGGTTCTTATGGTATTAGGTCTAACATTTAAGTCTCTAATCCATCTTGAATTAATTTTCGTATAAGGAGTAAGGAAAGGATCCAGTTTCAGCTTTCTACTTATCGCTAGCCAATTTTCCCAGCACAATTTATTAAATATGGAATCCTTTCCCCATTTCTTGTTTTTGTCAGGTTTGTCAAAGATCAGATGGCTGAAGATGTGTGGTATTATTTCTGAGGACTCTGTTCTGTTCCATTGGTCTATATCTCTGTTTTGGTACCAGTACCATGCTGTTTTGGTTACTATAGTCCTGTAGTATAGTTTGAAGTCAGGTAGCGTGATGCCTCCAGCTTTGTTCTTTTGACTTAGGATTTTCTTGGCAATGCAGACTGTTTTTTTGGTTCCATACGAACTTTAAAACAGGTTTTTCCAATTCTGTGAAGAAAGTCATTGGTAGCTTAAAGGGGATGGCATTGAATCTATAAATTACCTTGGGCAGATGACCATTTTCACAATATTGATTCTTCCTATTCATGAGCATGGTATGTTCTTCCATTTGTTTGTGTCCTCTTTGATTTCACTGAGTAGTGGTTTGTAGTTCTCCTTGAAGAGGTCCTTTACATCCCTTGTAAGTTGGATTCCTAGGTATTTTATTCTCTGTGAAGCTATAGTGAATGGGAGTTCATTCATGATTTGGCTCTCTGTTTGTCTGTTACTGGTATATAAGAATGCTTGTGATTTTTGCACATTAATTGTGTATCCTGAGACTTTGCTGAAGCTGCTTATCAGCTTAAGGAGATTTTGGGCTGAGATGATGGGGTTTTCTAAATACACAATCATGTCATCTGCAAACAGGGACAATTTGACTTCTTCTTTTCCTAACTGAATACCCTTGATTTCTTTCTCTTGCCTTATTGCCCTAGCCAGAACTTCCAACACTATGTTGAATAAGAGTGATGAGAGAGGACATCCCTGTCTTGTGCCAGTTTTCAAAAGGATTGCTTCCAGTTTTTGCCCATTCAGTATGATATTGGCTGTGGGTTTGTCATAAATAGATCTTATTATTTTGAGATACGTTTCATCAATACCGAACTTATTGCGAGTTTTTATCATGAAGGGCTGTTGAATTTTGTCAAAGGCCTTTTCTGCATCTATTGAGATAATTATGTGGTTTTTGTCTTTGGTTCTGTTTATATGCTGGATTACGTTTATTGATTTGCATATATTGAGCCAGCCTTGCATCCCAGGGATGAAGCCCACTTGGTCATGGTGGATAAGCTCTTTGATGTGCTTCTGGATTCAGTTTGCTAGTATTTTATTGAGGATTTTTTCATCGATGTTTATCAGGGATATTGGTCTAAAATTCTGTTTTTTGGTTGTGTCTCTGCCAGGCTTTGGTATCAGGATGATGTTGGCCTCATAAAATGAGTTAGGGAGGATTCTCTCTTTTTCTATTGATTGGAATACTTTCGAAGGAATGGTACCAGCTCCTCCTTGTGCCTCTGGTAGAATTCAGCTGTGAATCCATCTGGTCCTGGACTTTTTTTGGTTGGTAGGCTATTAATTATTTCCTCAGTTTCAGAGCCTGCTATTGGTCTATTCAGGCATTCAACTTCTTCCTGGTTTAGTCTTGGGAGAGTGTAAGTCTCCAGGTAATTAGCTATTTCTTCTAGATTTTCTAGTTTATTTGCGTAGAGGTGTTTATAGTATTCTCTGATGGTAGGTTGTGTTTCTGTGGGGTTGGTGGTGATATGTCCTTTATCATTTTTTATTGCGTCTATTTGATTCTTCTCTCTTTTCTTCTTTATTAGTGTTGCTAGCAGTTTATCAATTTTGTTGATCTTTTCAAAAAACCAACTCCTGGATTCATTGATTTTTTGGAGGGCTTTTTTTGTGTTTCTATCTCTTTCAGTTCTGCTCTGATCTTAGTTATTTCTTTCCTTCTGCTAGCTTTTGAATGTGTTTGCTCTTACTTCTCTAGTTCTTTTAATTGTGATCTTAGAGTGTCAATTTTAGAACTTTCCAGTTTTCTCTTGTGGGCCTTTAGTGCTATAAATTTCCCTCTACACACTGCTTTAAATGTGTCCCAGAGATTCTAGTATGTTGTATCTTTGTTCTCATTGGTTTCAAAGAACATCTTTATTTCTGCTTTCATTTCCTTGTGTACCCAGTAGTCTTTCAGGAGCAGGTTGTTCAGTTTCCATGTAGTTGAGCGGTTTTGATTGAGTTTCTTAGTCCTGAGTTCTAGTTTGATTGCACTGTGGTCTGAGAGAGAGTTTGTTATAATTTCGGTTCTTGTACATTTGTTGAGGAGTGCTATAGTTCCAAGCATGTGATCAATTTTGGAATAAATGTGATGTGGTGCTGAGAGGAATGTATATTCTGTTGTTTTGGGGTGCAGAGTTCTGTAGATGTATATTAGGTCTGCTTGGTGCAGAGATGAGTTCAATTCCTGGATATCCTTGTTAACTTTCTGTCTCATTGATCTGTCTAATGTTGACAGTGGGGTGTTGAAGTCTCCCATTATTATTGTATGGGAGTCTAAGTCTCTTTGTAAGTCTCTAAGAACTTGCTTTATGAATCTGGGTGCTCCTGTGTTGGGTACATATATATTTAGGATAGTTAGCTCTTCCTGTTGGATTGATCCCTTTACCATTATGTAATGGCCTTCTTTGTCTTTTTTGATCTTTGATGGTTTAAAGTCTGTTTTATCAGAGACTAGGATTGCAACCCCTGCTTTTTTTTTTTTTAATGCCAAAGTTCAATCGTTTATTTATTTATTTTATTTTATTTTTTTCCCAGTATAATTGTATTGCTGAAAAAATTTACATCTCCTGATTTTTATTTTTATAGACAACCTATACATAGTGTGTGTGCTAATTATTCTTGTTTTTATTATTATACTTTAAGTTCTAGGGTACATGTGCATAACATGCAGGTTTGTTACATATGTATACTTGTGCCATGTTGGAGTGCTGTACCCATCAACTCATCAGCACCCATCAACTCGTCATTTACATCAGGTATAACACCTAATGCAACCCTCCTCCCTCCCCCCTCCCCATGATAGGCCCTGGTGTATGATGTTCCCCTTCCCGAGTCCAAGTGATCTCATTGTTCAGTTCCCACCTATGAATGAGAACATGTGGTGTTTGGTTTTCTGTTCTTGCAATAGTTTGCTGAGAATGATGGTTTCCAGCTGCATCCATGTCCCTACAAAGGACACAAACTCATCCTTTTTTATGGCTGCATAGTATTCCATGGTGCATATGTGCAAGACACACGCACACGTATGTTTATTGCGGCACTATTCAGAATAGCAAAGACTTGGAATCCGCCCAAATGTCCATCAGTTACAGACTGGATTAACCCCTGCTTTTTCTTGTTCTCCATTTGCTTGGTAGATCTTCCTCCATCCCTTTATTTTGAGCCTATGTGTGTCTCTGCATGTGAGTTGAGTCTCCTGAATATTGCAAACTTATGGGTCTTGACTCTTTATCCAGTTTGCCAGTCTGTGTCTTTTAATTGGACCATTTAGCCCATTTACATTTAATGTTAATATTCTTATGGGTGAAGTTGATCCTGTCATTATGATATTAACTCGTTATTTATCTCATTAGTTGATGCAGTTTCTTCCTAGCATCGATGTTCTTTACATTTTGGCATGTTTTTGCAATGGCTGGTACCAGTTCTTCCTTTCTGTGTTTAGTGCTTCCTTCAGGGTCTCTTGTAAGGCAGGCCTGGTGGTAACAAAATCTCTAAGCATTTGCTTATCTGTAAAGGATTTTATTTCTCCTTCACTTATGAAACTTAGTTTGGCTGGATATTAAATTCTGGATTTAAAATTCTTTTCCTTAAAAATGTTGAATATTGGCCCCCACTCTCTTCTGGCTTGGAGAGTTTCTGCTGAGAGATCTGCTGTTAGTCTGATGGGCTTCCCTTTGTAGGTAACCCGACCTTTCTCTCTGGCTGCCCTTAAGATTTTTTCCTTCATTTCACCTTTGATGAATCTGACAATTATGTGTCTTGGAGTTGCTCTTCTCGAGGAGTATCTTTGTAGCTTTCTGTATATTTCCTGAATTTGAATGTTGGCCTGCCTTACTAGATTGGGGAAGTTCTCCTGGATGATATCCTGAAGAGTGTTTTCCGACTTGGTTCCATTTTCCCCCTCACTTTCAGGCACCCCCATCAGATGTAGATTTGGTCTTTTCACATAATCCCATACTCTCTGAAGACTTTGTTCATTTCTTTTTCCTCTTTTTTCTTTAGACTTCTTGCTTCATTTCATTCATTTTATCCTCAATTGCTGATACTCTTTTTTCCAGTTGATCAAGTCGGTTACTGAAGCTTGTGCATTTGTCACATAGTTCTCGTTTCATGGTTTTTATCACTGTCAGTTTATTTATGGCCTTCTCTGCATTGATTAGTTATCCATTCTTCCATTCTTTTTTTCAAGATTTTTAGTTTCTTTGCACTGGGTACGTAATTGCTCCTTTAGCTCTGAGAAGTTTGATGGACTGAAGCCTTCTTCTCTCAGCTCGTCAAGGTCATTCTCCATCCAGCTTTGATCCGTTGCTGGCAATGAGTTGCGTTCCTTTGGAAGGGAAGATGCACTTTTATTTTTTGAATGTCCAGCTTTTCTGCCCTGCTTTTTGCCCATCTTTGTGGTTTTATCTGCCTTTGGTCTTTGATAATGGTGAGGTACTGATGGGGTTTTGGTGTGGGTGTCCTTCCTGTTTGTTAGTTTTCCTTCTAACAGTCAAGACCCTCCACTGTAGGTCTGCTGGAGACTGCTTGAGGTCCACTCCAGACCCTGTTTGCCTGGGTAGAAGCAGCAGAGACTGCAGAAGATAGAATATTGCTGAACAGTGAGTGTACCTGTCTGATTCTTGCTTTGGATGCTTCGTCTCAGGGGTGTACCCCCGCATGTGGTGTGGAGTGTCGGTCTGCCCCTAGTAGGGGATGTCTCCCAGTTAGGCTACTCAGGGGTCAGGTACCCACTTGAGCAGGCAGTCTGTCTGTTCTCAGATCTCAACCTCCATGTTGGGAGATCCACTGCTCTCTTCAAAGCCGTCAGACAGTGTCGTTTGCCTCTGAAGAGGTTTCTGCTGCTTTTTGTTTGTTTGTTTAGCTGTGCCCTGTCCCCAGTGGTGGAGTCTACAGAGACAGGCAGGCCTCCTTGAGCTGCTGTGGGCTCCACCCAGTTTGAACTTCCCAGTGGCTTTGTTTATCTACTTAAGCCTCAGCAATGGCGGGCGCCCCTCCCCCAGCCTGGCTACTGCCTTGCCTTTAGATCACAGACTGCTGTGCTAGCAATGAGGGAGGCTCCATGGGTGTGGGACCCTCCCATCCCGGTATGGGATATAATCTCCTGGTGTGCCATTTGCTAAGACCCTTGGTAAAGCACAGTATTGGGGTGAGAGTTACCTGATTTTCCAGGTGTTGTGTGTCTCAGTTTTCCTGGCTAGGAAAAGTGATTCCGTTCCCCCTTGCACTTCCCAGGTGAGGTGATGCCTCGCCCTGCTTCAGCTCTTGCTGGTCAGGCTGCAGCCACTGACCAGCACAGATTGTCCCACACTCCCTAGTGAAATGAACCAGGTACCTCAGTTGAAAATGCAGAAATCACCCATCTTCTGTGTTCCTCGCGCTGGGAGCTGGAGACTGGAGCTGTTCCTATTTGGCCATCTTCATCTCCCCTTGCTTATTTTTGAATTGGACTGCTTATTTTTCTCTTGCTAAATTGTTCAAGTATATTTCTTTATAAAGGTTTAGACAAAGTCACAAGCAGAGATTTAGTAAATGAAGTACACACTCTATATTATGAAGTTCTTCTTAGTATATAGCATTTTGGCAATGATGAGTAAAATAAACTCATTGGTTATTCATTGCACTTCTTAAACATTTCAATACAATTTGCAATGTTTAATGGGTATTCAACATAACATGACTCCTCTATTTGTTTTCCAATTATATACAAGTGATGACTGTCTTGCTTCTTTCTTGCCCTTTATTTTGCCAGTGGGGACAGATGTTTCTAAGCTTCTCTCAGATAATATACTCTGTATCTTATTTCTGCTGTAATTGGTCTTCTGTATTCTTCTTCTTCCTATGACCATGATTCATTTTTTATGAAAAGATACTGAAAGTTATTTGTATCCCTTTGTGTAATCCTATATTTCTAATTTTAATAAATAACCATAATACTTGTTAGCACTATCGCAAGATGTTTTTAATGATCGAAAGAAATTCTTGCCCATTTACCTTTCTGTTTTGCAAAAGAAAAAAAATAAGAACACAATTAAATGAAGCTTGTTTATTCTATCCCTCCTTTAGAAAACAATTCCTGAATTTCTCAAGTATTATTGCAAATGTAAATAAATAATGTTTATAGAAAATTACATCCTTTTACACTGCTTCCTGCTAGATCTTCCTCTGCAATTATATTTCCTGAAAAAGAAACCCTTTTTATTTTGTAAGCCACATTTCACCAATGCCTCACAAGCCCAGTTAACTCGGACAATATTCCTAGCTTTAGAAGCTAAACTTCAATTGGTTATACAATAAATCTCTTTTATTTTTCAATGTATTACAATAATCCTCTTTCTTACTCTGCCTGTCTATAGTAAGCATCTTTTTATACACAAGGATATACCTTTAATCAAGTTTAGCTGGGATCAAGTATGCTTGAGGTTAACCTGTGGCTGCCACATTAAAAAAATTTCTGCTAATGAATCATTTGCTAATGTGAGGACAGAAACCAATCTTTGTTATTATGGAAGGCTTGTGAAATTAATTTTAGTTTATAAAACTGAAATTATTAATAGTTTTAATTAATGCCTACCATGTATACAATACAAGCAAATGCAAGGCCTTGTGATATACACAGTCCATTATTATTCCCACTGCTATTATTATTATTTTCCCACCACTCTAACAAATTTCCACAAATTTAGCAGCTTGCAACAGCATATGCTTATTATCACACAGTTACCAAAGGACAGGAATCAGAGCACAGTTTATTTGTGTCCTCTGCTCAATATCTGACATAGTCATATCAAAGGTGTCGGCAGGCCGTGGGGGCTCATGCCTGTAGTCCCAGCACTTTGGGAGGCTAAGGCAGGAATATCACTTGAGCACAGGAGGTCAAAAACAGTATGGACAACATATTAAAAACCTGACTCTACAAAAAAAAAAAAAAAAAAAAAAATTAGCTGGGCATGGTAGTGCCTGCCTGTAGTCCCAGTTACTCAGGATACTGAGATAGGAGATATCACATGAGCTGGGGAAAGTCAAGGCTGAAGGAAACCAAGCTCACACCACCATACCACTCCAGCCTGGGAGAGTGAGAACCTCTGTCAAAAAAAGAAAAGAAAAAAAGAAAG
Source organism: Macaca nemestrina (assembly GCF_043159975.1). Lineage (NCBI taxonomy): Eukaryota > Metazoa > Chordata > Mammalia > Primates > Cercopithecidae > Macaca > Macaca nemestrina. The sequence continues at coordinate 122,156,566 of NC_092127.1, read as the reverse complement.
AGAGAAGAAGGAGAAAGGAAGAAAGAAAAAAAGAAAAGAAAGAAAGAAAAAGAAAGAAAGAAAGAAAGAAAGAAAGAAAGAAAGAAAGAAAGAAAGAAAGAAAGAAAGAAAGAAAGAAGGAAGGAAGGAAGGAAGGAAGGAAGGAAGGAAGGAAGGAAGGAAGGAAGGAAGGAAGGAAGGAAGGAAGGAAGAAGGAGGAGGAAGGAAGGAAGGAAGGAAGGAAGGAAGGAAGGAAGGAAGGAAGGAAGGAAGGAAGGAAGGAAGGAAGGAAGGAAGGAAGGAAGGAAGGAAGGAAGGAAAACAAATACAAAGTTATCTGCCACTGGGCCTGTGACCTCACCTGAGGCTCAGGGTCCTCTTCCCAACTCACATGGTTGAAAGCAGAATTCTTTTTCTTGCAGATGTATAAATCGTGACAGCTTATTTCTTCAAGGCCAAGATAATTGCTTATCTGCAGCTTTGAGTCTTATAAAGGGCTCAGCTGATTAGGTCTGGCCCAGCCAAGACAATTTTCATTTTGATTAAATTAAAGTCAACTGATTTACATCTACAAAATTATTTCATATCTGTCATTTAATGCAACCTATTATGACAGTGGCATCTATCATATCCACAATGCATAGTCACACTAAGAGAGAGGGGGTTGATTATGCAGAATATGCCTGCCAGAGAGTGGAAACATTGGGAACATTCTTAGAATTCTTCCTACCAATGTATCTTTCTGTGGTGGTCAAAGTAGCTGTAACAAATACAATTCAGGGTTGTAATAAGAACACATACATACATACATGCATGCTGAGTAGGTCCATGCACACTCCTGGTTTAAGAAATTTGGAAGAATATGTATACATATATTTCTGCCAGGCATATGTAAGTCCAAATAACATTAAATTTTTGCTTACTATATCTATTGTGAAAATGTTTTTGTGTAAACTAGAGAGAGATGTAGAGATGACTTATGTAAGCATCTGGATATCTTTCTTCCCACACTAGGTAGTTACAAACAACCAGATGTTTTCTTAAATTAACTCCTTATTAATCTAGCCAAGCCCAAGAACCTGTATTTCAAAGAGTTCTATGTTTTAATGAAGGAAAATTACTACAGTTGCTATATGTTATAATGACTAATGAGTTTGAATATTTATTTTTATCTTTAATAGGTTGTAGAAGATACCTTAGTGAGAAAAGTGAGTTAGCAAGAAAAGTAAGTTTTAAGGCAAAGTAAATGAAAGAAGTACTCAACATTTATTTATTTAATTAATTTATTTATTTATTTTGTTTTGTTTTGTTTTTTTGAGACAGAGTCTCGCTCTGTTGCCCAGGCTGGAGTGCAGTGGCGCAATCTCGGCTCAATGCAAGCTCCACCTCCCAGGTTCACGCCATTCTCCTGCCTCAGCCTCCCCAGTAGCTGGCACTACAGGAGCCCACCACCTCACCCGGCTAATTTATTTTTGTATTTTTAGTAGAGAAGGAGTTTCACCATGTTAGCCAGGATGGTCTCAATCTCCTGACCTCGTGATCCGCCCGCCTCAGCCTCCCAAAGTGCTGGGATTACAGGTGTGAGCCACCGTGCCCGGCCTCAACATTTATTTTAAGAAATTGTATTCAGTTAATAATTATTTAAAACCTGGTGTGGTAACAATAGTATCACTTTTCATTCATATGTGTTTTAAGGCTAACAAAGCTTTTTTCTTTTTTTTTAAGAATTTTTAATTTATTTAATTATAAAAATAATCACACCCACTTTAAAATGATCAATATCTCTATATTTTTACTTTCTTATAGAAGATGAAATCAAAATAATATTTTCAAGATCTTGTCTAACACCACTAACATGTTTCTGAAGTTGAAATGTGTATTTCTTGATAACTGTAATTCTCAGAAGCAGTAGGAGTTCACATAGTCCCAGAAAATAATTTGCTTATTTGTTATTTGGGGTAAACCAAGCAAAATGATCATTATGCATTCCACAAATCAATATACCTTTTAAAAATGTATCTACGTTATCTGCTGTTTCAATACTTCCTTTCATATCCCAACATTTTTACTTATTGAATAAAACTTTTCAATGTATCAAATTGGCCTTCCAGACTGGAGTGCAATGGTGAAATTTCAGCCCACTGCAATCTCCGCCTCCTGGGTTCAGGCTCCCGAGTAGCTGGGATAACAGAGGTCCGGCACCATACCCAACTAATTTTTGTTTTTGTGGTAGAGACGGGGTTTCACCATGTTGTCCAGGCTGGTCTCGAACTCCTGACCTCAGGTGATCCACCCGCCTCAGCCTCCCAAAGTGCTAGGATTACAGGCGTGAGCTACTGTGCCCAGCCAAGTGAATTTCTTTATACTCAGTTTATGTTGGTGAAATAATTCATGCACCTGTGTGGTTGAAAGATCATGAGTTTTGTTATTCACTGGACCTTAGTGTGAACCACAATTTTATCATATGCTATCTAGTAGCCTTTAGAAAGTCATTTAACTTCTCTAAGACTCAATCTTCTTTTGCATAAATGAAAGGTAGCAAAATCTATTGTTTGTCATGAGCGTTATGAATGTTATGGGAAATATCCAGCATCATATATGGCTCATATTGTGTGCTCAAGAAACAGCCTTTCTTCCTTCTGTCTTTGTTTTGTCCCTTTATCCTTTCTTCTATTTTCTTGTTTAAATAGATATAATGAGGCATAATTCAAATGTTACAAACTTACTGATTTAAAGTATATAACTAAATATTAAATATTTTAATATATTCAAAAAATTTGGCAATCATCAACAGAATTTAATTTTAGAAGAATTTTATCATTTCAGAAAAGAAAACACTGATGCCCACCAGTACTTAGGGCCCATACCCTCCCTGCCAAAAAACACTGCTAGCTTACTTTTTGTCTCTGTATATTTTCCTATTCTGGATGTTTCATATAAATGAAAGTGTCAAAAATATAACTTTTTGTGATTGGCTTCTTTCACCTAATGTTTTCAAGATCTTTCTGTATTGCAGCATGAATCAGTACTTCGTTACTTTTCATAGCTAAATAATATTTCATTGTATAAATATACCACATTTGTTTATGCATTCATCATTTAATGGACAATTAGGTTGTTGCCATTTTACAGCTATTGTGAAAAATGCTGCTCTCCACATTCATATACAAATTTCTGTGTAGATACATGTTTTTGTTTCTCTTTTATATATACCAAGGAGTGAAATTACTGGGTAATATGGTAAGAGTATGTTTAACATTTTCAGAAATAGTACTAGTTTTCCAAATTGACTGTACCATTTTATATTCCAACTAGCAATGATTGAGGGTTCCAATTTTTCACATACTCATCAAAGCTTGTTATTATCTGCCTTTTTTGTTTTAATTTTTCAAGTTTATGTAAAGATCATATCTCATAGTGGTTTTAATTATATCTCCTATTTTTAATTAGTTGTCTTTTTATTATTTCATTGTACATGTTCTTTATATATTAGGTATATTAATCTCTTATCAGGTATATGATTTGCAAATACTTTCTCCTGTTTTGAGTTGCATTTTTACTTTTTTGAAGTGCCATTTGCAGCAAAAAAAAAAGGTTTTAATTTTTATGAAACCCAACTTACCTAGTTTTACATTTTACTTATTGTATTTGCATAGTGACACCAATCCAAAAAGTACAGTATATATAATTGGGTAAAAATATTAACTACAGTGGAGAAGCCTGAAAAATACTACTTTGGTCAGGTAATAAAAGTGAATATCAACAGTGATAAGTCATGTTGATAGTACCTTTGTAATGATGTGATGAAGTGGCATTTAATCTTTGTAGTCTTCCTCTCAAAAATACATAATACCAGTCTAATCATGAGAGAAACATGAAATAAATCCTAATTGATAGACATTCTAAAAAACAGTTTTACTTTGAAAAGGTTTATTTTGAACTTTACTCCTCAAAATTGTCAATATCATCAAGCAAAGAACATCTTGACTGCACAGCCAGGAGGAGTGTAATGAGACGTCATCATTACATGTGATACGGGATTCTGGACGGGATCATGGAACATAAAAAGGATGTTAGTTTAAAACTAAGAAAAACTAAGAAAATCTGAATAATATGTAAACTTTAATTAATAATAATTAATCAATATTGGTTCATTAATTGTAACAAATATACAACACTAGTGTAAGATGTAAATAATAGGGGAAACTGGGTGTAGGGTATATGGTGACACCTTATTGTCATCATATTTTTCTCTAAGCCTATATCTTTTCCAAAATAAGTTTATGGAAACCAGAAAACTTTAATTTTTAACTCATTTACATATAAATTACGTTATGTATCAAAAATAAGTAAAAAAGTTCTATAAGTAAAATTTTATAAATTAATCTAATATTTTTTATAGTGGACTTGCAAAAGGAGAAAAATGCTACATATAAAATTTAAAAATGTTGGTTACCTTGAATTGCTGGAGATTGAGTATAGATTATAGTGAAAGTAAGAAGCCTCTAAGGGTAACAGTCTTACAGTGACTTCCATACTTCTTGGGGTTTTACTTTCAGAAACTCAACAATTTTCTCATGGTGAAGAACCAAGAAAGATCCCTTCCTGACTCAACCTCCACTAATCTTTCAAATTAATTAAGTCTACAGTTATGTTCAAGTATTAGAATACTATATATTTGATTTACTCTCTTGTCTTAAAACCAACAGGTTTATGTTCCCACTGCACAGTAATGGATCAAAACACTGAGAAAGAAGGGTTTGCAGCAGAGAAAGATCAACTTCCTTGAGGAGTTCTGGGCTGGGATTTTTAAGGGAATCATTGAGGACGAGTGGCTGGAAAACTGAGATCATTGATTGGTTGGGGTAAGAGGGATAAAATCATCACAATGTGGAAACCATATAAATATATATATATATATTTGAGACAGAATCTAGTTCTGTTGCCCAGACTGGAGTTCAATGGTGCAATTTCAGCTCGCTGCCACATCCACCTCCCAGGTTCAAGCAATTCTCCTGCCTCAGTCTCCCGAGTAGCTGGGAATACAGGTGTCTGCCACCATGCCCAACTAATTTTTGTGTTTTTAGTAGAGACGGAGTTTCACTGTGTTGGCCAGGCTGATCTAGAAGTCCCAACCTCGTGTTCCACCTGCCTCGGTCTCCCAAAGTGCTAGGATTACAAGCATGACCCATCTTACCTGGCCAGAATCTGCATTTTTAATGAGTCAGCTCCTTGGGGGGTCCTTCAGACCAGCTGTGTCAGTGGAGTTCTTCAGATCAGCTGACATCTACAGTCCCAGGTCTGGGCTCCCTGAAGTGCTGCAGTGCTTCTCTCCTTTTCTCTTCCTCCTTTTCATTACTCACAACCTGGCTAACAAGGTGCATGATTCAGCCTTGCTTATGTTACTGATCTTTCAGTCCCATCATTTGGCAGGTCCCAAATTCTTGTCTCATGTCCAGGAAGAATGAGGTTTGTGAACAGCTGAAGGGTGAGTAAGGTAAAGAAGTGTTTTATTAAGCAACAGAACAACTCTGAGGAGACTTGAAGTGGATAGCTCCTGTCTGCCGACAGGTCATCCTGATGTCTGTTCAGCTCTCAGCTGAGAGGAGACCCACAGGTGGTAGCTCCTGTGTGCAGACAGGTTGTCCCAACATATGCTCAGCTCTCAGCTGAGAGGACACACACAGTGTGTAGCTCATGACTGCAGACAGGTTGTCCTATAATCACTGCTCAAGTCTGGCTGAGTCCAGGGGATTTTATGGGCTTCAGAGGGGAGGAAATTCATTTTGATTAACCCGTTGGTGGCTATGGATGATCTTGGAGAAAGCACCATAAGTTCTCACTTCAGTCTATGGAACTGACCACTCAACCCCCTGGCCTGAACGTGGGGCTTCACCAGACACCCACCCTTTCTGCACAGGACACTGTCAGCCTCCCACCACCATCAAACTACTGTCCATGGTGCCCAGGCTGTTCATGCTGAGGGGTGCCTGCAGGCCTATGCCAATCTGCCCTCAGAATTCCTTTTGTCTCCCTCCAGTGCTTGTAGGTGCCCAAGTCCAGAGGTGGCAGGGGGCTGGACAACAGCGCCTGGCCTCCACTTTGCTCCAAAATCAGAGCAGACACAAGGAGTGGGGAGAGACCAGGCAGTGGGAGCAGGCACTCCTGAGTCTGTGGAGGCAAGGTTTTTCCTGGGTCCCCAAGAGTGTGGGGATATCCAGGTCTGCAGCCGGGGCTGGGCAGCTGCAACTGTACCCATGAGGATGGGGCTCCCACCACTCCAACTCAGAAGGAAGTGGAACTTTCACCTGTTCCTGGCTCCCACCACCTCCACTGAGCACATAACATAGCCTAGGCCACATCATGGTAGTGGGCACTCCAGATGGGCCTTCACTGCCATCAAGTCTATGACTAGACACAGCGAACAATCATGAAGAAGCAGATAAGAGAGCAAGCTAACCTCGATTAATGCTGAATGTGCTGCAAGCTTAGTTCATTTTCGTTTTTCCCCTACCATCATTTTGATTAATTTTATAGAGCTTATAGGGATGGTTTCAGTATCTATTTCTTTTTCCGCATCCCTCTCTTCATATTTACTGAAAAAGATATGGAGGAGGTGCATATTTTAATTCTACTCACAGTTTAGTTTTAACTCAGAAAATTAACATATCTAGACAATGACCAGTTTGTAAAAATAAAATCAATTCTGAACTACCAAATTGCTGATATCAAAAGGAATTAAGGGATATAATGGTCAAGTGCAGTGTGTGGATATGGCTCAATCCTGGTTTGAAATGAATGGGAAAATATATTTTTGGGAAAATCTGCAGAAATAAGAATATACTCTGGGAGTTAGATAATATTAAGTTATCATTTTTTTTTAGGCGTGACATAGTATTCTCATAAGTTATATAGGAGGATGCTTTTGGTTTTTGATATTCATACTGAAGTACTATGGGGTACATAATATGAAATTATTTTAAAATATTAGAGCAAAATAGATGAAGTAAATATAAAATAAGGTGGCAATTGTTAGATATTGATGATGGGAATTCAAGGTTTATCATATTTTTCCTTTTTCATTTCTGCATATTTATAGGTTTTAATAATAAAATGCAATATAAAATAGAGTCTACTTAATGTTAAACTAAACAGAAAAAATTGTATTTCAAATATTTAGCTTCCAACTATTCATTAACTGTCCACCTATAGTTGGCCAGTTTCCATGATATCTGTGGGGCGGTAGTACAGTGAGCTTCTGTGATTTATTCTCTACTCTCACAGAGCATGCAGTGTAAGGGGGATGATAAGCACTGACCAGGTCATTATAAAGGGATGAGAATAAAGTGGGAGATGCTACAAATGTGAGTGACAGTTGGACCTCACTCAATCTGAGACAAAATGAAATCTCTCAGGAAAAAGTACCTATTAGAAGGAATCTCAAGTGCAGATAGAGGAGATGCAGTGGGTGGTGGATGGCCTTTCAGCTTCCTCTTTTTTAAAATAAGCACAATTTATTAAAGAACACACACACAAAAGTCCAGTACGGTGGTAAAATAGAGAGGTAAAGGGGAAAAGATGAATGAAATAAGACTAGAATGTTAGACAACAGCTGAATTTCCTTTAGATTAAGTTAAGGATTTTAGGTTTTTATTCTGAGAAAAGTGAGAAGTTGTTGAATGATCTTAAATAGCATTAAATGACTATGCGAGATAACTCACTCTTGCTGAAATGAAGAGAATGAAATAAGGGATGGCAGATGTATCTTTGAGAGAACAGTTAGGAGGAGGATACTGTAGGCACTGAGATAAGAAACGGTGATGTTTCAGGAAGTGGAAAGGAGAACTGATAGCATGATCCATGGCTCTGAGAGCTTGAACTTGAAGGGCCCTCTTTAATATCTTCTAAGTCTCTCTCTGGTACCTACAGTGTCCAGAACGGCAGCACCTTTAGGATGGCAGGGCATTGTGAGCTCAGATCATGACTTACCTGGGCCCTGTGACCTGTGTTTCCCCTTTAGGACTTTCCTTAATCCTCAATTTCCTATATAGACCATGGGGTTGATTTTGTAAGAAGCTCTGGAACTCACACCATGAGGTTGTCCAAGGGACCCACGACAAGGGTGGATCATGTGATTTTGTTTTCAGAGTCATATGAGATTGGAATGGTAGGTTGCTCACATCCTGACTTGGGATTGTAGTTGTGTTGCACAGAGGGCAAGTCTAGACATCTAAGAAACTAATAGTCCACTGCTGACCTTTAGTTTCAAACAGTGCATGTGAACCATGTCTTTAGCTCTTACCCATTAGAATTTCTACTTCAGTGGGGTCTTGGCTCTACAGCAGAGTCTCTAAACTTTGACACTATTCACATTGCAAGCTAGATAATTCCTTGTTGTAGAAGGCTGTCTGCATATTGAAGGATGCTTAGCAGCATCACTGTCCTCTACCCACTAGACACAGGTAGCAATCTTGCCTCCCTGCCCAACCTGCCACTATGTGATGACTAAAAATGTTTTCAGACATTGCACATGCACCCTGGGTGATAAAATAAGCTTTACATGGGTGAACTATCCTACAGAATCTTAATTGGGGTAGTCCAAGCATACCTTACCTTGCTCATGGCACCCAGAAGAGTTGCTCTACCTCCTCTGAAGTCTCCATACACCAGGCCAGTAAGTCTTATGGTTACTTGCAACTTGTATAAGAGCTTTCAAAACTATTGTTAAATTATGTTAGTGAATGCTTCTCCACAATTTGGTGACATCGTCAGTCATAATCCATGTCAGTTTAGGGGCAGAGCTTTCATTCCTTGTTTCAATAGAACTCTTATTTTCATTCTTCACACATAGCCTTTGACTTACAGTTCTCACCTCCAAGTAACTGTGCAAGAGGGAGGGGTTGCAATTAATATTTAAAGGCATCAAATTCTAGGAATGCAGTGATTATAGCATAATGCATTCAGTAAAAAAGAAGATTGGACAATGTGTTATTCCATATTTATTTTTAAATAATCTTATATTAAAGTAGTATATACAGAAAATTAATAACTCACATTTTCCTGCAAACTCTGGACAAGGCTTGCATTTTTGTTCATCATCAATTAAGTACAGTAACAATTTTTGAGAAAATCGTTGGAAACCAAGAATTGGGAAGAAGGTGGCACAATGGATGGTGAAACATTATAAATAATAATATGAGGATGTAACCAGTATTAAATAATTGGTATCAGGGAATTGCAGAGGCAAGAAGATCCAAATTGTTTCAATACTAACGTGTTCTGAAGAGTTATTGCATTGTAATAATGGGTTTGCTAGCTTTTTCTCACAGTAGGAGATAAGATATTAGCCACAATTGCCAAGACCAACTCGGTCGTGGAGACTAACTCAGAGGCGCTAGAGGAATTAAAGCCACACACATAGAAATGTAGAGTGTGGAGTGGGAAATCAGGGGGCTGACAGCCTTCCGAGTGGACAGCCATGAACAGCGTTTTACCCACATATTTCCTGACAGCAAGCCAGTGATAAGCATTGTTTCTATGGATTATAGATTAACTAAAATGGGAAACAAAGGGATGGGCTCTGGCTAGTTATCTGCAGCAGGAACATGTCCTTAAGGCACAGATTGCTCATGCTATTGTTTGTGGTTTAGGAATACCTTAAGTGATTTTCTGTCCTGGGTGGGATAGGTGTTCCTTGCCCTCATTCTGGTAAATGCACAACCTTCAGTGTGGGCATCATGGCCATCCAAACATGTCACAGTGCTGCAGAGATTTTGTTTATGGCCAGTTTGGGGGCCAGTTTATGGCCAGATTTGGGGACCTGTTCCCAACACACAATAACACATTTGCCAAAATATAAAATAAAGTAAAGGATGATTTATGGACCTAAACAAAAAGATACAGTACCTTATTACAAAAAAAATGTGTATATAGACAAATGAGAAAATTAGCACATATGCAAGCACATGTTCTTTACCCATTTTGCAAAATCTTTATTGATAAGTCACTATACTTGTCACAGGCTGATGAATAATTTTTAAAACAAATTGCTTATAAAATAGAGAGCCTAAAATAAACATTTACTTAAGTTCTGTACATCCAATAATCAGCTTGGTAGAAAACAGTGTATTAGGAAGATATTTAGAAAGAGAATGTAGGATTTGATGGTTTATCAGATTTAGAAAGATGAAGAGTTAAATATGTCTTCCAAGTATTTGACTTGAATAATTAGGTAGATAAAAAGAGTTGTTGTAATGAATTTCCACAAAGTTATGATTACTCTTCCATATTATGTAATTCATGGTTTTGTAATGTAATGCTATTGGAAGAGTAATTTGTTCTTTAACTACCATTCTGAATATTTGTCCAAATTGCCATCCACATTTAAAAAGAACAAGAGTCAGAGGTATTTTTTTCTTTCCTCTATCTCTCTTAAATTTAAAACACTGTAACTCTAGCTAATATTTTTACATGAATAAGTGGATTGCATATAATGTATAAAATGACCCAAATCACACATTTTCCTGAGTTTTCAAAGTGCACTAAATCAATGTAGAGCAATTCAGACAACTGAACTATAAAAATGGAGAGCTGTATAGCCTTGACTTGATTTGATTTGAGTAGTATAGTGCAATGATTGACATTTGAGAAATGTAGCATTCAATACTTACCCTCCAGAGAGGATGAAAAATAACCACAAATTCAATAATACCCATCTGCACATAACTGGATTTACCTCAAATTTATCTTCAAAAGTTTGTTTTTTGATCTTAGGTTGATGTAATTACACAAGGTAACCTGTATTTTGATAAAGTATAATGTCATTTTTACATTAATTAAATTTTAGTTATCTACAGAATTTCCCAACACGAAAGTACAAGCATACCTCATCTTATTGTGACTCACTTTGTTGTGCTTTATTGATATTATGCTTTTTACAAATTAAAGGTCTGTGGCAACCCTGCATCTAGCAAGTCTATTGACACAATATTTCCAACAGCATATGGTTACTTTATGTCTCTGAATTATATTTTGTTAGTTCTCACAGTGTTTCAAATATTTTCATTATTGTATCTTTTATGGAGATCTGTGATCAGTGATCTTTGAATTTACTATTGTAATTGTTTTGTAGTGTCACAGACTGCACTCATATAAGATGGCAAAGTTAATAAATATTTTTTCATGTTCTAATTCCTCCACCAACCGTCCATTCTTCTGTTTCTCTCCATCTCTTCAGACTTCCCCATTCTCTGAGATAAAATATTGAAATGGGGCCAATTCATTTTTCTGTAATAGCCTCTAAGTGTTCAAGTGAAAGGAGTTGCACATTTCTCATTTTACATCAAAAGCTAGAAATGATTAAGCTTAATGATAAAGGTATGTCAAAAGCAAAGATAGGCTGAAAGCTAGGCCTCTTGCACTAGACAGCCAAGTTTTGCATGCAAAGGAGAAGTTCTTGAAGTAAACTAAAAGTGTTACACATGCCTGCAATCCCAGCACTCTGGGAGGCCAAGGAGGATGAATCACTTGAGCCCAGGAGTTTGAGACCAACAAGAGCAACATGGCAATACCCCATCTCTACAAAAAAAAAAAAAAAAAAAAAAAAAAAAAAAATTAAAAAAATCACCGGGTATGGTGTGGCATACCTGTAGTCTCAGCTACTTAGGAGGCTGAGGTGAGAGAAACACTTGAGCCAGGGAGGTTGAGGCTTCAGTGAGCTGTAATCAAACCTCTGAGCTCCAATCTGTGCAATATAGCGAGGCTGTGTCTCAAAAAAAATGTTAAAAAGTGGTACTACAGTGAACACACAAATAATAAGAAAATGAAACAGCCTTATTGCTGATATGGGGAAAGTGTGAGTGGTCTGGCTAGAAGATCAAACCATTCACAACATTCCCTTAAGGCAAAGCCTAATCCAAAGCAAGGTCTTAACTCTCATCTATTCTGTGAAGGGTGACAAAAGTGTGGAAGCTGCAGAGGAATCATTGGAAGCTAGCAGAGGATAGTTTATGAGGTTTAGAGAAAGAAGCCATATGGAATAACGGAAAAGTACAAGCTGGAGCAGTAAGTGCTAATGTAGAAGTTGCAGCAAGTTATCCAGAAGATCCAGCTAAGACAATTGATAAAGGTGGCTACACTAAACAACAGATTTTCAATGTAAGTAAAACAGCCCTCAATTGGAAGGAGATGCCATCTTGTACTTTCACAGTGAAAGAGGAGAAGTCAGTGCCTGGCTTCAAAGCTTTAAAGGACAGGCTGACTCTCTTGTTAGGGGCTAATGTAGCTGGTTTAACCCAATATTCATATACTCTTCCAAAAACCCTAGGACCTTTAGAAATTATGCTAATACTACTCTACCTGTGTCCTAAAAATGGAAGAGCAAAGCTTGAATGATAGCATACTTTTTTACAGCATGCATTACTGAATATTTTAAGTCTGCTTAGAAAAAAAAAAAGAAGTATTTCAAAACATTACTGTTCATTGACAATGCACCTAGCCACCCAAGAGCTCTGACAAAGACACATAAGGGGATTAATGCTATTCTTATTCCTATTGACACAACATCCATTCTGCAGCCTATGAATCAAAAAGTAATTTTGACTTTCAAGTCTCATTAAAGAAATGCATTTTGTAAGACTATAGCTGCCATAGATAGCGATTCCTCTGGTGGATCCGGACAGAAGTTAAAATAACAAAAATACCAGGAGTTTTGAAGAAGTCGATCCCAACACTCATAGATGACTTGGTGGGGTTCAAAACTTCAGTGGAGGAAGTAACTGCACAGGTGGTTGAAATGGCAAGATAACTCAAATTAGAAGGAGGCTGAAGATATGAGTCAATTGCTATAATCTATTTTTTGTTTTGTTTTGTTTTGAGACTGAGTGTCACTCTGTCACCCAGGCTGGAGTGTAGTGGCAGGATCTTGGCTCACTGAGACCTCTGCTTCTCAAGTTCAAGCGATTCTCGTGCCTCAGCCTCCCAAGTAGCTGGAATCACAGGCATGTGCCACCACGCCTGGCTAATTTTTGTATTTTTAGTAGAGGTGGAGTTAGTTTCACCATGTTGGCCAGGCTGGTCTCCAACTCCCGACCTCAAGTGATCTTCCCACCTCAGCCTCCCAAAGTGCTGGAATTACGGCATGAACCACCTCCCCTGAACAATTGCTATAATTTTATGACAAAACTTGAATGAATAAAGTATAATAACCAACAAGTAGTTTTTTGGGCCATGCCCAACTCCCTCCCTCCCTACTCTATTAGTCCTCAGTGTTTATTGTTCTCATCTTTATGTCCATGTGTACTCAAAGTTTAGCTCCCACAATGTTTCATCCCACAGATGAAAACATTCAGTGTTTGGTGTTCTATTCCTGCATGAATTTGCTTAGGATAATGGACTTCAGCTCTAATTATATTGCACAAATGACATAATTTGTTCTTTTTATGGCTGCATAGTATTCCATGGTGTATATGTACCATGTTTTCTTCATTCAATTCATTGGTGATGGGCACCTAGATGGATTTCATGTTTTTTTAATTGTAAATAGTCGTATGATGAACATGTGCATGCATGTGTTGTTTTTGTAAAACAATTAAGTTTCCTTTTGTTTATACACCCAGTAGTAGGATTACTGGGTCTAACGGTAATTCTGTTTTTAGTTCTTTGAGAAATCTTTCTATCTCGACTGAACTATTTACATTTCCACCAACAATGTAAAAGCATTTCCATTTTTCTGCAGTCCCTCAGCAGCTGTTATTTTTTGAATTATTGATAACTATTCTGACTGGTGTGAAATACTCTTTTACTGTGGTTTTTATTTGCATTCCTCTAATGATTACTGATGTTGAGCATTTATTCTTGTTGTTGACCACTTGTATATCTTCTTTTGAGAGGTGTTTGCTCATGTCCTTTGCTTATGTTTAATGGGGTTATATGTTTTGCTCATTGATTTGTTTAAGTTCCTTATAAATTCTGCATATTAGACTGCTGTCAGATATGTAGTTTGAGAACATTTTCTCCCATTTTTTAGGCTGTCTGTTTACACTATTGATAATTTTTTGGCTGTGCTGAAGCTCTTTAGTGTACATAGGTCCCATTTATCAATTTTTTGTTTTACTGGAATTGCTTTTGGGTACTTGTAGAAAATTATTTGCCAAGGCCAATCTCAAAAAAGGTATTTCCTTGGTTTTCTTCTAGGATTTTTACGGTTTGACATCCTATAATTAAGTCTTTAAATCCATCTTTAAAAAAAAAAAAAAAAACAGAACGTCGCTCTGTTGCCCAGGTTGGAGTGCAGTGGTGCGATCTCGGCTCACTGCACCCTCTGCCTCCTGAGTTCAAGAGATTGTCCTAACTCAGCCTCCCGAATAGCTGGGACTACAGGCACATGCCACCACACCAGGCTAATTTTTGTATTTTTAATGGAGATGGGGTTTCACCCTGCTGGCCAGGCTGGTTTCAAACTCCTGACCTTAGGTGACCTGCCTTCCTCAGCCTCCGAAAGTGCTGGGATTACAGGCATGAGTCACCACGCCGGACCCATCTTGAGTTGATTGTTGTATATAGTGAAAGGTAGGGGGCCAATTGTATTCTTCTGTATATGGCTAGCTTGTTATCCCAGCACCATTTATTGAATAGAAAGTCCTTTCCCCATTGCTTATTTCTGCAGACTTTGTTGAAGATCAGATGGTTGTGTATCACTTTATTTCTGGGTTATGTATTCTATTCTATTGGTCTATTTGTCTGTTTTTGAACCAGTTTCATGCTGTTATGATTACTATAGCCTTATAGTATAGTATAGTTTGAAGATGGTTAATGTGATGCCTCTGGTTTTGTTCTTTTTCCTTAGGATTGCTCTGGGTATTCAGGCTCTTTTTTTGTTCCATATGAATGTTAGAGTATTTTTTTTCCTAATTCTATGACAAATAACATTGACAGTTTGAGAGAATGAGTGGTGAATCTGCAAGTTGTTTTGAGCAGTATGATAATGATGTTGACTCTTCCAATCTATGAGCTTGGAATGTTTTTCTATTTATTTGTGGTAATCTCTGATTTCTTTCAGCAGTGTTTTTTAGTTCTCCTTGCAAAGATCTTCAGTTATATTCCTAGGTAACTCACTGTTTTTTTGTTTTTGTTTTTGTTTTTTCTATTGTAAGTGGGATTGACTTCTTGATTTGGCTCTCAGTTAGAACATTGTTGGAGTATATATAAATAGTACTGATTTTTGCACAGTGATTCTGTATCTTGAAACTTTATTGAAGTCATTTATCACTTCTAGATGTCTTTTGGTATAGTCTTTGCAGTTTACTATGTAAATAATTATATCATCAACAGAGAAAGATATTTGATTTATTCTTTTTCTATTTTGATGCCTTTCACTTTGTTATCTACACTGATTGCTTTGGCTAGGACTTCCAGTACTATGTTAAGTGGTGAGAATGGGCATCCTTCCCAAGTTCCAGTTCTCAAGGGGCGTGGTTCCAGCCTTTACCCCTTCAGTCTGGTGTTGGCTATGAATTTGTCATAGATGACTCTTATAATTTTGATATGTTTTCCTTTGATGCCTAGTCTGCTGAGGGTTTTTTAAGTCATGAATGGAAGTTTTATTTTATAAAAAACAAAACAAAACAAAACTTTTTCTGCATCTATTGAGGTGATCATATGGGTTTTGTTTTTAATTATATTTATGTAATGAATCATAGTTACTGATTTGTGTATGCTGTACCAACCTTGCATCCCAGGAATAAAGTCTACTTGATCATGGTGAATTAACTTTTTGATGTGTTAATAGATTTAGTTTTGTTCGTTTTTGTTGAGGATTTTTGCATCTTTGTTCATCAGGAATATTGACTATAAATTTTCTTTTTCACTGTGTCTATGCCAAATTTTGGCATCGGGCTGATGCTGGCTTCACAGCATGAGTTAGGGAGGAGCTTCTACTCTTCAATTTCTTGGAACAGTTTCAGTAGGACTGGTAGGAGTTTTTTTTGTTGTTTTTTTTTGTTTGTTTGTTTGTTTTTGTTTTTATCGTATATCTGGTAGAATACAACTGTGAATTCATCTAACCCAGGTCTTTGTTTGTTTGGTAAGTGTTTTTGTTACTGATTCAGTTTAAAAACTTGTTTTTGGTCTGTTCAGGTTTTCACTTTTTGTTTCAATCTTGAGTTTCCAGGAATTTATCAATTTCTTCTAGGTTTTCTAATTTGTGTGTATAGGGTGTGTTCATAATAGCTTCTAAGGACCTTTTGTATTTCTGAGGGATTGGTTGTAATGTCATCATTATCATTTCTGATTGTGCTTAGTTGGATTTTCTCTTCGTATTTTCTTTGTTAATCTGACTAGTGGTCTATTGCTCTTGTTTATTCTTTTCAATAATGAACTATTGGTTTCATCAATCTTTTGTATGGATTTTTCCATATCTATTTCATTTGATCCTCTGATTTTACTTATTCATTTTCTTCTGTTTCCTCCAGGGTTGGTTTGGTCTTTTTTTCTAGGTCTTTTTTTTTCTTTCTAGTTCCTCTAAGTACAAGGTTAGATTGCTAATTTGAGCTCTTTCTAATTATTTTATGAAGTCATTTAGTGCTATAAACTTTCCTCGTCACTGCTTTAGAGTATTCTAAAAACTATACAAGTTTTCTCTCTATTTTTCCTAATTTAAATTTTTTAAAAAATTCTGCTATAATTTTGTTGTTCACCAGAGTTTAGGAGTAAGGTGTTTACCTTCCATATATTTGTGTAGTACTGAAATATCTTAGTATTGACATCTATTTTTATTGCACTGTGGTCTGACAGTGTGCTTTGTATGATTTCAATGTTTTTGAATTTATTGGGACTTGCTTTATGACTGAGCATGTGGTCAATCTTACACTACCTTCCATGTGTATATTAGAAGAATGCATATTCTGTCATTGTTGGATGGAGTATTCTATAAATGTCTAATATGTCCCATTGGTCAAGTTTTGAGTTTAAGCCCAGAATTTCTTTGTTAGTTGTTTGCCTTGATGATCTGTCTAATGCTGTCAGTGTGGTGTTGAAGTCTCCCACTATTATTATGTAGCTTTATGCCTCTTTTCATAGATCAGGAACAACTTGTTTTACACCTCTGGGTGCCCCAATATTGGGTGTATATCTATTTATGACACTTAAGTCTTCTTGTTAAATTGAACACTTTCTCATTAAGTAATGCCCTTCTTTGTTGATTTAAGGTCGGTTTTGTCTGATATTAGAATCACAACTCCTGCTGTTTTTTTCTGCTATTTGCATGGTAAATCTTTATCCCCTTACTTTGAGCTTGTTGCTATTCTTACATGTGAGACAGGTCTCTTGAAGAAAGCAGGCAACTGAGTCTTGTGTTTTTATCCAGCTTGTCACTATATGCCCTTTAATTGGCATGTTTAGATAACTTAAATTCAGAGTTAATATTGCTATGTGAAATTTTGATATTATCATCATGTTGTTAGCTAGTTGTTTTGTAGACTTGAACCTCTTATAAGACCAGTCTAGTGGCAATGAATTCCCTTAACATTTGCTTGTCTGAGAATAATTTTATTTCTCCTTCACTAACGAAGTTTAGTTTATCAGGATATACAATTCTTCTTTGAAATTTCTTTTCTTTGAGGACACTGAAAATAGGCTCCCAGTCTCTTCTGGCTTGTAAGATCTCTGCTGAGAGGTCTGCTGCTAGGCAAGATGGGTTTCCCTGACCCTTCCAACTAATTGCCTTTATTTATTTATTTATATTTTTCAAATTGAACTTGGTGAATGTGATTATTACGTGCCTTGGGGATGGTGATCTTATATAATATCTTCCTTGGTCTCTCTGTATTTTTTTAAATTTCCATGTAAACCTCTCTGGTGAGATTGGTGAAATTTTCATGGACTATATCCTCATATTTATTTTCCAAGTTGAATACCCTCTCTCCTCTCTCAGGAATGCTAATGAATTATAGGTTTGGTCTCCACATAATCCCATATTTCCTAGAGGTTTTATTAACTTTTATAATTTTTTTTCCTACATTTTGTCTAACAGAGTTTATTTGAAAAACTGGTCTTCAAGTTATGAGATTCTTTCCTTGGTTAGGTCTATTCTGCTTGTAATACTTTCAGCTGTATTATAAAATACGTGTAGTGATTTTTTTATTTCCAAAACATCAGTTTAGTTCTTTCTTAAAATGGCTATTTTGTCTCTGAGCTCTTGGATCATTTTATTAGTTTCCTTGAATTCCTTGTATTGGATTTCAAATTTCTCCAGAATCTTGATAAGTTTCCATGCCATCCAGATTCTGAATTATATGTCTGTTATTTCAGTCATTTCCAAAGTGGCTAAGAACCATTGCTTGGGAGCCAGTGTGCTCATTTGGAGTTAAGGGGACACTCTGACTGTTCAAATTGTCAGTCCTTACACTGATTCTTTCTCATCTGAAAGGGTTAGTAGTCCTTTAATTGTTGTGTGTGTTGAGTATAGTCAGTTGGCTTCATTTCTGGATGTTTTCAGAGGACCAACACTCTGTACAGGACCTTTATTTGCAGGTGAATTTTTGCCTTGAGTGTCATACATTTTGAATATTTGCAGAATATTTTCGGTGTTGTAATTTGGGATTCAAACCAGTAGATGGCACTTAAGAGTAATTGCCATCAGATAGTCCCTTATGCCTCTTTTGTACTTCAACATGTTCACAGTGGTGGGTCGGGGGAGAGATGACTCCATCACTAAGTTCACTCCTAGGTCTTGGGAGAGCCCTCTAAAATCACTGGTGCCATGCTTGCATTTCCTTTGTTAGGTGTTCTATGCCCTGAGGCTCTCTTGAGCAGAAGCTATAGCTAGCAGATAGGTGATACCCTTCCCAGACAGGTTCTGTAAAGTAAGGCACACCCCGCTTCTGTGCCAGTCCATGAGCCATTATTTCTGACCCCTGTCAGTGTTCTGAGAGTGGGGGCTTCTCCCCTGCTTGAGTGCTGAACACCAGTATCTGCAAGGCACTCCTTCCATGTAGCCCTGAAAAAGTGAGACCTGCCAGCAGCTCCAGTCTCCTATCCCTTGGGGTTGAGCACTGGCTGCACTGAAGTATCAGAAATAATCTCAGGCCATCAGAAATTGGTGAGTTGGGGATGCCAGTGATGCACCAAGGCTGGGCAGTGGAAACTGCTGTGCACATGCTCCTGCAGGAGTGGACAGGTAGGGGCTCTGGGAGGGGCTAGCAGGCAGGAGGGCTTGAAGAACAAATGTGCCCCAATTCTGTAGGAAAATCAGCCATGCTATCTTGTAGGAAAATCAGCCATGCTCTCTTTTGGGCCTTCAGTATGTTGAGGTAAGAGCAACTCAGAGGAAAATGGGGAGCTTTGGGGGATGGGTGCCTATGGCCCTGTTCCGCTGCAACTGCCCTGTGCTCAAAAATCCTTTGGCTTAGCACAGGCTGAAGTTCTGTCTCTGCTTACTCTTTAGGCAGACTCCTCTGTCAGCTCGAGTGTCCATGGGGGATGTGAAATCTCTTGACATTAGAATCCCAGGGGTCTATGGAGAGAGAGAGCTGACCCACCATTCCATCACTCACAACTTCCCTAGGAGGAGTTCAGGGATGGGTACTAACCCTGACATTGGGCAACCCCTGCAGGGTTCTCAGCTTCCTCCCTCTTCAGCCTCAGTATCTATATTGTCTTTCTATTGATTCTTGGTCTTCTGTCTCCAAAGACATGTTTTTAAAATATTGCTTTACTCAATTTTAGTCTCTTTTCTGTGACAGTGGTGCATTCTGGCTGCATCTATTTGGCTATATTGTTCCCTATCTCAAAGACTTGCTTCTTACAGATGAGCAAATGAAGTGGTTTCTTGAGACGATATCTACTCCTGGTGAAGATGGTGTACAATTTTTGAAATGACAAGAAAGGACTTAGAGTATTACCTAAACTTAGTTGACAAATCAGCAGGAGGGTTTGAGATGATTGACTCCAACTTTGAAAAAAGTTCTACTGTAAGTCTCATGCTGTGAAACTGCATTTGATGCTACAAATGTATATTTCATAAAAGGAAGAATCAGTGGATAAGCAAACTTCGTTGTTGCCTTATTTTAAGAAACCGGCATAGCCACTGCAGCCTTCAGCAACCACCACCCCGATCAGTTAGCAGCCAGCAATATTGAGGCAAAACCCTCCACCAGTGAAAAGGCTAATACTTACTGAAGGCTTAGATTATCATTAGCATTTTTAAGCAATAAGATGTTTTTAATAGACTTGCTACATTGCAATATTTGCTTTAATATTGTGGTCTGGAACCAAACCATATCTACGAGATATGTCTATAGATACTTAAAGATAATTTAAAATTGCATAATCTGTTTTTAGCTAGTGGGAATATCAAAAATATTCTCCAGTGTCGCCTCATGTCTCTATTATTAAAGTCTCTCTATACACCTGAGAAGAAGAGTGAGAAGCTAGAATTCATTTCCTTTCCTCTTACCACCTACTGGTGACTTCAGTAGCATTTGGATTATCTCCTATTCTTCCTGTGATTTTCAAGGCGGTGATGCAGGGCTTTGGAAGGAAGGAATTTTACTATTCCCCTCTCAGCATCACCCCCATTGATCTTTTTCCATTTATTTGTAAGAAATATAAAAACAACAACGATTTCATGAGTGCTCATAATGTGCAAATTTAAGTGTATGGCAAAGATTATCTCTTTTAATTTTACAAATATCAGTGAGGGAGGATCTTTGTTTATAAATGAAACCAGTTTGTAGGTGGAAAAAACAGATGATCATTAAGGTTACGTAATATGTCTCATGTCACATAACTAGTAAGAGAATGCTCTGACCATCACATGCAGGTCTCTCAAATTTTAAATTATCATGTTCCCGTTTATTCCCAGAGCTCTTGTGTGAGTATCAGTTTTATCAGGGATTGAGGTTAAACATTACCTGAAAAGATACAAGATTTTTCTCAGCCGTGGGAGGATAATCAATGTCAGCATCATAAATCCTCAAAGAATTACATAGTATATATACTTAGATTGTATAATTTGTGAATAACTAATAGGTAGATGCAATTTAACATTTAAAGGGATAATATTAAGAGGAAAATCAAAGAAGGTAATAATACAGTTTAATGTTTTTCGTGACACTTTTCTACCGAACTTCATAAAAATTTGTGATTAGTTATAGCATTAGAAAATGTTGAATTTTATCTAAACACTTTAAGTTATTAAAGACAAGGAGTAAAATTTCTCTCTGTATAATTAATCAGTAGCCAATGTTTTAATTCATTACTAATATAATTTTATTCAATTACTATGATAGCAATATTTGACAAAATATATTTTTCATAAAGAAGTAAGTCCAACTGAAAATCCTTCCTTAAGATTATTTTCTAAGATACATTTTCTACTCTAGAGCTATTTCAGAAACTTATTCAAACTTTGTAAATTGGGAGTAAAAACATTTAAAATATATTAGCTGTTGAAATAGTATTCTGTAGGAAGACAGGCATATTATTATATTTAAAATTATTGTCCGAAGAGATGTAAAATAACATACATCTTGAACATTGATAGAAAGCTGACATCTAGAAAAATAGGTACATGCAATCAGAGTTTGTTGTAATAAAGAATGACAAAATTTCCATACACCAAAGCCATTCAGTGAACAAAAGTAAATAATTTTTAAACAGATACTGATTAAAGTAAAAAGCATAAAACTGACTTGTCAATGAAGGTCAAAATGAAACGATTATAGGAAATATTTGACATGACGTGGAGATATGTTAGACTGATAAGACACATAATGAAATACAAAAGGAATACAATGGAGCAGAAAAGTGAAATATTGAAAACATATGCAGTGATTAAAAATAGGAAAGACTGTAATAAAGTAGACAAATTCTGGAAGAGTGTTTTAAAGTGAGGTGCTGGTGACTTTTAACCAAATTGAGTAGACATAAATCTACCAGAGGGTACATGGAATTAATGGAGCTGTCTACACAGAGTGGAGGATGAGTGAATTTATGGCTATTGATCATGATATTCAGGACTGCCAAGTTCCTCTGTGGCTCGTAACAGAGAATCTGTGACTATATAATGTATCAGAGTGGGCGTAGACTGCCAAAGAGAATGCCTAAGATACCTCTGTGTAGAAGTATGAAATGCAACTTTTTTAGTCTGTGATTCTTCATTGTTAAATGTGTATTTTCAGCTAGAGTAATTAATCAGAATCCCTGTTTTTGTTGTTTTCTTAATGCATGGTCACTAAAAATTAACAAAGCTATACTATCTTTAACAAATTAACAAATTAACAAAGCTATACTATACTAACTTACATTGAGCATTTTCCTTTACTCCAAAATATTTCCCATCAATAAAAGCAAACAAAATATGTATAAACCTTCCTTTCATGTGTCTGTTGGCTGTATGAATGTCTTCTTTTGAGAAATGTCTGTTCATATCCTTTGCCCACTTTTTGATGGGGTTGTTTGTTTTTTTCTTGTAAATTTGTTTGAGTTCTTTGTAGGTTCTGGATATGCACATGTACCCTACAACTTAAAGTATAATAATAATAAATAAATTTAAAAAAAAATAAAAATAAACCTTCCTTTCACTTGCTTTCTTAATAGCAAACCAAATTTTGTGGAGTAGTTTATTCAGGTTTTATGCTTCTTACTGCAAGACCCACACCTTTTGGAAGCCTTGACTTGCATGAAGTTAGTTGGCTTACTGACTTTTCAGAATTTTGGTCTGTGGTTAGTGTCTAATAAATGTGCTTTGAATTCCACTGCTCCTTGGAAATTATATGTTCCATATGAGTAAATAAATAAATAAAAAACCCTTAGTTTTACATTTAGTGAACAAGAATGTTATTGAAGTTATTTTAAACAGGAGAAAGTTGTAAAGATAGTTCTATAAACTGTAAGCAGTTATACCTACGTAAGTTTTTTTCTTATTAACTGTTTTTTTTTTCCACTAGGAAATAGGCATAATTCCTCATAAGCCAGGATAACACAATGAAGAAATTTATACTGTGAAATCTTAAGTCAAGTTCAATTTTATGTGGATTTGAGTAATTTACTAAGACTCTCTTGGCTTTATTTTCTATTCTAAAAAATGTAAAAAAAAAAAAAAGGTTCAAACAATATGTGGAAAGCTTTCAGTGTGTAAGAGGGACTAAGAAAATTGTCCTATAAAATCTAAATTCAGAAATCTCCACAATTAAATATTTCATTATCACTTTTTACTCTAACTTTTCTAAATAATAGCTATTTCCAGATTATAAATTTGTTTTATATTAAACATTTTTATTATTATATAACGATGACACAGAATGTAAAGTAGCATTTATGGACCACTTTTTATAGATAGAGAAGTAGCACTCTTAAGGATGTTGAGGCATAAATAAGATTTTGTGAATTGTAATTTAAAATGATACTTTATTATTCTCAAGTACTAGTTCATATCACTTTAAGGTGAATTTTAAAAAGGAAAGTCAGCTTCTTAAGTAAATTTTGAATTATGAGCAAATTCTTCTTTGATAATTTGCCAAAACAACTGAATTATTAATGTAATAATTGTTTATAATTTTTAAAATTTCTCAAAAATGACAAACAATATCTAAAGACAGTGCTTTTCCACCTGACCAGAGATATTTTAGGGTCAGTTTTAGACATTGTTTTAATACTAAAAAACCATTTAAATAAAGTAAATAAATAAATGAATACATTTGATGCATTTTAAAGAGCTTTGTTACAAACATAAAAGTTATCTTACTGAAAACAATGGCAGAACATTTATTTGGTACATTCAGGCCCTAGGAGAAACTAGGAACTGAAACTGAAAATTTTAAGAAGCCAAAGAGTTATCCATGCCATTTTATTTTTCCTCTGGGCTGGGATGGTTTCTTATCTCTTATTTCTATTCTCCACATGCTTACTTAGAATATGAAGTGACACATAGTGAGCACAATTTAAGTGTTTGCTAAATAAGAGTAAATTCTTTAAAATGTGGGGTTTTCTTTTAGTGCATAAAGATTCATAGAATACGAGTTTCATTTTGAGAGATCAAAAAATAGCAAACTGTCAGATGTCTTTGAATCCAAATTCCAAGGAGAAAGAATCTAATTGGCAGTGTGTGTGTCTAGGGATCCACTTCTGGTCATTATACTGTAATTAGGGACAGGGTCCAGAGTCACACACATAGACACATACAGCAGCTTAGTTCTCTGAGAAATGGATCTTGCTCTTGGGCTGGTACTTTAAGAGATGTTTATTACAGGAAAGTTGTGAGCTCTTCTATCTACACCATCAGTACTCACTAGGCATACAAAAGTAGAAAATACTTAATGGAAAGACCAAGAAAAAATGCTGTGGGCATATCTATCTACTTTATCTATCTATCTATCTATCTATCTATCTATCTATCTATCTATCTATCTATCTATCATCTATTTATCTAATCTATGTTTTGCTAGTGTTTTACATCAAAGAAATCTCTTCCATGACATTGAGATTAAACAGCTGTCATTAATTGTAGCATAGAAAACTAAACTCCTGAATATCTCTTATGCAATTCAGATATATCAGCTTTTCTCAGTGTATAGTTGTATCAATGTTTAGCTTGTACATTGAAAAACAGGTAACACTTTCTGTCTGTGTTTGTGTGTGTGTGTGTGTGACACTAATCACTTTGCTATTACAAATAACATCTTTAAATTTTTGTTTTGCTCATGGTTTTCCTCTCCTTAAGGTGCTTAATATATAGTGCTTTCTCTTTCTTCTTTTTCCTTTTTTTTCTTGGCAGAAATATTTTATCAATGGTCCCTATTACTTTCCATGGTCAGATATTAATTCATCCTCAGGATCTGACTTAGAAGTTACCTCATTCTTTTTTTTGTAGAAGTGGAAAGACCCCATAAGTCTATCTTGAATATCTGTGTGTTTTCCATATTTAATGGAAATTTTGTAATGATTTAACTCTTCATTTTTTTTATTATTATTATACTTTAAGTTCTAGGGTACATGTGCATAACGTGCAGGTTTATTACATATGTATACTTGTGCCATGTTGCTGTGCTGCACTCATCAACTCGTCAGCACCCATCAACTCGTCATTTACATCAGGTATAACTCCCAATGCAATCCCTCCCCCCTCCCCCTCCCCATGATAGGCCCCGGTGTGTGATGTTCCCCTTCCCGAGTCCAAGTGATCTCATTGTTCAGTTCCCACCTATGAGTGAGAACATGCGGTGTTTGGTTTTCTGTTCTTGTGATAGTTTGCTAAGAATGATGGTTTCCAGCTGCATCCATGTCCCTACAAAGGACACAAACTCATCCTTTTTTATGGCTGCATAATATTCCATGGTGTATATGTGCCACATTTTCTTAATCCAGTCTGTCACTGATGGACATTTGGGTTGATTCCAAGTCTTTGCTATTGTGAATAGTGCTGCAATAAACATACGTGTGCATGTGTCTTTATAGCAGCATGATTTATAATCCTTTGGGTATATACCCAGTAATGAGATGGCTGGGTCATATAGTACATCTAGTTCTAGATCCTTGAGGAATCGCCATACTGTTTTCCATAATGGTTGAACTAGTTTACAATCCCACCAACAGTGTAAAAGTGTTCCTATTTCTCCACATCCTCTCCAGCACCTGTTGTTTCCTGACTTTTTAATGATCGCCATTCTAACTGGTGTGAGATGGTATCTCATTGTGGTTTTGATTTGCATTTCTCTGATGGCCAGTGATGATGAGCATTTTTTCATGTGTCTGTTGGCTGTATGAATGTCTTCTTTTGAGAAATGTCTGTTCATATCCTTTGCCCACTTTTTGATGGAGTTGTTTAAAAACTCTTCATTTTTTAAAAAAAAATTTTCGAGACTGTAAAACCTATCTCAGAGCTTGATACGTTGCAGAACTCTGAAAATATCTGTTAACTATATGGATGAATGAATCTAGAGGGACTATTTCAATCACAATTAATTATAATAAATTCCAGATAAAATAGTTCATAATACCTGACATTAGTAATTCTTGTCTATTCATATAAATTCATGAATAATTAACCAGATACAATATGCTAAATATTGTTATGTATGCTCAATTACTTACTACATCATCTTTTACAAAAATAAATAAACATTTTTGGGTTACTTTCAGCCCTCTCACTTTGTGCCACAGGTAAGGCCAAGAGGTTGGGTTAAAAATGGATTCCAACAGCAGTCACTTCCCTGTATTCAAACTGTCTACTCTTCATCAATGACTAAGCCTTTGTAATTAGGTCAGGATCATTATCTCTCTTTTCTTAGAATGTATTGCTTCTCATAAACCTGTTATTTCCCTTGAAAAATATACATATGGCCAATCACCCTAATAGTTTTCTCTATTTTGAGATATGTCTGAACTTTAGTGATAGAAACAGGTTGAAAGTTTTCATTTATATATTTGTATGTGTTTGTTTTCTTGGTCTTTTCTCACAAGTCTTCTGAATCCTCAAATAAATTTGGTATAACATGCCATTTTATTCACCAGCCATATGCAGAGATGCATGGAAAAATCCCTGAAATAAATAGTAGTTCTTTATCGTTAAATGTCAATTCTCTACTAGGGATTGATAATTTGATAAAGAAGGAAGGAAGGAAGGCAGGGAGGGAGGGAGGGAGGGAGGGAGGGAGGGAAAGAAAAAAATAAGTAAGAGAAAAATTAAGCAACCAAACAATCAATCTAAAATTTCCAACTGGTAACTTTGTAAAAGCAATTACAAGTTTGCATTCCTGTAGCCTACACAATAAAAACTATTGCACAGTGCTAGGCATATCACTTAGGACTCAATGCATTTTCAATGACTAACTGGGGGAAGTTAATGGATTTATGCATTTGTTCACTGAGTAGAATGGTTAATTTAACATGTCAACTTGACTGGATTCAGAAATAACTAAATAACTGGTAAAGCATTGTTTCTGAATGTGTCTGTGAGGGTGCTTCCAGAGGAGACTGGAATATAAATCAGTAGACTGAATGGAGGAGATCTATCCTCAATGTGGATGGGCAACATCCAATTGTCTGGGGTCCCAAATAGAATAAAAAGACAAAATAAAAGAGTTTCCTTCTCCCTCTGTCCTAGAGTTGGGACACTTTTTCTCCTTCCTTCGGACATTGGAACTCCAGGCTCTCCAGCTTTTGGACTCTGGGACTTTTGCGCAAGACCCCATCCCCCTTTGAGTTCTCAGGCCTTCAGCTCAGAATGAGAATTACACCATAGGCTTCCCAGGTTCTGAGGCCTTCACACTTACATGGAGCCACACTGCCAGCCTCTCTGGTTCTACAGCTTGCAAAGACTTTTGTGAGATTTCTCAGCCCCCATAAATGCAGGAGCCAATTTCTCTAACAAATCCCTTCTCTTACATCTATCTACATACACATTATGTGTGTGTGTGTGTGTGTGTGTGTGTATCTCCTATTTGTTCTGTCTCTCTGAAGGACCCTGAAAAAATAAACAAAGAGAACATTTATAGAAGGCTTATGTTTAAGAAAACCAAGATGAGAAACCAGGAGCTTATAGAAAGGAGTCCATGTTAGTCCAAATGCATCTAGGCAATATGCAACTTTAAATTTTCTTAATTGATTCCAATAAAAATAATTAGTAAAAGTGTCTTCAATACAGAAATCATGAGGTAAGTTGTCTTTAAAACAGTCCCCCATACATAGTGAAACATAAAATATAGTTTCTAAATTCTTAAGGCCATGATTAAACATATTTAAATATATTAGGGAAATTTTTTAAATCTAAGTTAAATGAAGAATAAAACTGATTCATTAAAAGCCAACTTGTAAAAAATCAGAGTAGCATAATATAATCATAAAATCTACATATATTTAGGAATCAATTGGCAGCACAATAAAGTATTTTTTCAAGACTAATGTTTTCCTAACCTGATTGATAATTAGAATCTCCCATGGATCATTGCCAAAACAGACACCTGGGGACCCTGATATAGAATACTGTGGAAAAGTCTGGAAAATATTGTAAAAATAACCTCCCTTGCTAATTCTAATAGTCTGTCAGATTTGGGATCCATTGCTGTACCTTCTGTAACATATTAGAACCACGAAAACATAGAAGTTAGATAGCTTAGCTCTAATTAGTTTCTTTTATCTTGTTATCAATGAGCAAAATCCTTCAAATATCATCTTCTTTCACTTAAAATATGCCCATCAAAACATACCTGTCATTTGAATTCTCAACATTTCTCAGTCCTCACTGACACAAATGAATGAGCCTGGGGAAGGAAACGTGTGATAGATGCATCAGTCTGGTTTTTGCCTTCCTCTACTCCCAAGCTTAAGAATACATTTGAATCCACAAGTTACTGCAAGAAGTTTGTACATTTGAATTGTTTGGTCTATATATGACATAGACTGGGATGTTAGGATAATTACATTCTACTCTGATTTTGTTTGTTTGTTTTTTTGCTACCCCACATGGAATCCTCACACCTGCACCTAAACTTGGAACGCCTACTGGCCTAAGAGTCCAAGGAATTGCATGAACTAGATTCTGCTGATATTTGCAAGACTGAGGTTCTCTAATCCCACACACAAATAATCATTCACTGTAAAATACTCACTACAGGGAGGTTATGACGCGACATGAAAATACTGTAGCCCTTAGAGCCATTATGAAATGCTAAATAAACATATTTGTTGTATTATCCTCCATGATAGAAGATCAATCCATCCTTCTAGATGTGCAATCTTTTGGGGTGGGGCAGGAATCTGGCGTGATCAACAAAATACTGCTCTAAACATTGTCATGTTATTGCTTCTGCCTTGTCTTTGGGGCAACCTCCCATGGCTAGGATACAAGTTTACTCTGTTACTTCTTGTCATAACAGCAGGGCACTTGCATAGTGCAAAGTAAAGACACATACATAGCTGAAGGCTTGGGCTTTAAACATGTAATTAAGTAAATTTTTGGTGCTCACAAACAATTTATTTGGTTTTCATGACAATTAATGTAAATGTAAAATCAATCATAATAATATTATTTAAATAAAATGTGTACATTCCAATATCAGAACTTAACATGGAAAAACCATGAGGGTCACAATAGTATAATTTTTGGACCGATTTTATGACCGATGCCTGATTTGAATAATAAATTATTCATCTGTATGTGTGTGTTTATTGAACTAAGTTTTTATTTGTCTTACACCATTGGAACATGAAAGCTGTAAAAATAGCAGAAATAAAATATCACTTTTCCTTGCACGACTTAATTATTAAATTGAATAGATGGGAAGCAGATTTATCTCAATATCTCCTCATAAATATTGTTCTCTTTTACTCAGCCTCAGTGTTTGATATGAGAAGTAATTGGTGTATTAAGTCATTGGAATCTCAATTCACATACTTTAATTTCTACTGAACTTATGTCATGCTTTAGATCACTAATTTATTGTTGTTCTGATAAAAATTCTTTTCATTCATTTTGTAATGTTACATACATAATACTAGCTTCCTTTCCTCGAGTACCTAATATGTGCCAAGTACATTGTTAAATTTGAATATTTTATAATATAATATCTAAAAATACTTATGATCCCTATTTTATGGGTATAGCAGGTGAACATGGAGAGGAAAAGATTGTCCCATATCTTACTACCAAGAAACGGTACAACCAGGATGTGAAGGCACATGACAAATTCTTAGCCATCAGTCATTGCACTGTGCTGTTTCCTGTTTCAGGTATGCCAAATACAAAGGAAGGAATTTTTGTCAAATTATATGAATATTTTATAAACCTTATACATAAAAGGACCATCATTATTCCTTTGTAATATTCTACTGTTCCTCTGTGAAGGACTTCACGTTATATGTGTGTGTGAATAGAAAGCAAAGAAGAAAAACTCACCTTTCCATCTACCAAAAATATGATGGAATAATGTGCGTGTGTATGCATGTCTTTTCCTCAAACATATTGTGTTATCTATTTTATTATCCATCTGTAAAAAATTATTAAATATATACAATTCTATTCATCATGATAAATTTAAGCATAGGAGAAAAGTCTTATTTAGGAGAATTAAGTCTTATTTAAAAGTAATGGGACTTATTCTGTGCACAATAGAAAAATCCATTTTAAAAATCACTTGTGAATCTACAATAGATGTGAAGATTTAATATGTTATATGTTTCTTTTACACACATACATACACATGTTATTTTCCAAGTTGTAAATTTCATCTCATTAGTTTAAAAAATACATTTTAATTTCTGCATATCCAATATTCCTTATGGAACAATAATTTAAATTTAAATTTAGCATGAAGGAAG
This sequence comes from Macaca nemestrina, assembly GCF_043159975.1. NCBI lineage: Eukaryota > Metazoa > Chordata > Mammalia > Primates > Cercopithecidae > Macaca > Macaca nemestrina. The sequence continues at coordinate 122,126,275 of NC_092127.1, read as the reverse complement.
GAATTTTTGTCTGTCTTGTTCACTGACATGAACATCCAAAGTGCCTGGCATATGAGCCACGTGTTGAATAATTGTTTAATGAATAAAGTAATGAATGAATTTAATGATGACTCTGGATTTGGAAATGTTGGCTCTTTTCAGTTTCTTAATATTTAAAATTTCATATAGTGATTACAGCTTATTCACTGAACAAAGACATGACTACTTTCTTATGGTCGACTCCCAGCAACAGGATTATCAGTTCAAAGGGTATATACATAATATTGTGGCTTTTCAGTTCCAATTCTTCTTTGTTTAAGAATTCAAAAAATAAAAAAGGAGATAGTCTATTCATTTCCTTTTCCCTGTAGTCTAGCATTAGAATTTATGATAATGAGAGAGAGTTGGATTGGTCTTTCCATAACTTTTTGGTTCTTAGAAGAAAAATTCTAGCAATTTCACTACACTAAGATTTTATGCTTATCAAACTATCTGACAGCTACCAGGCTCTATCTCTCTTCCATTAAACAAATTGGCTCTTGAGTTCACTCTATATCTAATTATCTGTACCTGTTTCTTTCTTTTCCTGCAAGTTTTCCTTGTTTTCTCATATCAAAGACACTCATGCCAAATTGACTTTGTGGTTATCTATCTCTCTATTATTGTCTATCTATCTATAATTTTAGATTTCATGAGGTGTCTGAGGGCAAGAATGAGGCTAGATAGCTGATAGTTGCCACCTTTATTGGCATCATTTAAATGAGATGGAAAGACAGAAGAAAGGGCTCATGGATTGGCTTTTTATTTAAACAAATTATCCTGAAAAATATATACAACTACTCATAATCCTCGTTATCGATGAATGAGGACATTACTTTCCTAATCTTTGAACTACTGTGAATAATTTTAGTTGCCATTTTGTGAGGAGAAAACTGGCATCTCATTTATTTTTCATGTTTTGATTACCAGTTTAAGGCATGCATCTCATGAATGTATTGTCCATATGACTTTCGTCATGTATAAACTGCTTTTTTTGCTTACATTATTTATCTTAGCATATTTGTCTTAGTTCTTACTGTCTTTAATATTTGCCTTTAAGTTTGAGTCACCATTGAGATATAAAAAAGAAAATATACATGAAAATAGCATTTTGAGAGAAGCTGATTTCAAACTGAGATCTGAGATTACTGTATGTCTTTGTATTTCTAATCTGATTTACTAGTTTCATTTAATGCTTGGTCTTTTCAGATTGGGGCATGCAGAGAGAAAGAAAGGAAAAGGTCCCTGCACTGCATTTTTAGACACTGAGCAGAGGTTGGTGCTGAGTTACTTTGCCAATTAACGGCTGGGCCAGCAGTTCAGAGAATACACAGGGCACTATTGAACCTTTCAGGCATCTATTGTTTGAAAAGTTTATAAAACGATTAAACACTTCATTCTCAAAATTACACTGAGCTTCAAATAAATTGAAAGCACTGTGAGGGATGCAGCATTCTGCTTCCTTTATAGAGTCACAATCTACGGTTTGTTTATTTTTTGATTCCCATTATATGAATGCTTTGATGTATTATAATAGGGCTGTAATATTGAACTGAAAATTGATTTCAAGTTACATCACTTGCTGTAGCAACAGGGTCTTCACGTAAAGCAGTGAGAACATTCATTGTGTACCAATTACCTGGAAAAGAGGACTTTTAGGATCCTGGTTGGGCCACATTCAGGTAATCTATTTCATGGACCTTTACCACAAAATCATGAAGAAATAAGAAAGCAGACAGATGGGACAGAAGGTAGGCAAACAGAAACCTTCAAATATACCTACAAAGTTGTATCAGCTCTTCAAGGCACCAACAAACTTACTGCAAATGGAGCAGTCACTTTCAGCCCTGAGAACAAACTCTGTGCTAGCACAAGAAACTTGTCCTGTTTAAGGTACTCTAAAGCATTTTATTCTATTTTATTGCTATTTGTTGTTTCTTGGTATTTATTAAGATATTTATTTATATTTCTGAGCTGCTTATGCTGAGCTAAAATTGAAGAGTAGAATTGGGAAACAAATCTATATGAAAACTATAAAATGAAAGTGATGTACTCCTGAGGTGCCTCCATGCTGGAGTACCAGGAATCAAAGTGTGAGAACTCCAAAGAGAGATGCTTCACTCTGGAAACTACTGGACTGATAAATACTGAATGTCTCCTTTTCACTTTGAGGTTCTTCTTCTAAGTTTAAAGCACAAAAGGACTAATCTCTGCTTTAAAAATTGAGGTAAATTTTCTTACACACATAGACCTCTCTAAAGATAGCACAGGACATTTTTGTCAAGTACTACAAACTGATGACATCTTGGTGAAATGCATGTAAAACTTTTGAATCAATTGATACCCAGTGGATTTGGCATGTGTTCTATACTTTTACTCAGCAAAAATTTTCAAGAGTTTTGTTCTCTACTAAAGATTAAACAGAGCTGAGTTTCTTATTCATTTATTATGAATTTGATAGAGGGCAATATTGCTGGCAAGCTGATCTAGCTCTTGAGAAGAATCCCTTGAATTGCATAGATCATTCCTGAGTCCATCCTACTTATTGATTCCCAGACTTTATTGGCAAGATACTTCAGGAGAGGGAAGTGGGGTAGCAAAATGTAGCCAAGGCTGGGTGTAGGTTGCATGTATGTTAGCAGCACAAGGGGAGCTGATGGCAAAGGGTTAGGTATTCTGAAGACATATGCTTATATAAAGTCTGAGTTCTCTAAGAATCACACACCAAACTGAGACTAGAGTTGTGTATATTTTTATAGGGTGACTGTTTGTGTGAAAGAATATGGGGAGGCTGATAGAGGCACCAGATCACAATGCAGTTCTACCCCAGACACAAGAAGAGAGAAAGAGGAGGGTTGTGCATGTTGTGCACCCATTAACTCATCATTACGTTATTAATGGCATTACAATAAGAAGAGAGAAAGAGGAGGGTGGAGAAAGCATGCTAGATTGTCATGCAGTCTAAGAAAGACTTGGCAGGGTATCTGGAAACCTTGAGACCAAGTCAGCTTTCAAAAGACACCTATGTGTCTCAGGAAAGCTTTAGTATACAACTACCCTCAGCCCTGGTTGGGAGGAGGCTGCTGGAAGCATGTCATGGCTGTGGATTTTAGAGCACAGCACCTGGGGCTCTTGGTCCATAATACTCCCTGAGTTGGAAGTCTACAAGGTGCATTTTTTTTTATACTTATGGTTATGCTTTTTTTTATTATGCTTTAAATTCTAGGGTATATGTGCACAACATGCAGGTTTGTTACATATGCATACATGTGCTATATTGTGCACCCATTAACTCATCATTTACATTATTAATGGCATTACAATAAAAAGGGGTACAGAACAAATTAAAGATTTTTAGCATTTATCAAATGTTTACAATAAGGATTTCAAGTGAATTGTTATACTTAATGTACACAATAATTAAGAAAATTTTTATGTCACAATTATCAAAATTAGGATTTAGCAAATGAACAAGTCAAATAATTGGCCCAAGGCTGTAAGTTAGTTAGTGGGTGATAAGCGGGAGTTAAAGCAGGTCTGTCTAACTTCCAAACCCATGCTTTTAACTTTTGAAGTTAGCTTCTTGAAAGACAATAAGAAAAATAAGCAGAATCTATTCACAATTGCCACAAAAAGAATACCTAACAACACAGTTAACAAAAGAAGTGAAAGACCTCTTCAAGGAGAACTACAAACCACTGCTCAGAGAAATCAGAGATGACACAAACAAGTGGAAAAAAATTTCAGGCTCATGAATAAAAAGATTCAATATTGTTAAATTTCCCATACTGCCCAAACCAATTTATTGACTCAATGCTATTTCCACTAAACTACCATTTACATTCTTCAGAGAACTGGAAATGAAACTATTTTAAAATTCACATGAAAACAAAAAAGGGCCTGAATAGCCAGCCAAGACAATCCTCAGCCAAATGAACAAAGCTGGAGGTATCACACTACCCAACTTTCAAAGTACACTACAAAGCTACAGTAATTAAAACAGCATGGTACTGGTACAAAAATAGACACATAGACCAATGGAACAAAATAGAGCATCGAGAAATAAGACTGCACACCTACAATCATCTTATCTTCAACAAACCTGACAAAAACAAGCAATGGGGAAAGAATTCCCCATTTAATAAGTGCTGCTGAGATAACTGGCTAGCCATATGCAGAAAATTAAAACTGAACCCTTTCCTTACACCATATACAAAAGCACCATAAGATAAATTAAAAACTTAAATGTAAAACCCAAAACTCTAAAACCCTAGAAGAAAACCTAGATAATACAATCTGGACGTAGGCACAGACAAAGATTTGATAACAAAAATGCCAAAAGCAATTGCAACAAAAGTAAAAATTGACTAATGGGATCTAATTAAACTAAAGAACTTCTGCATAGCAAAAGAAACTATCAACAAAGTAAACAGACAACCTACAGATTGAGAGGAAAGTTTGCAAACTATGCATCTGACAAAGGTCTAATATCCACCATTATAAGAAACTTAAACAAATTTACAAGGAAAAAAAACAAGCCCATTAAAAACTGGGAAAAAGATATGAATAGACACTTCTCAAAAGAAGACATTCATGTGGCCAAAAAAATATGCAAAAAAAGCTCAACATCACTGATAATTAGAGAAATGCAGATAAAAACCACAAAGAGATACCATCTCACAGCGGTCAGAATGTCTATTACTAAAAAGTCAAAAAACAACAGATTCTGGTGAGGTTGTGGAGAAAAATAAATGCTTTAACACTGTTGGTGAGTGTAAATTAGTTCAACCATTGTGGAAGACAGTGCGGCAGTTCATCAGAGACCTAGAGGGAGAAAAACCATTTGACCCAGCAATCTCATTACAGGGTATATAGCCAAAGGAATAGAAATTATTCTATCATAAATATACATGCATACGTATGTTCAGCAGCACTATTCACAATAACCAAGACATGAAATCAATCTAAATGCCCATTAATGATAGATTGGATAAAGAAAACATAGTACATATGCAACATGGAATATTATGCAGCCATAAAAATAAATGAGATCATGTTCTTTGCAAGGGACATGAATGGAGCTGCAAGCCATTATCCTCAGTAAATAAACGCAGAAACAGAAAATCGAATACCACATGTTCTCACTTACAAGTGGAATCTGAATAATGAGAACACAGGGACACATGTCAGTGAACATCACACACTGGGGCCCATGAGAAAGTGGGGGATGAGAGGAAGAAGAGCATGAAGAAGAATAGCTAATGGATGCCAGTCTTAATACCTAGGTGACAGGATGATCTGTGCAGCAAACCACCATGGCACACATTTATCTATGCAATAAACCTGCACATCCTGCACATGTACCCCTGAACTTAAAATAAAAGTTGGAAATCAAAAAAAAAAAAAAAGAAAACAAAAGGAAAATAAAGAGAAAGAAATAGGGAGATAAAAGAATTATGAAAGACAAGAAATTCATGTACATTCTCGTGAATGTTGAATGCTTTAGCCAGCTTAGGTTACTGGGTAATACAAGTAAAAAGATGAGTGAAAGAAAGTAGTACTTTCTCCAAAAGTAGTGATTTGCTACTATATTATCAGGGCCCTTTATGAATTATTTTATGAAAAGTGGTAGACTCTTCACCAAATTCTTACCTCTAATTGTGGTTAAATATAAAACATTTGTGAATGGGCTGTTACATTTTGAGGCCATCCTTGAAACGTTATGGTCTCACGATTTTGTGGTTAAGGTGTGGGTTGGGGCTGAAATCATTAGAACGCATGATTGAGGTTAGAGTGTCTACTTCCAAAATGGCTTATTCACATGACTGTTGACAGAAGGCCTTAGTTTCTTACCATATGAGTCTGTCCATAGGATTCCTTGGGTGTCTTCAAAACACCCACATACCAGAAAAAGTTATCCTAGAACACAAGATGGGAGCCGTGACACCTTTGCTGACATACCTTCTAAAGTCATGCTTATCATTTCTGCAATATTCTATTGGTTATTCAAGTCAGCTCAATTCATCATGATAGGGACCTATGCAAGTATGTGAATACCAAGAGGCAAGGTCCATTGATGGCTCTCTTAGAGCTTGTGATTATATAGGGTTTAAAGTGAATAGTACAAGAAGGCTGTATGGTTTTTGTCATACAGCAGTAGATATTTCCACTTAAAAATGGCCGAATAGAAATCATAAACCAAGCGGGATCCAGCAAAGCACAGAAACGTTTGAACAAGCAATATCAAATGAATATATCTATAGTAATAGGAAGCCTCTATGTTTTAAATAGCCTTGAGGATTCCAACTGTACAGGATGATGATATTTTCCATATGCTAAAATGAGAACTGGGACAGACAATAAAGGAGACCGTCTGGAGATATCGCCTTTACTACTGAATTTATTATATCAATAATCGGCAAACCAAAACAGCTTACTTCATACAAGAAATAAAATGCTCCCAAAGAACTTATTCAACTTATTTAAAGAAATAAAAAGTCTTCTGATGACATTAACCATTCTGCTACCTCTGCCGAAGGCTTATATGGATATTCAGCATTAAATACCGACAAAGGAACCTGAACACTGCATTCTGAAATGTTTTCTTCTCTCTAGAATACTGATGATACTGTAAAAAGGTGCAATATAACTACCTAGAAGCAAAGAAATATTTTTAAAAATGGATGCAGTTGAATATGAAACTTAAATCATGGGAAATTTTATTATTCATAAAATGGGAAAGTTACAATTTTTTTTACTTTCCTAGTAAATACATTGATGCCTTGGAACAGTGTTGTTCAACCTTAAGTAACAGAAAAAATTCCACTTGAACAGGCAAAATTATTTTCATGTACTACTGATTGCTGATTTATTTGTAGCATAATGTCGTTTAAACATGTAAAATAATGAAATTAGGTATAAACTCATAGTTGATGTATAATAATCAAAAAGGCAATTTAGTAAAACAAAACACAAAAATACTCAAATAATGCTACTTAAATTAAGAACAGATGATGTTTACAAATGGAGTTGTTTATAAAATAAATAATGTATGATATACCATAGCAGGATTTTCCTTAAATTCAGCACGTCTCCTTAACCATGTGTCTTGAGATAACTTAAATCTTCTCTCATGTCATGTATTCAGATTACTGAGATGCCCTCATTTTGTAGTCATGGCATAATTTGGCCATTAGCTGATATAAATGCATCATACAGTAGTTCCTGTTTCTGTTCCTTGGGCAGTAACTTTTTGTAGTTAGACTAGTATCTATTGCTAAAGTAATTATAAGTAAAGATGCAAGAAAGATACTATAACGACATGATACTGACTGAAGTAAAGTGCTGATGTAGACAATCTAACTACACACACACAGACATACAAAGAAACAGGCAGCATGTAATGGATATGTGTTTGTGTGTGTATTGATTGAGATTGTCATTGAAATTAAAATGCGAAATTAGGAAAACAAACAAATATTTTTGATCCCCAAACAAAGATCAACCTTTTTGATATTTGGGTAAAAATGAGAGAAAATATGAAAAAAAAAAAAAAACCTTTCTTTTGTTTGATTGAAAGTGAAGGTGGAGTAGGTGAAAGACTTAAACTCTAGTTAAGGAAACAGCTATTATGAAAAGGTTACTGTGAGCTTTAGAATGAAATATCTGCCATAAGGAGGTATTACACTTGAAGAATGCTGTAAGGTTGTGTAGTGCCTGTGTCAGATAAATATTAACAACTGGAGTCCTAACACTAAAAAATAGTTTTCTGTATTTCTTTTTCAGGAAGTGAGAAAAATATTCTGTAAAATACATATAAATTATGATATACTAAGACATTTCTATTGAGAGTAAGAGGTAGAATCCACAATAGAGGAACTGCTTAGCAATTCATTAGGTGTATATTAGAAAACAAATTCAATTTAACATTGCCAGATAACTACTACGAACACACACACACACACACACACACACACACACACACTGCAAAGCTATTGCATTTGTTCTGTTATTTGAGAAGCTGATAAATTCTGGAATTTGAGGGTAGTATTTTCATATTGTGTTTCCATCTAAATGGAAATATATTTATATTCAAAAATACTCCACAAACTTCACGCTTCTTTATGTTCTTAAAGTTCTGCTAACAGAACATTTTCCCACTAGTCAAAATGACAATTTAGTTGCAATTGGAAAGAGTTGGAAGAGTTCACATCCTAGAGCACTTTTCAGAGTTATATCAAAAGACGGTCCACCTCATTTACAATGGACAAAAAAAAAAAAAAAAAAAAAGGAAAATCAAAAGTGAGTCTTTCTCTCTTATGTTCAGAAGGTCATGTCTCTTGAGGTACAGGAACTATGCATATAAAAAGTCTTCACTGGTATTTTCAACAGGCAGCTTTATAAATGAAATATTTTAATATTTGTGGATCAAAGAACTGAAGACAATGTTGTTTCAAGTATGACAGAGCTGCAGTTGGTGTGCCATCTTGTATAAGAACCTGTTTAGTTATGACACTTTGCTTTGTCTAGTGCTGTGAAAGAATGTGTAAACTATTTAAATTCATCATGAAATATGCTCTTCATTCCTAAGGTTTCTGACCCTGAAAGTGTAATCTGCATTCAATTAAATTGCTATGATCTTTCCAAGAAGCAACTTAAAAGATAAGTAAACCTGAGTGGGCACAATTGGTAAGCAGATGTCCATATATGAAATATAAGTCAGTGAGATTTTTCTTGTATTTGAATTAAAATCTCTCCATTTTGGAGTAACACAAACTTCTGAGTTAAGCATTCACTCTTTTAGCCCTATCTATTGGGATGAAGAACTTTTGCACACTAAGTATTCTTGAGAATGCACAAAGCAAATGATCTTACATGTCACAGGAGTAAACTTTTTTATATAAGTTAACTTAATTAATTTTCATGGTACATTTTCAAGCATTGAAAAAATTTTCAAAAAACAACTTTAAACTGAACAAATGTATAGAAGCCTAAAGAAAAGATATTATATTTGAGTTATTTAAGCATATTAAAAAGAGTGATGAAATTCTTAAAATGAATACAATGTACATTCATTTATTCAATTTCTTATTCTATGCCCATTTCATTTAAAAAATAAATCTAAGACTTTAACACATTTACATAATGTGCTCATAATACAGATTTAAACTAAATTTAAACATTCAATTCACCATTATTCATATTACCAGCATTGGGTCATAAAATAATTTTTATATCCTTATTAAGCAAATCAAATTTCATTGCAAATCAAGGAGTTAGTTAAGAAAAGACACTCAAATCTCTGAAACTCACTTCAATTATTATTAAGTTGATAATAACTATAATAATGTTTCTTTGTCTGCTATGGTTCTTAGATCATGCCTTATTATAAGTTTTCTGATACTTCAGGAATTAAAGATCTTTTCTAGAGCATTAAATATATTAGTGAAGAGTGGCTACTCAGAAAATCCAAGCTAAATATTACACATATTTTTTCATAAATTAAACTATTGCTGCTTATTGAACTAAGCCAATAATTTATGATTGTATTTTGACCTAAAAAGCACAATTGTATCTCATCTATACAAATGTACCTGGGTAAATGTTAAAAAAACACAATGGTACACTTTTAAGAAGCAACATTTTTAAAAATGTTAATTACTTTCATAACAAATATAAATAAAGGCAAAACTTCTCTATTATTTATTTATTTATTTATTTATTTATTTATTTATTTGTTTATTTTTGAGATAGAGTCTCGCTCTGTCACCCAGGCTGCAGTACAGTGGCGCAATCTCGGCTCACTGAAAGCTCAGTCTCCCGGGTTTACGCCATTCTGACTCAGCCTCCCGAGTAGCTGGGACTCCAGGCGCCCGTCACCACGCCCGGCTAATTTTTTGTATTTTTAGTAGAGACAGGGTTTTACCGTGTTAGCCAGGATGGTCTCGATCTTCTGACTTCCTGCCTCGGCCTCCCAATGTGCTGGGATTACAAGTGTGAACCACCGCTTCTGGCCAACTTCTGTTATCTTGACTTAAGTAAAATGAATTCCATATTACACTTTATGAGACAACTTTCCTGTAAGAAATGGTGACCAGAGCACATACGATCATGGAATATTATCATTGGGAAGGTCTGTAACTTTTTTGGCTCTTAGTTTTCTCACATGTAAATTATACCAGCTTCTGTAAACACTTGTATACCTAATGATTATGCCATTTTAAGTGATCCTCAGAGAGGTGGTCTACTCTTTCTTGACAGAAGCTAAGCATTATAATTCCATGGTGAAAATAATCCAACATAATAATAATTACAACAACAATAATAATAGCAGCTAATGTTTACTGAGATCTTATTGGTGCCAGATGATATTTTCGGCACTTTACATATGTTAATTCAATTAATTTCCATTGAAATTATAGAATTCATAGCCAACTATGATGGCTCCTCTGCTATAAGTGGGATATTATCCTACGAAGTAGGCATTATTATTACTTTTAGTTTATAGATGTAGAAATTGAGACCTAGAGTTTGGGAAACATGACCAAGTTCACACATTTATTAAGAAGGAGGAGGCTGGATTTAAACTCAAACCCTCCGACTCCAGAGCCACTTAGTATAATCTCATTGAACAAAAAATACCTATATTTCTGGTTATGTAATTCATTATCCACTATTTGAGTCCAACAAACATTAACTGATTTTCAATTACTTATAGGTGGATATGGGAGATAAAATGAAAATAGCCACCTTTAATCTTCTGACTACCATATGAATTATGTAAATACAAAATAGTGAAAAAAGATCTGCACTAGAAGATCCTTTTCTGCCTGGTCCTGTTACTCACTGGACAGGTAACCTGAGGGGACTCACCTACCACTAATATTCCTCTTATTTGTCTTTGTAAATTATTCATAGTAAGACATGCCTTTTTATATTTATACATGTGCTTTTTCAAAGACTAAAGGAAATAATGTACTTTGCTTAGTAAAAGAAAACATAGTTATTATTACTATTCACAATAGTTTATTTAATTTGTAATTAATATAATTCTATAACTATACTTAATATAACATGTGGCTTAAATTGGGAAGTTTAGATATACTTTGAATTAAGATTATAATCTTAGTCAGCTCCACTTAAAGTGAATTTTTTGAACTCCTTGGAACTTGTATTTTATTCACATATTGAAAACAATTGAATTCATTAACTTATCAAATCTTTTGTGATCCTTAGATAACACTGAATATGAAAACAAATTAATATAATAGTTTCCATTTTATCAAAATATATACATGTATTAACTTCTTGGCATTTATGCAATAACTTTTCTTCATAACCCTAAGGTTTTCACAAATTCCAGTTTAATTTCAATGATATTAATTTTCACAACTGAAGATTTACAGACATACTTTCTAGGCATTTTTGGTATAATTTTACGATAATATAGGTATCAAATAATCAGCAAATTCATGAAGATCACTTCAAAGTAAACTGGAGATCCCTGCACAAATGTTACACATGGACAACTTGCAGAAATTGGAAGACAATGCAGACATTGGAAAACAATCGTCATGTACTTTCTAAATCTTCCTGATTTCGTGCAAAGTGGTTCAATGACCTTCCATCATAGTGCTTAATGTGTGCTAGACTTCACACTTTTCCTCTTCTGGCTACTTTCCTAAAGACATGCTCTGACATCTACAATTTCTACTTTTTTTTTTTTTTTTCCTTTTTTATTGAGACAGAGCCTTGCTCTGTCACCAGGCTGGAGTGCAGTGGTATGATCTCAGCTCACTGCAACCTCCACTTCCCGGGTTCAAGTGATTCTCCTGCCTCAGCCTCCTGAGGAGCTGGGACTAAAGGTGCCCACCACCACGCCAGGCTAATTTTTTATATTTTAGTGGATACAGAGTTTCACCATGTTGGCCAGGATGTTCTCGATCTCCTGACCTTGTGATCTTCCCACCTTGGCCTCCCAAATTGTGTGAGCCAAAATGCTTAGCCTTCTTTTCTTTTAATATATGCTATAATATCAAACTATCTGTATTTTTCCTTTCACAGCACACTTTTCACCCCTTTATGCTATATTAGTACACAAGTTTGCATTGAATAGTTTAACAGTAACCATGGACAAGAAGTCATTGATTTCATAGACAAGCTGAGGAGACTGAATTTCACTTGCCAGAGAAAATGATGGGCACTGACACCAAAGCAAAGAAATTAAGCCACAATATGCATTTCATATTTTTCTCTACCCACAATGTACATAAATGATACAATTGTAATTAATGAGGGACTTGGCCAGAGATTTTCACTGGTGGTTCATGGAAAACTAACTATATCAAGTCTTGGATTTAGCCATTCGTATAGGAACCTGCAGAAGTGGAGAATATTCACTTCAGCCCAAAGCCAGAATTCCTTGTTCGATCCCAAATGTCAACTAGATTTCAGATCTGGAACTCATTGATTAAAGAAGTGGCTGTGTCATGATGAGGAAAGACCCTTGAATGCCATGGGAAGTATATATTGTGATGATTCTTCCAGTCTTAGGGAAAAAAAAGAATATCCAGTTATTTCAAGAACTATTACACTCAAGACTCAAGGAATAAATTTACTTTCATACTAAGAGACCAACAATAATAGCTCCCTTGTTATAAGTGGAAACTTACAAGGAAAAAGTCATAAATAAAGTACCGGCTGAAGTCCTACTATATATAACATATATATAGGGTATATATAGCAATTAAAATATGCCCCCCCCTTGCCATTGAGACCTTAGATTGTTAGGTAAGACCTATTACAATGATAAAAGGCAAAAGAAAACCTCGGACCCTTCCCCAACACTTCAGGAAAGATAATATATAAAAATAATATTTCATCCTTAGGAAGATGGTATAGATTAGTGCCATCAATAAAGATCTAAAAGATGCATGGTTGCTTGCCTGCATCATATCTCAACTTCATTTTCCAATCTGGACACTGCAGAAAACAAATGAGTTCTGGAAATGACTATAAACTGCCACAGTCGAAAACAAATTGTAGACACAATCACAGCTGTGATCTCATGTACATGTAATGTGATCATTGAGTTGGTGAATATGTATTTTCCATTCCAATTAGATAAGGAGATGAGAAACATTTTACATGTACTTGAGCTGGACATTATTCATTTACACTTTTGTTTCAGATTTATATCATCACAATATAGGCAAAAAAATCTATACCGTTAGAAGTTGTGTTATGTTGGAACTACTAAATGTAAGAATTCAGATGAATCTGGCAGCAGACAATCTTAACAAAAATATTTTATACTGCTTTCAGCCTAAGCAGAGTAAAAATATATAGATAAGCTGCCTGACCAGGTACCCACACTGTGCTTGTGGTCATATTATGGGGAAAGATCCTTATGACCAGTCGAAGGAGGAGAAAACACAATCTGAGTATGGCTTACAGATAGATTGTCTCAGAGCATGTGTGGAAACCAAAAATGGATAGCAGCTGCACTGTGGACACATTAGAAGTAGCCCTGAAAGACAGTGGAGATCAAAAACTTCCCCAATGGACAGACCTACAGCACTACACCTAGTCATCCATATTGGGTGAAGAAAAGGTGGCCCAAGATGAGAATACATATAGATTTCTAGACAGTGACCAATGGTCTGTTTATGTGCTTGTGGGCCTAAAAGGAAAATAACTAGAAAACCCATGTGGTAGAGGGAACAATGTCCCCATCCCCCCAAAATGTCCACATCCTAATTCTTGGAACCTGAGGATATATTATCTTACATGGTAAAATGGACTTTGTAGACATAAGTAAAATTAAAGGTCTTGATATGGTGAGATTTTCCTGTATGATTAGGGGATTCCTGTCTAATAATATGAATTATTAACACTGGGAAACCTCTCCTGGCTGTATGGGGAGGGAACTGTGACTACAAAAGCTTAATAAGAAAGATGCAGAGGGTCATGAGTCAAGAAATGTGGGTGGCCTCTAGAAGCTGAAAAAGATAAAGAAATAGACATTCCCTTAGAGAGGAATGTAGCTCCGCTAATATTTTGATTTTAGCCCAGTGAAACCAGTGTTTGACATCTAATCTACAGAACTGTAACAGAATAAACTTTTTGTTTATGTATACCACTGAGTTTGCAGCAATCTATTACAGCAATACCAGAAAATTAATGGAATGGAAACAAGGAGGTCTGTGGTACAAGCACATGGATAGATACATGAGAGTGGGGGGATAACAGGAAGGTTTTGAGGACACATGGTAAAGCCTGCTAGACAGCATCCACAACAATGAGGAACTGAACAACCCAGACCGAATGACTTGACCAGTTAGTTTGTCAAACTTCTTCATGGACTGTTCCAGAACTCACCTTCTAGGCACGAAGGGAATAATGAAGGTAACGGAGACAGGCTATCTAGAAACCCAACAATATGGATTCTTGCTAGTAATTGGTCTATTTGAATGTCCAAATGTCCAGAAAAAGGCTAACACTGAATCTGCATTATGTCAATATTCCTTAAGGAGTTGATTTTCTATGGCAACTTGAGTACATTGAGCTCAGTTCAGTTTGAACTCAGCTGTCTGTCTTCTCAAGAAGCTATACCTTTTTCTGAGTATGAATTTTCCTTCCTTGCCTGCAGAGTCCACTGTAAAGAAACTTACAAAATACCTGTTCTAGAAGCATGAAATCTGACACAGCATAGCATGTGACCAGGGGACTCATATCACATTGAAAAATTATGTCCCGTACTGCACCATCTGAAAATAAGATCCCCATAAATTTCTGGAAAAGCCTTTTAAATGGCAGCTGAATTATTATCTCATAAGCCAGTGTAAAATAATGGGATGCCATCCTTCAGGAGAAAGTACATGTATTAAATGCAAGAAATCTATATGGTGTTGTGTTCCCCAAAGGAAGAATACATAGGTCCCGGAACAAACATGAAGGAGTGGAGTAGTATGGATTCGTTACTAATATTTATAAAAACATAACTGGAAGGAATTTGTGCTTCTTCTCTCTAAATTCATGTACTCTTCACGATTGGAGTTCTTAGTTCATAAATGGAGCATTTTTTTTTTATGCTTTAAGTTCTAGGGTACATGTGCACAACGTGCAGGTTTGTTACATATGTATACTTGTGCCATGTTGGTGTGCTGCACCCATCAACTCGTCAGCACCCATCAACTCGTCATTTACATCAGGTATAACTCGCAATGCCATCCCTCTCCCGTCCCCTCTCCTCATAATAGGCCCCGATGTGTGATCTTCCCCTTCCCGAGTCCACGTGATCTCATTGTTCAATTCCCAACTATGAGTGAGAACATGCGGTGTTTGGTTTTCTGTTCTTGCATAGTTTACTGAGAATGATGGTTTCCAGCTGCATCCATGTCCCTACAAAGGACACAAACTCATCCTGTTTTATGGCTGCATAGTATTCTGTGGTGTATATGTGCCACATTTTCTTAATCCAGTCTGTCACTGATGGACATTTGGGTTGATTCCAAGTCTTTGCTATTGTGAATAGTGCTGCAATGAACATATGTGTGCATGTGTCTTTATGGCAGCATGATTTATAATCCTTTGGGTATATACCCAGTAATGGGATGGCTGGGTCAAATGGTATTTCTAGTTGTAGATCCTTGAGGAATCGCCATACTGTTTTCCACAATGGTTGAACTAGTTTACCATCCCACCAACAGTGTAAAAGTGTTGCTATTTCTCCACATCCTCTCCAGCACCTGTTGTTTCCTGACTTTTTAATGATTGCCATTCTAACTGGTGTGAGATGGTATCACATTTTGGTTTTGATTTGCATTTCTCTGATGGTCAGTGATGACGAGCATTTTTTCATGTGTCTGTTGGCTGTATAAATGTCTTCTTTTGAGAAATGTCTGTTCATATCCTTCGCCCACTTTTTGATGGGGTTGTTTGATTTTTCTTGTAAATTTGTTTGAGTTCTTTGTAGGTTCTGAATATTAGCCCTTTGTCAGATGAGTAGATTGCAAAAAGTTTCTCCCATTCTGTAGGTTGCCTGTTCACTCTGATGGTAGTTTCTTTTGCTGTGCAGAAGCTCTTTAGTGTAATTAGATCCCATTTGTCAATTCTGGCTTTTGTTGTCGTTGCTTTTGGTGTTTTAGCCATGAAGTCCTTGCCCATGCCTATGTCCTGAATGGTATTACCTAGGTTTTCTTCTAGGGTTTTTATGGTTTTAAGTCTGACATTTAAGTCTCTAATCCATCTTGAATTAATTTTCATATAAGGAGTAAGGAAAGGATCCAGTTTCAGCTTTCTACTTATGGCTAGCCAATTTTCCCAGCACCACTTATTAAATAGGGAATCCTTTCCCCATTTCTTGTTTCTCTCAGGTTTATCAAAGATCAGATGGCTGTAGATGTGTGTTATTATTTCTGAGGACTCTGTTCTGTTCCATTGGTCTATATCTTGGTACCAGTGCCATGCTATTTTGGTTACAGTAGCCTTGTAGTATAGTTTGAAATAAGGTAGCGTGATGCCTCCAGCTTTGTTCTTTTGACTTAGGATTGTCTTGGCAATGCAAGCTCTATTTTGGTTCCATATGAACTTTAAAACAGTTTTTTCCAATTCTGTGAAGAAAGTCCTTGGTAGCTTGATGGGGATGGCATTGAATCTATAAATTACCTTGGGCAGATGGCCATTTTCACAATATTTATTCTTCCTATCCATGAGCATAGTATGATCTTCCATTTGTTTGTTTCCTCTTTTATTTCACTGAGCAGTGGTTTGTAGTTCTCCTTGAAGAGGTCCTTTACATCCTTTGTAAGTTGGATTCCTAGGTATTGTATTCTCTTTGAAGCAAATGTGAATGGAAGTTCATTCATGATTTGGCTCTCTGTCTATCACTGGTGTATAAGAATGCTTGTGATTTTTGCCCATTAATTTTGTATCCTGAGACTTTGATGAATTTGCTTATCAGCTTAAGGAGATTTTGGGCTGAGACAATGGGGTTTTCTAAATATACAATCATGTCATCTGCAAACAGGGACAATTTGACTTCTTCTTTTCCTAACTGAATATGCTTTATTTCTTTGTCTTGCCTGATTGCCCTAGCCAGAACTTCCAACACTACATTGAATAGGAGTGGTGAGAGAGGGAATCCTTGTCTTGTACGAGTTTTCCAACGGAATGCTTCCAGTTTTTGTCCATTCAGTATGATATTGGCTCTGGGTTTGTCATAAATAGCTCTTATTATTTTGAGATACGTTCCATCAATAGCGAATTTATTGAGAGTTTTTAGCATGAAGGGCTCTTGAATTTTGTCAAGGGCCTTTGCTGCATCTATTGAGATAATCATGTGGTTTTTGTCTTTGGTTCTGTTTATATACTGGATTATGTTTATTGATTTGCATATATTGAACCAGCCTTGCATCCCAGTGATGAAGTCCACTTGATCATGGTGGATAAGCTTTTTGATGTGCTGCTGGATTTGGTTTGCCAGTATTTTATTGAGGATTTTGGCATCAATGTTCATCAGGGATATTGGTCTAAAATTCTCTTTTTTTGTTGTGTCTCTGCCAGGCTTTGATATCAGGATGATGTTGGCCTCATAAAATGAATTATGGAGGATTCCCTCTTTTTCCATTGATTGGAATAGTTTCTGAAGGAGTAGTACCAGCTCCTCCTTTACCTCTGGTAGAATTCAGCTGTGAATCCATCTGGTCCTGGACTTTTTTTGGTTGGTAGGCTATTAATTATTGCCCCAATTTCAGAGCCTGCTATTGGTCTATTCAGGGATTCAACTTCTTCCTGTTTTAGTCTTGGGAGAGTGTAATTGTCCAGTAAATTATCCATTTATTCTACATTTTCTAGTTTATCTGCATAGAGGTGTTTACAGTATTCTCTTATGGTAGTTTGTATTTCTGTGGGGTCAGTGGTGATATCCCCTTTATCTTTTCTTTATTGTGTCTATTTGATTCTTCTCTCTTTTCTTCTTTATTAGTCTTGCTAGTGGTCTATCAATTTTGTTGATCTTTTCAAAAAGCCAGCTCCTGGATTCATTGATTTTTTGGAGGGTTTTTTGTGTCTCTATCTCCTTCAGTTCTGCTCTGATCTTAGTTATTTCTTGCCTCTGCTAGTTTTTGAATGTGTTTGCTCTTGCTTCTCTAGTTCTTTTAATTGTGATGTTAGAGTGTCAATTGTAGATCTTTCCAGCTTTCACTTGTGGGCATTTAGTGCTATAAATTTTCCTCTACATACTGCTTTAAATGTGTCCCAGAGATTCTGGTATGTTGTATCTTTGTTCTCATTGCTTTCAAATAACATCTTTATTTCTGCCTTCATTTCTTTATGTACCCAGTAGTCATTCAGGAGCAGGTTGTTCAGTTTCCATGTAATAGAGCAGTTTTGATTGAGTTTCTTAGTCCTGAGTTCTAGTTTGATTTCACTGTGGTCTGAGAGACAGTTTGTTATAATTTGTATTCTTGTGCATTTGCTGAGGAGTGCTCTACTTCCAATTATGTGGTCAGTTTTGGAATAAGTGCAATGCGGTGCTAAGAAGAATGTATATTCTGTTGATTTGTGGTGGAGAGTTCTGTAGATGTCTATTAGGTCCACTTGGTGCAGAGTTAAGTTTAATTCCTGGATGTCCTTGTTAACTTTCTGTTTCATTGATCTGTCTAATGTTGACCATGGGGGTGTTGAAGTCTCCCATTATTATTGTATGGGAGTCTAAAACTCTTTGTAAGTCTCTAAGGACTTGTTTTATGAATCTGGGTGCTCCTGTATTGGGTGCATATATATTTAGGATAGTTAGTTCTTCCTGTTGAATTGATCCCTTTACCATTATGTAATGGCCTTCTTTGTCTCTTTTGATCTTTGATGGTTTAAAGTCTATTTTATCAGAGACTGGGATTGCAACCCCTGCTTTTTTTTTTGTTCTTCATTTGCTTGGTAGATCTTCCTCCATCCCTTTATTTTGAACCTATGTGTTTCTCTGCATGTGAGATGGGTCTCCTGAATACAGCAGACTGATGGGTCCTGACTCTTTATCCAGTTTGCCAATCTTTGTCTTTTAATTGGACCATTTAGTCCATTTACATTTAAGGTTAATATTGTCATGTGTGAAACTGATCCTATCATTGTGATATTAGCTGGCTATTTTGCTCGTTAGTTGATGCAGTTTCTTCCTAACATCGATGGTCTTTACATTTTGGCATGTTTTTGCAATGGCTGGTACCGGTTGTTGCTTTCCATGTTTAGTGCTTCCTTCAGGGTCTCTTGTAGGGCAGGCCTGGTGGTGACAAAATCTCTAAGCAGTTGCATGTCTGTAAAGGATTTTATTTCTCCTTCACTTATGATACTTAGTTTGGCTGGGTATGAAATGCTGGATTGATAATTCTTTTCTTTAAGAATGTTGAATATTGGCCCCCACTCTCTTCTGGCTTGTAGAGTTTCTGCCAAGACAT
This sequence comes from Macaca nemestrina, assembly GCF_043159975.1. NCBI lineage: Eukaryota > Metazoa > Chordata > Mammalia > Primates > Cercopithecidae > Macaca > Macaca nemestrina. The sequence goes on along the minus strand of NC_092127.1, from coordinate 122,106,806 downwards.
CTGCTGTTAGTCTGATGGGCTTCCCTTTGTGGGCAACCCGACCTTTCTCTCTGGCTGCCCTTAACATTTTTTCCTTCATTTCAACTTTGGTGAATCTGACAATTATCTGTCTTGGAGTTCCTCTTCCCGAGGAGTATCTTTGTGGCATTCTCTGTATTTCCTGAATTTGAATGTTGGCCTGCCTTACTAGGTTGAGAAAGTTCTCCTGGATGATATCCTGCAGAGCGTTTTCCAACTTGGTTCCACTTTCCCCCTCACTTTCAGGCACCCCAGTCAGACGTAGATTTGGTCTTTTCACATAATCCCATACTTCTTGAAGGCTTTGTTCATTTCTTTTTCTTCTTTTTTCTTTAGAATTCTCTTCTTGCTTCATTTCATTCATTTGATCCTCCATCGCTGATATTCTTTCTTCCAGTTAATCGAGTCAGTTACTGAAGGTTGTGCATTTGTCCTGTATTTCTCGTGTCATGGTTTTTATCTCTGTCAGTTCGTTTATGGCCTTCTCTGCATTTATTATTCTAGTTATCCATTCTTCCCTTCCTTTTTCAAGATTTTTAGTTTCTTTGCATTGGGTATGTAATTCCTCCTTTAGCTCTGAGAAGTTTGATGGACTGAAGCCTTCTTCTCTCAACTCGTCAAAGTCATTCTCCATCCAGCTTTGATCCGTTGCTAGTGATAAGCTGCATTCCTTTGGAGGGGGAGATGCACTGTTATTTTTTGAATTTCCAGCTTTTCTGCCCTGCTTTTTCCCCATCTTTGTGGTTTATCTGCCTCTGGTCTTTGATGATGGTGACGTACTGATAGGGTTTTGGTGGGGTGTCCTTTCTGTTTGTTAGTTTTCCTTTTAACAGTCAGGACCCTCAGCTGTAGGTTTGTTGGAGATTGCTTGAGGTCTACTCCAGACCCTGTTTGCCTGGGTATCAGCAGCAGAGGCTGCAGAAGATAGAATATTGCTGAACAGCGAGTGATCCTGTCTGATTCTTGCTCTGAAGCTTCGTCTCAGGGGTGTACCCCATCGTGTGAGGTGTGGGGTGTCATTCTGCACCTAGTGGGGGATGTCTCCCAGTTAGGCTACTCAGGGGTCAGGGACCCACTTGAGCATGCAGTCTGTCCGTTCTCAGATCTCAACCTCCATGTTGGGAGATCCACTGCTCTCTTCAAATCTGTCAGACAGGGTCATTTGCAACTGCAGAACTTTCTGCTACTTTTTTGTTTAGCTGTGCCCTGTCCCCAGAGATGGAGTCAACAGAGACAGGCAGGCCTCCTAGAGCTGCTGCGAGCTCCACCCAGTTCCAGCTTCCTGGCGGCTTTGTTTACCTACTTAAGCCTCAGCAGTGGTGGGCACTCCTCCTCCACCCTCACTGCTGCCTTGCAGTTAGATCGCAGTATGCTGTGCTAGCAATGAGGGAGGCTCCGTCACCGTGGGACCTTCCAGGCCAGGAGTGGGATATAATCTCTTGGTGTGGTGTTTGCTAAGACCCTTGGTAAAGCACAGTATTAGGGTGGGAGTTACCTGATATTCCAGGTGTTGTTTGTCTCAGTTCCCCTGGCTAGGAAAAGGGATTCCCTTCCCCCTTGTGCTTCCCAGGTGAGGTGATGCCTCGCCCTGCTGCAGCTCTCGCTGGTCGGGCTGCAGCAGCTGACCAGCACCGATTGTCCAGCACTCCCCAGTGAGATGAACCTGGTACCTCAGTTGAAACTGCAGAAATCACCTGTCTTCTGTGTTGCTCGCGCTGGGAGCTGGAGACTGGAGCTGTTCCTATTCGGCCATCTTGCTCCGAAATCCAAATGGAGCATATTTTTTAAGGGGACACAGCATGGATGCTGTTGGACTAAAAACTGCAAGCTACACCAGGGTTCTTTGGACTCCTTGTGTGCAGCATCCAACTGGTAAGAGGAATCAGCATACAGGCCAGAATAATTGACTCTGATCAACAGAAAAAATTAGGGCTGCTTTTAGCCTATGAGGGAGGAGCATTGGGAAGCTGAAATGATAAATTTGGGTGACTCCTGATACTCTCTTTCCTTACTAAAACTGTGAATGGATAAATGCAGCAACCCTGAAAGTCAAATGACCCCTTGGAAGTGAAGGTTTGGGTCACATGACTAGGTTGGCCACCAAGACATGCTGATGCAATGGTTAACAATAAGCAAAAATTAGAATCGATGAGGTAGGAGAGAGAGGATACGTGCAATTGCAACTTCAAAACCAATTGCAGTGACCAGGGCTATAAATTGTCCTGTTAGTCTCTTTTTTTATGTTTTCTTTCAGGAGGAGAAATCCTGTGGTCTGTGAAGGATCTATTCCCAAATTTTCATTTAAAAGCAAATATTTTACATAAGAAGGATTAATTGGAGTAACTCTGAAAATGTGGCTTTCTGAGCCTCTGCTTCAGGGAGTATAATTGTCTGATAGCCCCTTCTGCTGTTCTCTGAATCCACGCTGATGCCACACCTCCTATGTTTTTCATGGCTTGATAGCTTATTTATTTTAATTTTATTTTATTTTATTTTATTTTATTTTATTTTATTTTATTTTATTTTGTTGTTATAAGTGGAAGCTTACAAGGAAAATATATTAAAGTACCGGCTGAAGTCGTAGCACACACTGAGCCAGCAAAGTCCATGGATCCACCTAATATTCAATTATTCAATCTGCAAGTGTGTCTTTGAAATGGGTATATATAGCAATTAAAATCCCTAACCCTGGCCATTGAATAATATTCCATTTCCTGGATATGCCACAGTTTATTCATCCATTTACTTACTGAAGAATATCTTGGTTGTTTCCAAGTATTGGCAATTATGAGTAAGGCTGCTATTAACATTTGTGCACAGGTTTTTGTGAGAAAGTAAGTTTTCAACTTCTTTGGGTAAATTTCCAGAAACATGATTGTTGGATTTTGTGGTAAGAGTATATTTAGTTTGATAAGAAACAAACTGTCTTTCAAGGTGACTGGAACATTTTGTGTTCCCTCCAGCAATCAATGTGAGTTCCTAGTGCTCGACATCCTTGCCAGCATTTCGTGTAGTCACTGTTGTGATTTTTGGCTGTTTTAATGGTGTGTAGAGACATCTCGCTGTTGTTTTATTTCGTGTTTTCCTGATGACATATGATGTGGAGCATCTTTTCCTATGTTTAGTTGTCATCTGTATATCTTCCTTGCTGAGTTGTCTATTAAGGATTTTGGTCCAACATTTTAATTGGGTTGTTTGTTTTTTTATTGTTGAGTTTGAATACTTCTTTGCATATATTAGATAACAGCCATTTATCAGCTACGTCTTTTGCAAATATTTTCTCCTGGTCTGTGGCTTCTTTTTTTAATTCTCTTGACAATATATTTCCCAGAGAAAAAATGATAAACTTTTAATGAAGGCCAACTTATCAATTCTTTCTTTCATGGATTGTGCCATTGGTGCCATATCTAAAATGTTATTATCAAAGCCTAGGTCATCTATTTTTTTCTTTGTTGTCTTCTACTATTTTTGTAGTTTTGATTTTTGCATTTCAGCCTGTGATGTCTTTTAATATTTGTGATACCAAAGTTTTTTTTTTCTCTCTCTCTTTTCCATGGTTCTATATCTCACTTTCAGAAACACTAACTATGCATACGTAGGCATACTATATTTATTTTATATATTATGTATCTATCTTAATTATTGCCTGTTTAATTCCATAGGAATATATCCCTTTGAAGACCAGAATCATATGATGTGTTTTTGTTGTTGTTGTTGTTTTGCCAATCTACTATTAGTAGCTGCTATGATTTAAATGTTTGCTCCTGCTACAATTCATGCTGGAATTTAATTTCTATTTAACAATATTCAAAGGTGAAAACTTAAAGAGGTGATTAGGCCATGAGGGCTACACTTTCCTGGGTAGTGTTTTTGCCCTTACAAAAGGATGAATTTGAATACCTCTTGTTCTCTCTTTTGCCCTTCTGCCTTCAGCCATCACCATTTTCATTTCCTTGATTATACTTTTTAGCAGTGAATTTACTTACTTATTTTAAAAGAGTGTGTTAAATCTATGACCTACCAGCATTAGTTGTAAAGAGGAATGGTTTTGATTTTTTTGATGATCAATGTGTGTGTGTGCATGTGTGTGTATGTGTGTGTATGTGTGTGTAAGTGTATGTACATTTCTATGTGTGAATGTGTATGTATATGAATGTGACTGGGATTTTTCCCCCTTTTATTTCTTATTTTATAAAATGTACTACTAATTTTCCTTGTGAAAGAAAAAAAATATATTGATGTCATATTAGTTAAGGGTCTCCAGAAAAAAGAGTCAATGAGACGTGGCTCATCCGAAATACATAAATACATCCAAACATCCAAAAATACACAAAATTAAGCCAAGGTGATGCATAAAAACGGACACAAATAGACAAAAGGAGACAAAAAGGATATGGTAGGATTAATGGATACTTGGAAAACTGACAGAATGCCAACTGAAGGCATTGTTGCTGGATATCCAGGACCAAACTGAACAGATCTACTTCAAACGATGTGCTGTAGGAGTTGAGGGAGTTCTGAGTGAGGTTTTTGAGGGAATGCACTGGGAGATACAGTGCATGTGACCTGAATTCTGACAGAGGAATCCTTATCCATTAGCCGTAAGAACCCCCATCAATGCACTGTGTGCGTTCCCTTGAATATCTACTCTACTCTACTCTACAGAAAATTGGTAGAGACCTTTCCTTTCTGCTATGGCAACTGAGTGATATTTGGACATGCACAGGATTTCAATTTGTCCCAGATGGAACCACTGAGTAGTTTGCAGAGTGGTGAGAAAGACATTTGCAATCTTTTTTTTTTTTTTTTTTTTTTCTACAGAGGTTGCAGAAATGAGCAAATTCAATCCCTTGTAACTGGAAAAAAGAAAAGGTCTTACAGAAGAGATTCTGGAATTTGTGAATAGAAGGATAATGGGGTAAGCATATATTGTTTGAACCCCACCCAAGTTCGTCATGCCCCGCTACCAACAACAAAATATATTACCCTTTGAAAACCACTTGTATAGTGCATTAAACCATATAATCCTCCAACTCCTAATCACCATGTTAGTTACTGTAAGATTTGGTCTTTATCTATAGGATGAACATAGTACTTTTCATACGTAGGTTCAGAATGTAATTTTAAATATTTGATTAGACAACACAACATAATGTATGTTTAAGATTTCTGCAGACTATAAAAATACATATTTAGAACATGTGTTGGTATGTGGAGGAGTATGTCTGAATTATTTACCAATGGGAATTTTAATTTGCAGATTTCCCGGGGATAGATTAAACCTTTTAAACATTAAGTATTTTAGATATTAAACATTCTTCTAGAATTTAAACATTAAAAAGAGGGTGAAGATGCCGGGTATGGTGGCTCACACCTGTAATCCCAGAACTTTGGGAGGCCAAGGGGGGCGGATCACCTGAGGTCAGGAGTTCGAGATCAGCCTAGCCAACATGGTGAAACCCCATCTCTATTAGAAATACCAAAAATTAACCAGGCGTAGTGGTGGGACTCTGTAATCCTAGTTACTCAGGAGGCTGAGACAGGAGAATCGCTTCAACTCAGGAAGTGGAGGTTGCAGTGAGATGAGACTGCACTGTTGTACTCCAGCCTGGGCAACAAGAGTGAAATTCCATCTCAAGAAAATAAAAAAAAGATGGTGATAAAACTTAGTATGCTTGGAGAATCCTAGTTTGCTCCTGCTGTTGTAGAGATGTTATTAGAATCATCCTCTTTTCACCATCACAATAATTTTATTTGGATGATATGTAATATTACTAGTATTTATTAGCTTCTAAAATTATATGATATTTATCCTACTCTACTGCCTGCATCCATTTACTTGTTAGCTTTATCTTTTCTTCTGTGCTCCCAAGAGGTCACAAGTGTTTTACTAATTTCATTCTACCCACTTTAAAGGGGACTGACCACATATTGGCCTTGGCTGATAATTTAGAGATGGCCTCTTAATTTCATTCCTCTGCAATTTGCTTTCCTACATGGTAATTTAGAGTTCCAGTGTTCAGGAAATAAGAGATGATACCAAATGATGTGTTAAAAAGTGTGTCTGTTCTATGCATTTGAGCTATAAATTTTACAACATTCCAGGGAATTAACATGCAAACTTCAGGGATAAAGAAGTCTACATTTGTATAGTGCTTTCCGGTTTAGGACATGCTTTCATAAAAATCATGTCACTGTGCTTCTTTATATTAAAAAAAAAAAAAAACCACTCACTTCTTACAATGTCTTTATCAAGATGACCAAATATGTGTGAGCTCATTCGTTAATGCTGAGGATACGTTATTGAGAAATGAAATCCACCCAAAAGCAGCACTTCAAGCTTTCCCTTAGGAACCTGGCCTTAACTGCCAATGTTTAAAACTTATTTCAAGTTCTCCTTAGCTTCAGAACACTTCAATAATTCATCATTGTTTTGACTGGCCACTGCCCTTTCTTTATTTGACCGTACATAAAAACCTATACCCTCTTTCTGCTGAAAAAGCAACTCTAAAGACAAGACAAAAATCAAAGTCTTAACAAAGGGTTTTTTATTCGTGCTGTTGTTTGAGACAATATCACATCTTCTCCCATCACCCCAAGGAAGTATGTTCAGGTCCATTCAAACAGCAACCTAGTTCAATTATGCTTCAAAATCTTAGTCAATACCAGTTAAAACAAAGATGATCCAGGTTCTCCAGATAGTACCTAATATATTTTATGATAATCTATTATTTAATAGATAAAAATATGAAATAATATATTTCCTAAATTGGTATTCCAAAACTTAAAGCAGAATCATCAAGTTAAAAGCTGGACACTGGTATTAAGCAATGTCATGCTAAGTAAGTTCAATTTATTCTTAACTTTTGCCCCAAATCAATTTTCTTCATATCATATTGGGTCTTTTGATCCTAACATCCAAACTCATTGTGCTGGTCATTAGAGCTATTCACCAACATTTCTGATTCCTTTCCTTGTAGGCACGCAACAGGATCTCTTGTAGTTAGGGGTGGCTAATGAACTGTCAGCTTCCAGGTGGAGATTTCAAAAAAAAATGGTGGTGCACAATGACATAGTTCGTGAGTGTGTGTGTGTTTACCAGCCCATGTCCTTAAGGTTAAAGGCTCAATCTCTGGGTGAGGATAGTATGGCTGGATGTGGGCATGGGGGAAAAATAAGCCCTTTTTATTTTCAGCCACCAATATTTCGGGATTTTTTTTTTACAGTACCATAATATAATTTATCTTTACCAATACATTCATAAAAATGAAAATTAGTCATGTATTGCAAGGTGGCTATATTAGGCTGACTGATATCTTCCTCCCCACAAAGAGAGATATCAAGTCCTATTCTCTGGAACCTGAAAATGTTACTTTATAAGAGAAAAGCATCTTTGCAGATGTGACTAAATTAAGGATGTTGAAACACAGTGATTCTCCTGGATTATCCAGGAGAGGATATCTAACTGCAACCTCAAGTAGTTTTATAAAAGAAAGGTAGAAGGTGATTTCACACAGCCACACACAGAGAAGAAGTCAATATGAAAAGGGAGCAGAGAAAGATTTGAAGATATGAGCCTTGATTGGAATAATGTAGCCACAATCCAAGGAATGCCAGCAGCCAACAGAAGCCAGAAGAGGTAAAGACTGTATTCTCCCCTAGAGCCTCTGAAAATAATACAGCTCTGTCAACACCTTGATTTCAGCACAGTGCTACTGATTTAGGACTCTTGGCTTCTGGCAATGTGAAAGAATAATTTATGTTGCTTTAAGACACTAAGGTTGTGGTAATTTGTTAAAACAGCCTTAGGAAACTAATGTATTATAGCTGCTGTATATTTCAATAAACTAACACTTTGAATAAAATATATTTATTTTTAAGTTTTCCCTATAAATATTGATTTCATATAAAATGTATTAATACTAAACAATGAGTAAGTCCTAAACCCCATAAAACAAACTGAACATACTAGTTTATAATAAGTACTTTGTTTTACATTTGAAGCAAATGTATATAGCAAACATAATATTTACATATATATATGTGTATATATCCTCTCAAAGCTGTTTTCAGTGCTGACAAACAATTAATATACTATAGGGAAGACTTCAAAGAAATGAAATAACCCTGTAATATCTTTTAATAAAAATGATCTCAATAAGAAAATATGGAAAGCTTTTGGAAACATTATCTTGTTTTCTCCCAGAGTAGATGTTCAGAGATCTGTGTTTCACTAACCATTTCTAAATGCTTTCATGTGCTGTAAGTTTTCAATAGGTTTATGTTACTAAGAACGCAAAAGTTTGAGTTTTGCTAGGAGAAAGAAAGTCTTATGTGTACGTTGCAGAAAGAGCCCTTTTGCTTTTAACAATACAAGTCATTTAAATGCCATTGCCCCAGAATTAAAGCATTAATGGTAATGACTATGTATAGAGCATAGCTCAGAGATTTGTCTGCCAGTTTTACCACTATATTCCAAAAGCCTGGAAAATGTCATGACACTCAGTAGATCAATAAACATTAAGTTATATTTTAAAAATAAGTTGAAATTCAAATTTTTATTGAGAAGATACATTTTTAATGCCTAATTTTGTGTGTCAACTTGGAGGGTGTGTTTGAATCAGTTTACCGTTTCAATGATGAACTTGGAGTAAAGCAGATGGCTTTTCAGAGTGTTAGTTGTCCTCATCCAATCAGTTGAAGGCTTGAGTAGAACAAAATACCAGCCTCCTCCAGTAAGAGGAGTTGGTAAATAGAGTTTACAAATAAATATTTTGCACCTTGCCTCACTAAACAAAATTGTGATGTAAAATTGAGCAGAAGCATGCAATACTTTTTTGTCTTGCTTTTTCATGTTTCAGAGAGCCATCTCATTATTTACATCATTTTTTTTTTCTAAACAATATGTAGGAGTATCCATTTTGTATTTCTGGGTAATATACCCACGTTTTTATTTTTTATTTTAGTTTATTTTGCTTGATTTCTTGCTGATTTATTCATTTATTATATTCCTCTACTCATCAAAATTTGTCTCTTCTGATGTAATTGGAGTTGTACTGTGAAAACTGTGAAAACTCTAGCTGGGAGGAAAACAGCAAATTTTTTATTGAATTTCTATTGTTGAGTAGTACTTTATCTTAGACCTCAATTTCCCCATCTGTAATATATAACAGCAATGCTTGCCTTATTTAATTCCCAGAATTGACAGGATGATTAGATACAATCTTGTATGGTAATACAATTTATAAATCAAGGAATTAATTTTATTACCTCAAAGCTCTGTGTTTTGCTGCACCAACAAAAATTGGTTCTAATATATTAACTAGTTAATAATTCTGCTAATTATGATTATGCTTGAACAAATTAAAATCCATATATACTCAAATACATTTTTTTTAAATTGTATAATAAGGCAAGTTGATTTTGTTAAGGTAGAACATTGAGGGTCCTTGAAATTGCATGCTACATATTTCCTGGTTCATCTACTTGTGATTCACCACTGTTTTCTCTTCTCTCTTTATATATTTCTGTTGTTTTCTTCATCTTTGAGGTTTTTTGTGCTGCGTTCTTCTTTCAGTCCATTTAGCTTCTGTTAAATTTACATGTATATTTTTCTGATGTTATCTTGATACTGCCTTTTACTTTTCTCTATATATTTTAAAGCTATGATGGAAAGCACTTTAAAAGCAACTGCAACGTCTGTAAGTTTATATCTTCTTCAGTCTTTAGTGGAGACTTCATTTAAAAACAAAAAAACAAAACAACAAAAATCAGTTTCGACTGACGTGTCTGGGATGCTTGTCTCTTTACTTCAAGTTTCATTGACATCTGGCAGATGAGAACACTGCAGTAATTTCACAGAAAGGCTGCCAAATATGACACTAGAAAAAGTACAAAGCATCTGCCCTTTCTTGCTTCAAAAAGCCTAAGGCCTAATGACATCCTTAAATGACTGGAAAAAGCAAATGATGACATGACTGCCAATAGTAGTGTTGTCAGGTGCTAGACAAAATGGACTGGAGATGTCAAGAGGAGAAACTGCCCTCTGGGCAGGAAACTATTCTGCTTATACACACATAACACATCAGATATTTTATATAGCAGCTTCTACTGCAATACTTAGTGTGTGCAATTCTAATATTACAAGGATATCAAGGGACTACCTTTTTCCCACTGACTGGCTGAAAATAATAGAAGAGAATGAGAAACGCAAGACTTGTAATTTAATTTTTTTTTATAAAAGTAAAATACTATTTTGTTATAAGTAAAATATATTTTGTTCTGTCTCCTGTATCCTGGTTTCCATTCTTTTCTGTTTCTTGATGGTTCCTGTCTCCACTTTATCTCTCCATCATTACTAATATATGTATTATAATAGTATTGGATCTATCTCTTCTCCGTTCAATTACGGACTAATTTCCATAACTGAAAACACATCTTTCTCCTCTGAACATTGCTGATATTCTTCCTTGCTTTGACATTTTCTTTTCAGAGTGAGGAGCTTCTGGTGAAATCTTTTTTTAACTATGGATTTAGTATCTGGATATTACTGCTGAATATTTGAAACTTTGTTGTTTTTCTAGTAATTCCTAATTGGATTGTTGCTGTAGGGAGTGATGCATTTAATGGAGAAGGGAATTTACTATTTAGTGAAGTCTCACATGAGACTGGTTCGGCATATTTGTGTGCTGGAGTTGATTCACATTATATATCATTTTCCCTCCAGGCATTATTTTCCCTTTTCCGAGGGTCTGGGGATTGCTGCCCTTAATTGATGAGCCCAAAGTCTTCTCTTTCCTGTAAGAGTCTATCGTTGTATGATCTCATCTCATCAACTATCTTCTAGTTTTGCTGCCCTAAGTTTTAGCCTAAACTGCTTTTCTTATCCACTAAGTAGTCAGTACGCCATGTCTAATTTCCATTAATGTCTCTACATGCTTGCTTTAATGTAAAATAAAATGTCTTGTATTTCAAATACTTCTAGTTTATTTTGGAGAATAAAACTTTTTTGGCTGGGCTCAGTGGCTCACACCTGTAATCCCAGCACTTCGGGAGGTCGACGGGGGTGGATTGCCTGAGCTCAGAAGTTCAAGACAAGCCTGGGCACATGGTGAAACCCTATCGCTACTAAAAAATACAAAAAATTAGCTGGGCATAATGGCACGTGCCTGTAAACCCAGATACTCGGGAGGCTGAGGCATGAGAATTGCTTGAATCGGGAAGTGGAAGTTGCAGTGAGCTGAGATCATGCTACTGCACTCCAGCCTGGGAGATAGAGACAGAGCAAGATTCTGTGTTCA